>NC_142037.1:38988609-39292984 GCF_982192425.1 Myodes glareolus
TATAAATGCATATGCATCTAATTAAAATTCTTCTTCTTCTTCTTCTTATTTGTGTGTGTGTGTATACTTATGCTATGGAGTATATGTGGGGGTCAGATATTAGCTTTCATTTTTATGTGGGTTTCAGGGATTGAACTCAGATTGTCAGGCATGTGTCACAATCAGTTCTACCCATGGAACCGTTTTGCTGGCCCCAAATACAGGTTTTGTACATGAGAGAAATATGTAATATTTATCTCTCTGGTTTATTTTGGTTAACTTGATGATTTCCAGTTGTATCCATTTTTTCTTCAATGCCATGATTTCATTTTTTCTTTGTAGACACATGCAATTTCATTGAGTCTATATAGTTCATTCTCTACCTACTAATCTATTGGCAAACAGCTAGCCTAGTTCCATTTCCTGGCTACTGTAACTAATGTAACAATAAATATGGATGTGCAAATTTATCTGTGGTCTGGTGACAGAGTCCCTCAATATAGACAGAGGGCAATGCAGCAGAGTCACATAGTGGTTCTATTTTTGGTTTTAGAGTGGCCTCCATCCTGGTTCCCATAGTGACTGTACATTTTTTTTCACGTCCATCCCCAGTGAATAAGGGTTCCTCTTGCCCCACATCCTCTCCAGCATTTGTTGTCCTTTGTTTTCTTAATAATAGCCAAGGTCACATGGAATCTTAAAGTGATTGTAATTTACACTTTCCTGGAGACTAAGGATGCTGAACATTTTTTTCAAGCATTTGTTGACTCTCTATTTCTTTCTGAGAACTCTCTGTTCAGTGTATAAACCCATCTATTGATTTGATGGTCTGGTTTTTCAGTGTCTAATTTTTATAGTTCTTGTATCTTAGATGTTAATCCCTGTCTAATGTGTAGTTGGCAAAGACCTTTTACCATTCTGTGAGATGTCTTTTCCCTCTGGTGACTGTTTCCTTTGCTGTCAAGCATCTTCTAATTGCATGTAATTCCATTTGTCAGCTCCTGGAATTATTTCCCATGCTGCTGGAGTCTTAGTCAGAAAATCTTTGCCCATGCCTATATCTAAGCTTTTCCTGCTTTTCCTAGCACTTTCAAAGTTTCAGACCTTATGTTAAGGTCTTTGATCCATACTGAATTGATTCTTTGTGTCAAATGAGAGATAGGAGTTTCATTCTTCTACACGAGGGTATTCAGTTTCTCCAGTACGTTTGTCAAAGAGTTATCTTTATTCCAATGTATGTTTTGGGCACCTTAAATAAACAACAGCAGCAGCAACAACAAAAATAAAACAAAAAATAAACCAAGGTGGATGTAGGGCCTTGGGTTGTGTAGTTCTCTACTCTAATCCATTGGTGTCTCTGTTTTTCTGTCAGTGCCATGCTGGTTTTGTTACCATGGCTCTATAATATAGTTTGAGATGGGATCTTGTGATATTTCCAATATTGTTCTTTCTCTTAAGGATCACTTTTGCTGTTCAGGATCTTCTGTGTTTCCATATGAGTTTTAGGGTCTTTTTGTCTTCACAAGCAGATTTTTTTTATTGGTTCAGTTTCACCAACTCTAATGTATTTGCTTATATCCATTTAACTCTGGAAAGACAATGTATCTAGGAATTTATGCATTTCTTCTACACATTTGAGATTATGGAATAAAAGTTTTCAAGGCATTCCCTGTTGATTCTCTCTATTTCATTGACATATGCAGTAGCCCCTCCTTTTTCATCTCTAATTTTAGTAATTTGGGATTTCTTTCTCCTGGTTATTTTGGTTAGGACACTGTCAGTGTTATTCTTCTTTTAATTTTTAAAACAATTTCTCCATTTTACTGATCCTGTGCACTGTTCATTTATTTTGCTTCATTTCTGTTCTGATCTCTGTAATTTAATACTACCTACTGTTTTTAGGTTTGAATTGTTTTTTTTCTAGGACCTTGATATACATTGTTAGGATTCAGATATTTCTGATTTTTGTTGTAAATACTCATAGCTATAAACATTCCCCTTAAACTGATGTAAATACATGTAGAAGGTTCTGATAATTTGTGATTTAATTTTCTGTTGATTCTAGGAACTTTTAAATTTGTTCTCTTAATTTTAAAAAATGACTGGTCATTCAAGAATATTGCTCTATCTCTGAGTACTCATGTACTTATGTATTCTTTTTTTGCTATTGATTTCTTTATTATACTACAGTCTGATAAGATATAAGATATTATTTCAACACTATTGCATCTTGATAATACTTGATTTGTAATATAGCATGTGGTATATTTTCAAGTAGGGTCTACCTAGTGCTGAAGATAATGTGCATTCTGTTTAATTTGATGGAGTATTCTGTATACATCCATTAAATTCATTTGTTTATGATGTAGTTTAGTGCTCAGCTTTCTTTGCTTTAGGTTTGGGTGTCCTATCTAGACATGAGGCTGGGATGTTGAAATCGTCCACTATTACTGTATGAGAATTTATTTCAGTTTTGATGCTCATTAGTATTTATGAAACTGGGTACCCTAATATTTGGTGCATGTACAGTTAACATTCTATATTCATTCTGCTTGTGCTTCCCGTCATTGATCTACAGTGCCCTTCTTTATTCTAATTTTGTTTTGAAGCCTGCTTTATCAAATCCAGGATGGCTATGCCAGCATGACTGGCAGTTACTGTCAGCACCTGAAGTGTGTCTTTCCACACCTTCTTGACTTGGTGTTTACTGAGAGGAGATCTGCTGGTACTCTGACATTTCTACCTTTGTAGATGAGGCTGTGATTTCCCCTCACAGCTTCTCATGCTGTTTCCTTTTTTTTAAACTGATTTTATTGAGCTCTACATTTTTTTTCTGTTCCCCTTCCTGCGTCTCTCCAACCCTTCAACCCTCTCCCATGGTCCCCATGTTCCCAATTTACTCAGGAGATCTTGTCTTTTTCCACTTCCCATGTAGATTAGATCCATGTATGTCTCTCTTAGGGCTCTCATTGTTGTCTAGGCTCTCTGGGATTGTGATTTGCAAGCTGTTTTTCTTTGCTTTATGTTTTAAAACCACTTATGAGTGAGTATATATAATAATTGTCTTTCTGGGTCTGGGTTACCTCACTCTCAATATGATGTTTTCTAGATCCATCCATTTGCCTGCAAATTTCAAAATGTCACTATTTTTTTCTGCTGTATAGTACTCCATTGCATAAATGTACCACATTTTCCTTATCCATTCTTTGGTTGAGGGGCATTTAGGTTGTTTCCAGGTTCTTGCTATGACAAATAATGCGGCTATGAACATAATTGAACACATGTCCTTGTTGTATGATAGAGCATCCTTTGGGTATATATCCAAAAGTGGTATTGCTGGGTCTTGAGGAAAGTTGTTTCCTAATTTTCTGAGAAATCACCATACTGATATTCAAAGGGGCTATACCAGCTTGCACGCCCACCAGCAATGCAGAAGTGTTCCCTTTACCCGAGATCCTCTCCAACATAAGTTGTCACCAGTGTTTTTGATCTTGGCCTTTCTTACAGGTGTAAGATGGAATCTCAGAGTTGTTTTGATTTGCATTTCTCTGATGACTAACGATGTTGAGCATTTTCTTAAGTGTCTTTCAGTCATTTTAAATTCCTCTTTTGAGAGTTCTCTGTTTAGGTCTGTACTCCACTCCATTTTTTATTGGATTATTTGTTCGTTTGATGACCAATTTCTTGAGTTCTTTGTATATCTCGGAGATCAGACTTCTGTCTGATGTGGGGTTGGTGAAGATCTTTTCCCATTCTGTAGGCTGTCGTTTTGTCTTATTGACTGTGTCCTTTGCTTTACCAAAGCTCTCAGTTTCAGGAGGTCCCATTTATTGTTTCTCTCAGTGTCTGTGCTGCTCGGTTTATATGTAGGAAGTGGTCTCCTGTGCCAATGCATCCAAGTGTACTTCCCACTTTCTCTTCTATGAGGCTCAGTGTGGCTGGTTTTATGTTGATCCATTTGGACTTGAGTTTTGTGCATCTCATGCTGTTTCGTTGCTTTATATTTTGACATCTTGACTATAGATGTCACAGAGAGGATCTTTTCTAGTCATTTCTATGTGGGGATTCTAAATGCCTCATGTTTTTCTCTGTAGCTTTGAGAAATCTGCTGTTAATTTCTTTGAGTGGATTCTCTAGCTGCCAATGTTCATCTCAGGTCCTTGTTCTGTGCAGTGAACTCTTATGTTTGGTCTCTTGATTTCATCTCCTAACTCTTAGGTGTTGTGGCCCTGCTCATTTGTTTTGGTCTTGATTGATGCTTGAACCTGGCCCACGGCAGCTTTGTTCTCCACCCCGACGCTCTCTCCTACTTAGTTGAGTCTGTTGCTGAGCCTTTCCTGTGTGTGTGTTTAATTTGAATCATTGAGTTTTTCGCTACCAGCATTTCTGTTTGTTTGCTTTTAAATCTAAATTTCCTCACTGATATTTTCCTTTTACGTTGCTGACTTTTTCAGCCATATTGCTGATTTTCTCATCTATGTTGCCGACTTTCCTCTTTGCTGGTGTTAATTTTCATTTCTAGTTCTTGGATGGAATTAGTCTTGTCATTGATCATTTTCACCAAGAAAACTTTAAAGAAACCCTCCTTGGGCATTTTGCCCATTTTAGTATCATAAGTACAATAGTTAAGGGATAATAATCTTTTGGAGGAGTCATGTCGTTTTATTTTCCTTGTTTCTTGCATTTCTGGGTTCTGACTTCTGCAAATATTGTTGGTTTAGATATCTGTTTCTTTTGAGGGAATTCATAATATCATTTTTTTGAGACATAATTTCTCTGTAGCTTTGGGGCCTGTCCTGGAACTATCTCTTTTAGACCAGGCTGGCCTCCAGCTCACAGAGATTCACCTGCCTCTGCCTCCCGAGTGCTGGGATTCAAGGCATACGCCACTACTGCCCGGCTAATATCTTCATAGCTTATATATCTTACAGTTGAAGGTTCAGTGTGCATTATCAGTGAAGAGGAAATTAATTTGCCACGGCATAACACTTTCAAACCATACAAGATATTGATGGAGGAGGGCTAACTGTCTATTTGTTACTTTCATTGGTTAATAAAGAAACTGCCTTGGCTTTTGATAGGATGGCAGCTTAGATAGGTGGAGTAGACAGAACAGAATGCTGGGAGAAAGAAGGCAGTGAGTCAGACGCCATGACTCTCCTCTCCAAGACAGCCACAGGTTAGAATCCTCCTGGTAAGCCGCCACCTTGTGGGGCTACACAGATTATTAGAAATGGGTTAAATCAATATGTAAGAGTTAGCCAATAAGAGGTTACAGATAATGGGCCAAACAGTGTTAAAAAGAATACAGTTTCTGTGTAATTATTTCGGATAAAGCTAGCCGGGAGCCAGGTGGCAGGACACAGCCCACCGTTCCTTCTACAGGATATAGAAATACACTTTAGATCAATTTCATGCCCTGATAATCATAGAACTGAATGGGGTAAACTATTGTAGAAGATGTTTTGAAATTGAAATTATGTATGGTAAATGTGGAAATAGAGAATAAATCCGTCTTAGTAGACTTTTCTATTGCTGTGAAGAGACACCATAACCACAGCAACTTTTTTTTATTAAATCAATCAATTTATTTTTTTTCACAATGATCTTTTCCCATCTTACATACCTATCCCATTCCCTCCCCTCTTCCAGCTCCCCTCACCTCCCCCCACCCCACCCCCAGATACTTCTCATAGAGGATAAGGCTTCCCATGGGGAGTCAGCAAAGTCTGGCACATCACTTTGGGGTGGGACGAAGGTCCTCCCCTCTATATTTAGACTGAAAAAGGTATTCCTCCGAAAATAATGGGCTCCCAAAAAACCAGTTCAAGCAGTAGGGATAAACCCTGGTCCCACTGTCCATGACCACAAAGACTGTCACCCACATTCAGAGCACCTACTTTGGTCCTATGCAGGTTCCCCTGCTGTCAGTCAGTGAGCTTCCACTAGCCCAGGTCAGCTGTTTCTATGGATTTCCCCATCATGGTCTTGACCCGTTTGCTCATATAATCCCTCCTTCCTCTCTTGGACTGGTCTCCGGAAGCTTGACCCAGTGCTTAGCTGTGAATCTCTGCATCTGCTTCTATCAGTTGCTGGATGAAGGTTCTATGGATGACAATTAAGGTAGTCATCAATCTGATTACAAGGGCAGGCTAGTTCAGGCACCTTCTCCACTGTTGCTTAGGGTCTTATGCTGGGGTCATCCTTTGGATTCCTGGGAATTTCCCTGGTGCCAGATTTCATGCTAGGCCCATAAAGGCTCCCACAATCAAGATATCTCTTCCATGTATGTCTCTCTTAGGGTTGTTCTTGTTCCCCAGCTTCTCTGGGGTCTTGGGCCATAGGCTCGTTATCCTTTGTTTTATGTGTAATATTCACTTATGAGCGAGTACATTCTGTGTTTGCCTTTCTGGGTCTGAGTTACCTCACTCAGGATGGTTTTTCTGGTTTCATCCATCCAAATTTCAAGATGTCATTGTTTTCTTTACTGCTGGGTAGTACTCCATTGTGTAAATGTTCCATATTTTCTTTATCTGTTTATCTATCTATTCTTTAGTTGAGGGGCATCTAGGTTGTTTCCAGCTTCTGGCTGTTACGAATAATGCTGCTATGAACATAGTTGTGCAAATGTCCTTGTGGTTTGGGTCTCGCAGCAGCTCTCATAAAGGAAAAATATTTAATTGGGGTGGTTTATGCTTTCCCAGGTTTAGTCCATTATCATCATCGTGCAGCATGGTGGTGTGCAGGCAGACGTGGTGCTGCAGGAGCTGAGAGTTCTACATCTTGACCCACAGGGAACAGGAAGTATTCTGAGAGTCACACTGAGCAAAGCTGGAGCAAAGGAGACCTCAAAGCCTTCTCCTGTAGTGACACACTTCTTCCAACAATGCCACGCCCACTCCATCAAAGCCATGCCCACCCCAACAAAAGCCACACCCACTCCAACAAAGCTGCACCTCCATTAATGCCACCCCCTGTGAGCTTATGGGGCCAGTTGCATTCAAACTACTGCAGAGACAAAAGAAAGAGCCTGGGAGAGAGAAGACATCAAGGAGAAGCAAGATTTAGTCTATTAAAAACCAGAAGGGAAATGGACAAGATACTTACGGAGGGGAATAGAAAGGAAGCGAGAAACTGGGGTGGGGAGGTGCAGAAGAAAAGGAATTCTCATTATTGAAAAAAAATCTAAAATCAAAATTAGTTACATGTAAGAAGATAATGAAAAATTAAAAAAAATGTAAAAGTGTAACTCAATAAAGTAAAAATGCTAATGAATATAGAGGGAGTTGGGGTTGGGAAGAAGGGAACATAGATCAAAAGAAGAAAAAAAAACTAAGGAAAAATACCTATCACTTCCATTTTATTAAAAAGCACAAACAATTTTAGATAAATGTATGTGGAGGAATAGAAAAATTAAGAGATTTAGGAAAATGCAATAGAAAAAAAAACCCTTCCAAATGTGCAGTTAAAAAGAAGATGTGATGTTGGAGCAGCCTTTAGATCCTTTACAGGCCAGGATGCAGGGGGTTCAGCTGAGCCTGGGGAGTCACCGGGGCTCAGTTGTTACAAGTCTAAACTGGAGTATCTGATGTCAGCAAGAGGAGTTTGAAGTGTCAGTTTTCCTTTTTAAATATCCGGGGCTCTCTGTTGGTCATATTTACCTTTTCACTGCGTGGGCTGGGAGGATTCTATCAGGGTTCCCCAGATCTTACACACTTTGTTGTGGCTGGTGTCATGGCTGGGGTGTTCCTAAGCACGATGGGACTGGAGCACAGGGCACCCAGAGAGCTAAAGTTGGCTTAAGAATAATGACAGGGGCGTAAGTCCCGTCCTGGAGAGACTTCCTGTGGCTGTGAGTCAGAGCCCCCTCCATGAGGACTGGAGCCCAGCCTCCTACTGTTTGCACCCCAGTCCGTCAATGTCAGCTTCTCCTCTCAGCTACCTTAGGGCCTTCTCTGACCCAGGGCCTCTGGAAGAACAAACTGTCCTCTAAGCCATGTAGCGTGACAAGAAATGGGATTTTTATCCATCACTGATCTGTTTGTCACACGGATCCCTGTAACTGGATCTGAAACTGGTGAGCACCCAGGCTTGTCCTGCAAGCAGGGCCGTCAGTCCCGGGGAGAGATAGCCTGCTTCTCATCTGGTTTATCTTTCAGAAGTACATTCTTCTTCCCTCTTCCCCATCAGCTAGGCTGAGACCATGTTGGACTGTTCTCCAAGTCCCCCATCTTGCAAATGCTCTTCTCTGGTCTCTTCCTCATTCATGGATCTCCAGAACTCTCCCTTGGTTCCTGTCTTTGGGATATAGCTCCCTCCTCCCCATCTTATTCCGAATTCCTCTCCACTGGCTCACAGAGCTAGCCTCTAATCCACCAGAGCTACCTCCACGTTCTTGACATTTGGTGGTGTTATTGTTCTGAGTTCTGGTAATGGTGTTAAGAGCCTAGAATTGCTGTGAAGACTCAGGAGGTAATTGCAGACAAGGCAGGATGGCCTTACGGATGGGAGTACAGTGGAGAAGGCGGGCATCTGTGAGTGGATTCTGAAGTTTAAGGAGGTAAAGCCATCAGGACGATGGAGGACTGTCTAGACATGTATCAAAAAAGGAGCTGGCTCAAAGACATACAGTGTGTATTTGTGTGTGGTGGGCCAGCAACAGACATGAGACTCATGGAGAGGACCAGGCTTGGGAAGGTGCGTGGTGACCTGCCAAGAAAGACCTTTCTCCAGACATTCACTGCTTCAACATACATTGTTTGAATTGTTTATGGAAAATTAAATTAAAAAATCATATTTACAATATGAGTTATTTATTGATCCGTCATCTATTTATTCTGGGCTCAACCTTTCTGCAAAGTAGCCCGAGAGATGCTCCACACGTTGCTGTACTGTGGTGTTGTGGGTGCAGACGGCACCCACAGGGAACCTGGGCACCTTCGTGTACTATGTATGTCTTCATAGTTCTAATGACTTCATTGATAAAACAAGAATATTCAAATGGCTAGTCTTCGATGTCCCTATCCTTATAATGAACATAAACTGTTTCTGCCTTGCCTCTGTCTTATTAGCATCTGGGCTGAGGTATGCTTTTGTTTCTTGACATTCATGAATGTTAGCTGCCCCTGGCTGAAAGAGTACCCTTCGTGTCCTGTTATACCTTCTCATTGTTCTTATAGAACAATTCCACCAAACGCTTGAAGTCACTTGACTTCAAGTCACTTGAAATATATGTAATCACACTTCACTGTTTGTGTGTATGTATGTGTGTATACACGTGTGCCATAATGTACATGTGAACATCACAGGACAACTTGTAGAAGTCGGTTTCCTCTTTTAATCATGTGGGTTTCTGGGATAGAACTTAGGCTACCAAGCTTGCCTGCAGACACCTTTATCCACTGATCCTTCTTGCTGGCTCCTTAAATATGTTTTTAATCTCTATCCATTTCTTTTTTTAATTTTTTTATTGATTGTTATTGAGCGCTACATTTTTCTCTGCTCCCCTCCTTGCCTTTTCCTTCCCCCCTTCAGCCCTCCCCCAAGGTCTCTATGCTCCTAATTTACTCAGGAGATCTTGTCTTTTTCTACTTCCCATGTAATTAGATCTATGTAAGTCTCTCTTAGTGCCCTCATTGTCTAAGTTCTCTGGGATTGTGGTTTGTAGGCTGGTTTTCTTTGTATCCATTTCAAGAGAAGTAAGAAATATTTGCAAAAGACAAGCTTACATATTTCCTGTAACCAAGAAAATAGGTTCAAATAAACTATTCTGAGAACCTGTCTGAGACATCATCTCGGGAAAATTTTTTGGGAACAGTTGAGACAACTCCGGTTAACAAAAACAGCAACAGCAGCAAGAACAACAATAACAACAACAGCAAACCATCCAGGTTCAGAGCCCACCTTGTAGATAGAACAAGCAACAAATCTCAATACCAGAGCACAAAGTCCCTTTCAAATCACACCTATTCATCAAATACACACACACACACACACACACACACACACACACACACACACAAACACACACATCCTCTCTCTGGTGTGTGCGCACATGGTATAACTCTCCCAGTTGCCCGGATGCTTTAGGACTCGTAACTCTGAGCTTCCTGTGATATATCTTATGTTAATACTCTCTTCTTGTTCAGAACCTCCTCTGAATTCTGTCATCACCGACAACTTAGAAACTATATAATAGTATAATATATTGTTGACATTTGGGAAGCAGAGGCAGGAGGAGCAGGTGTTCAGGATGATTCTTGGCTACATAAAAGGTAACTCGGGTTAAATGAGACCCTGTGTGTTGGTTTATGTTGACTGTCTGTTTGACAGAACCGAGAATCATCAAAGATCCAGCCCCTGGGCATGTATGTGAGAAATTTTCTAAATTAGGTTGGAGTGGGAAGAGCAAGCCTAAACTCAGCAGCACAGTTTCATGGCTCAGCATCTGGACTGCATCAAAGGGAGATGGGAGCTGAGTGTGAGCATTCGTCCGCCTCTGCTTCCTGACCGAGGATGCAATGTGTCCAGCTGCCCCTGCTCCTGCTGCCATGCCTTCCCTGCCACGATGGACCACAAGCCATAATAACCCTCCCTTGAGTTACCTTTGTCAGGTATTCTGTCATAGCAGCGAGAGGAGTAGTGGATACACCCTTTCAAAACAAACCAACCAAGCAGAGAAATCCACAAGATAGCACCTTGCCACAGTAGAGCTGCGAGGAAGCTGATGGTGTGTGTGTGTGTGTGTGTGCGAACCATGTGTGTATCTGGTGTTTGTAGAAGCCAGAAGAGGGCTTTGGGTCTCCTGGAGTAGGGGTTGTGGGTGGCTGTGAGTCACCTAGTCCTTTCAAGAGCAGCATCTGCTCTTGCCCGCTGAGCTATCTTTTCAGTCCCATAGCTCTGACTTTTAAATTGGCCACCTCCACATCTACCTGGCTGAACACTGGGTCTGGTGCTGGATGTCCTCCTAACCCTTTCTTCACATTTTGCAGCTCAATCTTGGGTTATGGCCCAGGGGCTGCTATGCAATTACTTGGTAGCAATGCACTTAATAGCTTCCCAGGTTCAGAAGATATGCCATCAACACGATGATCCACAGAGTGTTTTTCTGGCTTAAAAAAAGTTTTTCTTTCCCCTTTGCTCAATTAGATGAAATTGCTTTTTGGTGGTAGGAATAGAGAGCAGACCCTTCTCATGTGTTCTGATATATATATATATATATATATATATGTATATATATATATATATATATGTGTGTGTGTGTGTGTGTGTGTGTGCTGTGTGTGTATGTGTGTGTGTGTGCTGTGTGTGCATGCATGTGTGTGTATTTAGTGTGTGTGCACATATGTGTATGTACGTTGCATGTGTAGTGTATGTATATGTATGTATGTATATGCATTTGTGTGTGTTGTGTGTGTGGTATATGTGTGTGTATGTAGTGTGTGTGATGTACGTGTATGTGTATGTATGTGTGTGTGGTATGTGTGGTGTATGTATGTATGTGTATTATGCATGTGTGTGTATGATGTGTGTGTATGTGTATGTGTTTGTTGGGGACCAGCCTCGACAAAAACACCTCTTACCAGGGTAGGGGCATGGGGATTTAGAGATATAAGTAAAGAATGCAAAGACACGTATGAAAATAATATGAAGACATGTGTGAAAATAATAGAACCAAAACCACAGAACCACACCGGGAGGGCATTCCAGTGAACACCGAAATTGTCCATGTTTATATTTCCATAAGCTTTTATATCCAGTTCAAAAGGGGGAAGAAGGTAACAAAAGACTTTGTTAACATACTACAAAGGACAACTCAGTCAATTGCTTTAACACTTTGAGACATTAAATCATCAGCATTCTGTTGTTTAGGCAGTGAAGCTACCCTAGACCAGGTACCCCGAAGGCAGCCATTCCCCAGGTGACCTAATACTTATAAAAGAAGGAACAGAAGCATGTTTACCTATCCTGACCTGTCAGGATGGAATGGATCTACTTGTATGAGTCATCTTAATGTCAAAAGAACCAAGTAATCACATCCTGAATTGGGACGTGCAGTTATGCTTGCCAACCACTTTGAGCAACCTCCAAACTCTCTATCAGACAAGGTGGAAATAGGCTCACATTTTTGGGCCTCCACATGTGTGTATGTGTGTGTGTGTGTGTGTGTGTGTGTGTGTGTGTAGTGAAGGTAACTGTTACTCTCATAAATGATTGTTTTGATTTTGATCCTTCTCTCTCTTTCCCATTCTTTATTTTTCCCCTTCGCCCTCCTTTTATAAATGCATAAATCCATTTTATAATCAGATCATGTCTAGTTAGATAGTTTATTTGCCCATGACTTGGGAAGATAATAGTTCCCTTTTGGTACCATCTAGATTTCCTAGGAAAAGTCTGTCCAACTTCAGATATCATTGTGTCAGTATTTGGGTTTGCTTATTCTTTTTATTAAACAATAACTGTATTAATGATTTTAAATAAGCTACCCTGTTACTTGAGGTAGCAAGAAGTAGAATGACTTGATCTCTGTAAAAGAAATACTGGGTATAGTTCGAGAAAGCCATTTGCAGTTGATGGAAGCTATAGTTTTTGTTGCTGTTTTTGTTTTGTTTTGTTTTTATTTTTGTTTTTTTTTTGAGGTTGCATTTGTCCTGTGAGTTGGGTCTCAGGAACTGGGGCTGCCAAGGTGTAAGTTTGGGGTAATGCTATAGAAGGGGAGGCATTGGACAGACTGTAGTTTTGAAATAGACTCTTTCCCTAATGAGACAGACTATCACTCTCTCCCCCATTCTAATGTGTGTGTGTGTGTGTGTGTGTGTGTGTGTGTGTGTGTGTGTGTATGTGTGCGTGTGCACACACATGCCATGGTGTGCGTGTCCATGTGGAAGTCAAAGGACAACTTGCAGGAGCCAGTTCTCTCCTTCCACCCTATGGGAGATGCGAGTTCTCCCACTTAGCTATAGTGCTAGCCCCAAGTTCACTCTCTTCTTATCTGGGGCAGAAAGTTCTAGGCTGAACACTAAAGGCCACAGATGCAATTTGGGTCAAGACAGGCTATCACACACCCCACAGATGGGAATCTGCAGTGACCTCCACAGATAGATATTTATTGTTTTATAAGTGTTTGGAGGCTTCCTGGTTCCAGTGTTTAGATGACTTATAATTTGCAGAATATGTTGTGAACTTTATTTACTTTATATGATTCAGATGACAGTTTCTAAAAGGTTTTAATAATTTTGTAAGGAGTTTTTGTCTGTAGATTTGGTTCCACAAGTTGCAATCTTTTCTTTCCTTTGTCTTATGCGTTTTACATCCCGTATAAATGCTTTGTAAAATTAAAAATTCATTTAATTTTCAGTGATATGTAGGCATTACACATATTTATAGGACATAATGTGGTGTCTTGATACATTGTGTACTTAGTGTAATGCTCAGATCTAAGCAAACATATCAATCCCCCAAACACTTTGCATTTTTTTATGTTGAAAACAGTGTTCTCTCTTCTAGCTTCTCCTTATGAATAAAAGTTCCACCCTGAGATAGACAATACTCTGATAACACGAAAGGACAACATGATTGACAGGTCTGTGTGGTTGACAGGTGAAGAACAAATGGCTTTGTGCCTTCACCACCACTGGGATGCAAATCTTTTCATTGTTTTCATTTCTCATTGGCTCTTTGAGAATTTTGTGCTGTGCATTTTGATGATATTCGCTCCTTCTCAGTCCTCCCAGATCCATGCTTCCCTTCCCTACCACACCCTTCCCCTGAAGGTGATGGAGACCAGCCTTCTATTGACTACTACTCATTCAAAAGTCAAAAATGCCTCCAAACACTCTAATGTCCCTTAATGATTTCATTTCATTGATTTGACATAGTTCAGAGGTTTAATGCATTAACATAATGGTGGGACATGGCAGTATCCAGACAGACATGATGCTGGAGAAGGTGCTGAGAGTTCTATATCTTGATTTGAAGGCATCAGGAAATGAACGGAGACACTGTGTGTATCCTGAGCATAGGAGACCTCAAAACCTACCTCCAAAGTGACACTATTTCTCCAACAAGGCCACACCTACTCCAACAAAGCCACATCTTCAAATAGTGCCACTCCCAATGAGCTTATGGGGGTTAATTACATTGAAATCACCACAATTTTTTTTATGCTTTATCATGAAATTATTCTCCTTGTATACCTATGATTTGTAGACTTCATCTTTGCATATTGTCCATAGATCTTGATCATTGCTTCCAATTAATTTGTCTTTGTCACTGTCTGATGCTGTGATTTCCTGTCCTCACCTCAATTCATTCTGTCACCGAGGCTTTCCACAGAGCCTTTTTATTTAACTTACTGAAGTTTTTGTTTTTAAAATTTCAGGATTTCTTCCTGTTATTTCTACATAATAATTGAATTCAATTTTTGTATCATGCATTGACTTATTTCATTCAGCTGACTGTGTTCTCTTAGAATTCATTCAGGAGTTTGTGGCCTTTTATCTTTATTCATTTGAATGTTTATATAATCAATCTTTTGAATTCTTTGTCTTTCATGTCATTTACTCTCATCGGAGGCTATTTTTGTGAGATTAATAATTTTTGGAGGAATCCTATTGCGTTGGCTTTTTTAATGTGTTTTATAGTTTTTATTTTTTCTTTCTTTTCTTTTTTTCTGAGACATGGTTTCTCTGTGTAGCTCTGGGTTGTCCTAGACCTGGTTCTTTAGATCAGGCTGGCCTTGAACTCAGAGATCTGCCTGCCTCTGCCTCCCAAGTGCTGGGATTAAAGGTGTGCCTCACTACTGACTGGCTTGCATTTTATGGTTTTTCATTAGGACTTTCACATCTCGGTTTAGGCCACTGATCTTTCAGTGAAAACATTTGCAATGTTCAAGAGGCTGTAGTAGCTTTTAAGTATCTTTTTCTCCTCTTCTAGCTGGAGTTCTGTCCCCAGTACTTGCCTAAAAGAAATACTGTCTAAACAACCAATAATTGTCAAAGGGTAGGTTCACTATGAATGTACAGTAATAGTTAAATAACAACAACTATGTCTTAAAATCCAGTTATTTTAGAAAGTAAGAGAACTCTGACCATTTAGTGTAGCCTAAGATATTGGTTAGCTTTGGATACTAGTAGGAAATAAAGAAGAGTGAGAATAGTGGTTAGCATTGGACTGATATGGAAAAAGTAAACAGAAGGGGAGAAGAGTGTGGGCAAGAGGAGAATGAATCAGGCTGACAAGAAAGAAGTGCAATCAGAACACCTAAAGAAGTCCCAACTTCATGGTTGAGACTTGGAGACTCCACAAACCTAACCATCTCTCTCTCTCTGTCTTTCTGTCTGCCTGCCTGTCTACTTACCTACCTACCTATCTCTGTCTTTCTGTCTGCCTGCTTGCCTGTATATCTATCTATCTATCTATCTATCTATCTATCTATCTATCTATCTATCTATCTATCTATTCTATCAATAAGAAAATGAAAAAGGAAAGATAAGAGAGACAGAATGGAAGAGATGAGATCAGAGCAGGGCAGAAGGGTCCTGATAAACTGAAAATTGTTATTAAATGAAGGAAGAATAAGTGTGATGGGAAGAGAGATGGTGGGAGGTATGTGGTTTAAACAATTTTGCCCAATTCCTGGCTGAAGCGTTGACTTTCTCAGCATTTCTTCCCAGGCTCCCAGATGCCTATCACACCCCTTGGTGGTCCTTTATGAACTTAGGTCACAGATGCCAGTCCTGTGAGTGGGTGGCTCTTCTCTGATAGGGTAACAGATGCTGCTCAATCTTCTAGGTAGCCCTATGGAAAATGGATGATCAGTGCTTTTTATGCCTCTGGGTGGTCTTTTGCAAGGTTGAAATAGTCACTGAAGTTGGTCCAGGAAGTGGGAAGTCCTTCACAGGTCAGATCCCTGAATGGTTGTCCAGGAGTCCAGTAGATCATATGGGCAGGATCCTTGGTAGACCAGCCTTAACAGTTGCATCTTTGAGCTTCCTGGGGGACTGACAGGTTGCTGAGCCAACAGGGGTCTTTTACAATGGTGACTCCTCCTGCTTCTGTCCTGTACAGAGAGGACCGTGTCTCCCCGGTGTGTCTCCAGCCTCTGCAGCTGGCACACGGACCTTTCGCTGCCCTCCTCCGCTTTAAAAATGTTACTGATTTCACTGCGAGGGATGCTATCACCCACTGATACAAGGGAACGGATCTGATGAGAGTTTACCAGGGCCAGCCGGACTGGGACTGAACGAGGACGTGATCTAGCCAGATTCTCGGAATTTGGCCGGATTCTCTGACTGTGGCTGGCCCGGGGTCTTTCTGAAAAGCCATTGACTATAACACTGGGACCTGTTTCCTCTGCATATGCTGGATTTTGGGGATCCAGTCTGTCTGGACGCTCGCCTTCCTGGACCTGGAGGGAGGGGGAGGGAGCTGGAGCTTCCCACAGGGCAGGAAACCCTGACTGCCCTGGGGGACGGAGGGGAAGGAGGGGGGGAGTGGGGGGAGTGGGAGGGTGTTGGGAGGGGGGGCGGAAATGGAAACTTTTATAATTTAATAAAATTTACTAAAATAAAAATAAAAATAAAAATGTTACTGAGACTACAGTGAAGCTGCCTGCCATGGCCCCCTTTCTCTGGTCTGCAAAGCTTCCCAGACTGCACCTGCACCTCCACGACGGACTCAGGACTTTTCCCGGTTCTGCTTTTTTTTTAACATTTCCTATTTTACTATGCTAAAAGACTAGAGTTGGGCTGTTCTCTGATCTCTGATGGCTGTTATCCAGCTCCCTCCAGGCTATTCCCTGGAGATCCTAGCAGACTCAGCTTGCATGTCACGCAGCATCTTGAGTCTCCTTTCTTCCAGCCTTTAAAAAATATGCAGTATATATTTTTTTTATCTGCAGTCACCTTGCTGTATAATAGAGCATAAGATCAACTGGAAGAGGTTTTTAAAAAGTAACATTCTGGGCTGACAATGCAAAATAGCTCTGATTTATTCTGGAAAATGATAATATTCTTGATTTTATGTTTTGATTAAAGCACATGACGTAGAAATGGAAAAATGAGCAAAGCAGGTGAAGAATCAGTTTAGCCATGAGGAGGCGACCTGGGCCTGTCCAAGTGGAATCGTTTGCACTGGAGAAAAGCGGAGCTTTAGCAACCCCGAATGCTGAGCTAGGCCTCTGGCTGGAAGCCGTATATTTGCTGAGCCAATGTTTTCCTAGAATTTCAGGCTTAAGAAGTACAGGTGTTAGTGGCTTTGGTACACAGGTATGCTTCCCTAAGAAAGGGGACATTATATTGGCCCAGAGACCCCAGTACTATCTTTGTGACCCCAGTCTGCCACCGGCTTATGGTTTCAGTCTCTACTCTTGTTCTTTGAATTGCTAGCACCCCCCTCACCCTTACCTGACCTTTTTCTGTGACTTTTCTCTGTGGTAGGAAATAATTAGTTAACTTACTTCGATTGATCTTTAAACTGAAGCTGAGTACCATGAGTGGTGTAATGCTGATGTCTTAGTTAGGGTTAGTGTCGGTGAAATGAAGCACCATGACCAAGACACTTTGGTGAGGAAGGGGTTTTCTGAGCTTACACTTCCAGGTGACAGCTCATCACTGAGGGAAATCAAGGCAGGAGCTCAAACAGGGCAGGATCCTGGAGGCAGGTGCTGACGTGGAGGCCATGGAGGGGTGCTGCTTACTGGCTTGTTTTCCCCTGGCTTGCTCAGCCTGCTTTCTTATAGAACCCAGGACCATCAGCCTAAGGATGGCACCACCCACCATGGGCTGGGCCCTCCCCAACTGATCACTAATTAAGAAAATGCCTTATGTCTGGATCTTATTTTTTAAGATTTATTTTATATAAAAACATGTTTGTTATCATGTTTCACAATAAACTACCAGGAAATTGGCCACGTAAACAAATCCACTTTTGAAATATTTTATCCACAAGAAGTCTGTCTCTCTCGAACCATCTCTCTTTCTCTCTGTCTGCCTCTGTCTCTATCTCTGTGTGTCTCTCTGTCTCTACTTCTCCGTGTATCTTTCTCTTTGTTTCTGTCTCCCCTTCTCTCCTCTGTCTTTCTCTCCACCCCTATGCAAGCTCTCTCTCTCTCTCTCTCTCTCTCTCTCTCTCTCTCTCTCTCTCTCTCACACGTATGCATGCACGCACGCGCAAGCACACACACTTCAATCTTTCCCACGCATCAAATGCTCAGGTATCAGATGGGCTGAGCCATATCTGGAAGCTGACTAGAAGATCACCCTCCCAGACTCCTTAACTTGTTGACTGACTTCCTTGCCTTGCTGGGCCAACAGTCTCGTCTGTGGAACTTACCCATCTTGAAAGAGGATCAACTACAGCTGTTTGCATCTTTTAAAATACACAGACTTGCAGAGGGCAATGAAAAGTAAAAGATACGGACCTAGAACCTTTTCCATCTAACCTCTGGCATTGCCTAAAAGCAATCCTAATCAGTACCGCCTCCACGGGAAGGGAATCATACCAATGATAGCGGTTTGAGGGCTATCCCAGCTCATCACTGCAAGTCACACCTGCTTGTGTGTTGCAAAAGAAGCTAACCAAAATCTCTGTGGCTCGGAAATTTTATTGTAAATCTTTCTTGAGAGAAATATCAGTTAAAAATGAAGTCACACATAAATACATTCACTGGCCAAACTAAAACATATGACCGAACTACACCATTGTATCAATATTTATAAAGGTTATAAAGTGAAGGAAAAAAAAAACTTCCATCACCATAAGACAAATCGATTTACATTTTCTGTAACCTCCTCCACTCAAATCTAGAGACACAACATGATAAAAAACATTAGCCGACATATAGATGTATAAACAGATACATAAGAATATTGATATGGGCAGACAAGTTCATGGGTGACTTGCATTGCACAGAACAAGCAGGAAAATCCTCTCCTGGCACAGCTGCAGTGTTAGTGGAACAGTGCCTGTGTGCATACCATGCAGCCATAGATAAGGCACCACCCTCCCACTACCATTAAATCTGCCGTTTGTCATTGTCGTGACTCTTTCCTGGAGTTGTTTTCAAAGTGTGAATTACAGGCCAAAGTGGATAACTTATTTGCTCTTAAATGGCCTCACAGTTTTTCAAAAGCAGACTGCCTACTTTTAGGCTAGGTTTTATGCAAATGTAAGTCACAAGATTACAGCTGTTATAACTTATAATACTTTAATTATACCAAGGCAAAAAAGATTTATTTATTTTATGTATATGACTGTTGTATTGACTTTAGGCCAGAAGCGGGCATCAGATCCCACTATAGATGGTTGGGAGTCACCATGTGGTTGTTGGGAATTGAATTCAGGACTTCTGGAAGAAGAGTCAATACTGCTGAGCCATCTCTCTAGTCCCAATGGCTGGATCTTATATATTCATTTTCTCAACTGAGGCTTCCTCCTCTCTGATGACTATAGCTTGTGTTGAGTTGACATAAAATTAGGTAGTACAGCTGAATTTTAAAGTTTTTTCTTATCCTATCAAACTAGAACATGGAAAATCTACCAAACTGCTTGTCCACCCCTCTACTCTCAGTGTGTTTTCAGAGGCTATTTTTGAGTGTATGCTTTATTCTTGAGAGAATTAAGACCTGGAAATCTGTTTGAAAGATGCTGGTTTGGGAGAGAAAAAAACCTCTTATCCTTTAGAGCAGCCCTTGTCTTTGTGTCTCGGTTGTCACATGCTTCTCCAAGTGAAAACCCTAGGACAACGGGAGCTTGAGGTCCTTTGTTCTGGTATCAGAGGACACTTCTTGTAGTATATTATGTAGTGGCTTTATGCTGTGTCCCACAGCCCAAAATATTCTTGAACTGGGCTGGCTTTTGTAACATCTTCAGCCTCCAGACAACTATGGAGGTGATCATTGTTCTGTATTTATTTATAGAAAAATCTTAAGTTAGATTTAGTTTATGTCATTTCTTCTGCATGGGCTCATTCTTCTCACTACTTCTGGTACTGCTTCCATGATTAACGTTATGTGGAAAAGAGAAGATTATTAATTTTCTGTCTGTATTTGGGTCCATATTTAATTCACCAGAATTGGTAAAATAAGCAAAAAGCTGTTTATCAGTTTTTTCCTAAAAGGCTCCCTGAGATATTTTTCTCCCTTTAAAAAATTTGGCTACAATAATGATCAATGTCCCCTGAATGTTTACTATAAATACAGTTTCACAGTAACATAAAGAAAAGAAATGCCTACTTTGATGAAAAAGTCTACTTCTTTTCAAAGAACATACATATGATGCAAAATCCGCATAATGAGTTTAAAATGTGGCTAAGGCAGATAAAAATGAGAATAGGAATCTCTGAATATTAAAAAAATATGATAAATGGGGCCAGTGAGAAGGCTTAGTTGCTAAAAGCAAACATGGTGAGCTGAGTTCTATCCATGGAACCCATAGTGGGGGAAGCAACTTGAGAAAGTTGCTCTGTGGCACCCACTTGCTCATGTTCACATACACACACACACACACACACACACACACACACACACACACACACACGTGATCATATATATACACACACTCTAATAGTAAATAAATGAAAACATAAACAAATTAAAATATAATAAGCAGAATGAAGTCTAGGTTCTATAAGGAGACGGAGGGACTGGAGAGATGACTCAGTGGTTAAGAGCATTACCTGCTCTTTCAGAGGACCTGGGTTCAATTCCTAGTACCCCAATGGTGGCTCACAACTCTCTGTAACTTCAGTTGTAGGGAATCTGATGCTTTTTTCTGGTCTCTGCAAACATGTGGTGCACAGGCACACATGCAGGCAAAACAAACACATACATAAAGTAAAATAAAGCCCACAAGAAGACTGAGTGTGCTGGCTTATTCCACTGTACATGAGTGGCAGGCACAGAGGGGTGAATAAAGAAAGAATGAAGAATCTACAGTGTAGTTCCATTAAGGTTTTCAGTTGTTTACTGACTCATGTATTGTAACTCCACCATATTTGACCATTCTGGACATCTGAGTAACTCCTTGAGACTATTTTAGTAAAATGGAAACATATTACTTGCTGATCCCATGGGACCAGATGGCTACATGAACATTCCCTTTGGCTTCTATAGAAAAAGTTGAAACCTGTCTTCAACTCATGACATGTTCCAACCCCACTCCCTTCTCGCACACATTAAAAGAGGTGCTGAGATGTAAGCTGCAGTTTCCTGTCCCAACTGCTTCTTCCCAAATACCCTGCAGCTGCTTCTACACGGAGGCTTACTATAAATCAGAAATGCTTGGCCAATAGCTCAGGCTTATTACTAACTAGCTCTTATATTTTAAGTTAACCCATATTCCTTATTTATGCTCTATCACTTGGAGGTACCTTTATTTAGCACATTCATGTCCTGCTCCTTCTGCATCTGGTTGGTGACTCCTGATTCTGCCTTTCTCCTTCCCATCACTGTTGGTTTGGTAGCTCTGCCTACTCTTCCTGCCTGGCTACTGGTCAATCAGCATTTTATTAAACCAATTAGAGT
Organism: Myodes glareolus; assembly: GCF_982192425.1. Classification (NCBI taxonomy): domain Eukaryota; kingdom Metazoa; phylum Chordata; class Mammalia; order Rodentia; family Cricetidae; genus Myodes; species Myodes glareolus. The sequence continues at coordinate 39,010,113 of NC_142037.1, forward strand.
GAGAAATCTTTACAGAGTACAAGCGCATTATCCCATAGCATGGAGAAGTCTCAGTGGGTAAAGTGTTGGCCATATAAGCATGAGGACCTGTGTTCAGATTCCCAGTACCTTGGCAAAAGCTAAGTGTGATGTACCTCTAATCTTTTTATGAGAAAGCAGAAACAGGAGGAATCCTGGGGCTTGTTGGCTAGTCTGGTACTGTTGATGGGCTCTAGGTTTGATGAGAGACCTTGTCTGAAAAAAATAAGATGGAGAGCAATAGAGGAAGATATTGACCTCTGGCCTCCAGATGCATGCATATCCACATTTATGGACACACAAGGACATTCTACAACAATGAGATTATATGGCAAATGTGTTTAATGAAAAAATTGTCAAATGTTTTTAGAGGGGTTGTATGTTGTACCCATTTACCACCAATATCAAACCACTGTGGGAAAAACCATCATAGATATACTCAGAGGTATGTCTCCTAGGTAATTCTAAATCTAGTGAAATTGACAATGAGGGTTAATCATCACATTAAGCCATTAAGCACTATGTTCTACTAAGGCCTTTCATATGCTAGTTGTTTTTGTTGTTTGGCTTCTTGGTATCTCAAGGTTAACAACATCTTGGGTTGATGTGGTTGAAAATAGGTCAGGTTTTGTAGGTACAGCTAGTTTCTGTCTTGGTAAGATGCTTTGTTGTTCGGGTTTCTGTCCTGCCCAGTTCCCACAATCGTCAAGTCCCAAAGAAATCACACAGAGCTCTATATTAGTTATAAACTGATTGGCACATTAGCTCAGGTTTCTTATTAACTCTTACAACTTATATTAGCCCATTATTCTTGTCTATGCTAGCCACTTGGCTTGGTACCTTATTCAGCGAGGCAGTCACATCTTGCTTCTTCTGTGGCTGGGCCAGGACTGCAGAGAGAGCATTCCTCTTCTCAAAATTCTCCTACTCTCATTGACCCACCTCTACTTCCTGTCTGGTTGTCCTGCCTATACTTCCTGTCTGGCTACTGGCCAATCAGCATTTATTTAAAATATTATTGACAGAATACAGATCATTGTCCCACATCAATGCTTCAGGGAGAACATGTTGGATTCCCTGGAGTTTCTACACCTGGCTTTAATTTCCAGGATACATTAGGAGATTCTTTACATCCTTCTTTAAAGGTTGTTTTGTTGATGGTCCTGCCTTGAGAGACTTACAAGCTTACCTGTAGCGTAACAAGTTCCTTGTGATCTTTATTCTTCTGTGATGGAAATCCTGTCTCAAAATCAACACCTCTCACTACCTACATGTCCTAATATTTGCAAGAGCTGTAATTATTGCTCAAATTATTGCTCACAAGATCAACTGTGTGAGCTTGTCTAGGAAGAGGGTTCCTGCTAAGACTTTGGGGTTTCAGTTCCTGAGCTAATGAAAGGGCCTTTGCTGTCATTCAGGGCTCCTATATTTACAGAGAAAGCATCTGGTCCAGTTACTGCTTTCTCTCTACAAGTCACCAGCACTGGCAAGGGTAGGATCAAGGATTTCTTCAGACAGGTTAATTAAGCATAAACTAACGAAACTCAAATTTTGTAACTAATGCATAAGTCATGCATAATTATGCACACTCATTCTCCGTCCTGGATTCTATGTTTGGGAATTTGCCTACTCACTAACATTTATTTGTGCTTTCTAAGTCAATGCTGATCATGATTTTATGGTTGTAAGTGAACACATACAAAGGAGCCAAAACGTTCAGCCACCTAACATGCATGATCACAGCTGAGGTCTGCCTTTCTGTGTCAGTGTTCATGTTGAAAACAAGTGTCGTTTTGTGATCTTTTGTGTCTTGCATTTTGTGTTATACTTTTGGTTGATGATTTTGCTATTTTAAATGGCCCCTATTCTACTTCCCTTTTTGTTGCTTTGATAAAATGCTCTGACTAACAACAACTTAAAAGTAGGAAAGGTTTTCTTTCAGCTGGCACCTTTAAGGTGTTGAAAAGTTCCAGTCCATCATTGAGGGAAATCAGGGCAGGAACTTGTACTCGGAGACTGTTTGTTTCCTGGCTGCCTGGACATGAATAATCACACAGAAACTATATTAATTACAACACCATTTGGCCAATAGCTTTTGTATATTTCTAGCTAACTCTTACATCTTAAATTAACTCATTTCTATTAATCTGTGAATCTTCACTGTGGCGTACTAGTAAGGTTCTGCCTGGCAGCTGGCATTTTTCTCCTTAGGCAACTACATGGCATCTCTCTGACTCCACCTACTTTTTATATCTCTATTTACTTTTCCTGCCTGTCTTTACTCTACTAAGCCATTGGCTGAAGTAGCATCTTTGATAACCAATGGTAATTAAACATATTCATAACCTACAAAGGGGAATCTCAGATCAGGAACTCAAGTCGAATACCAGCTCTTTCACTGGGTTATGCTTACCTAGCCTTCTTAAAGCTGAGAACCACTTGTCCACATCAATTAGCAATTAAGAAAATGCTCCACAGACATGTTCACAGGCCTGGCTGATCCAGGCAATCCCTCAACTAGGATTTACTTCTCTTGTGACTCCAGGCTGTATTACTTTGATTGTTAAAGTAACCTAGGACAGCCCCCAAGGGCATACTAAAGTGTTATCTGACGATCTTCTGTGTAATAAGGCTGTAATGTGTCTTATAAAGAAAATATGTGTGCTGGCTATGAATCCTTCAACCATATTCAGCAGTATATTTGCTCGTGAGTTGAATCAATATATATGTAATGTTTTCATAAGAATTTGTTTGAAGATTCAGAAAATGTTGTCCACCAGGGTACATCCCATCCAAACATCTCTGTGGCTATTGGGATCCATGGTCCTTCTGTTTTGAGATACAGAGGAACAATGCTAGTCACAGGTCCTGACACATCACAGGTATCATGAAGAGCCCCACTGTGACAGGAAATAAAAAAGAGCAAATTACTGTTCTTCAGGTGTTAAGATATCTGAGATCAGAACCACATAGTTCATTATTCATTACAGAGCAAAAAGGGGGGGGGGATATCAGCAAATGGAGCTAGTCCGGACACTGCAGTCCTTTTGCGTATGATGCATTCCGATGAAGTGGTACCCACAGTGGGTTACATCACAACATCACAACCGAGGAAGCCAGGGCTAGATGTCTAGAATGATGAGAACAGAGAGCAAATGCTACAGTAAGAAAAAGGCTTGGTAGTTACACCAGGACTGCCTTAACTTTCTGCCAGAGCTAAACCAGTTTTGGAGGGTAGCTGATGGGTGGCCTCTTCCAATCAGAGGTCTCCATAAGCGTTTGTTGAATGACTAAAAGGAACAGAGAAGTTGGCTCTGCTTAAAAGGGGAGTTGCTTGTCGGGGTTCATTTGGTGACATGGGATGGAAATGTCTTCCTGTTATATATAATGTGTCGTTTCAATTATGAAGTTTTAACTCTAGCTTCTCATTCGGGACCTTGAGGAGTGAAAGAAATATGGCTACGTAGGAGGGGTAGGACATTGACAGATGAAATGCAAATGAGGCTGGAAAAAGGGATAGGCATTTGGAGAAGCAGTTGATGTGCCTTAGAGCTATTCACAAGCCAGCTAGAAATTCCCACGGAGAGCTGCACGGTGATTGGCTGGTAAGGTGCAGCTGCAACTGTGGAACAAGCTGCCACCCTGGCTTTAAATAATCCTTTGAAATGTGCGATTCTCTATGGGCTGATGGGTTAAAATTCATGTTCTTCTTCAGTTCTTGGTGAGTTTGCCCTTTCAGAAGCCACTGAAAAAAGTTTTTAAAATAACCAAGGTTCAGTAGCCCCCAGAAGGGGCCATCTAGGGACTTTTACCTATGGAGTCAGGAATGCATCCTGCTGTTTGTTTAATAACCCAGGGACTGTTGGAACTGATTCAGCTACAGGATTAAATTGGATCAAGTACCAGGGCTCAAGATCAAATTGAGTTACCTACTGATAGAATTATATGTAAAGTGTCTCTCATTCACCCGTGCAATTAAAAGATTGTGACTGGCCCTTGGTATCAAAATGAAACCCTCAAGACAAGGGGACAACCATAGCAGAGGATTCATCAGGAAGCAGGCTCCATCCTGGCCCTGTTCCAACCCTACCCCTCACTCTTTCCTTTGTCCTTCCTACGCCAACAGAGCCACACCTCCTGATAGTGCTGCTCCCTTTTGGGGCTATTCTCTTTCTTTCTTTCTTTCTTTCTTTCTTTCTTTCTTTCTTTCTTTCTTTCTTTCTTTCTTTCTCTCTCTCTCTCCCCTCTCTCTCTTCTTTCTTCTTTCTTTCTTTTTTTTTTTAGATTTATTTATTGTGTGTACAACATTCTGCCTCCCTGTATGCCTGCAGGCCAGAAGAGGGTGCCAGATCTCATTACAGATGGTTGTGAGCCACCATGTGGTTGCTGGGAATTGAACTCAGGTCCTCTGGAAGAGCTGTCAGTGCTCTTAACCACTGAGCCATCTCTCTAGTCCTGGGGGCTATTTTCTTTCAGATCACCACAGCTGCCAGGTTGGTACAGACTTTTTCAATATACCGGTATCTGAGAGAAATCCCACAAAAGGTCAAATGATCTGAGAAAAGCAAAAATTATCCATGAGCCAGTGTTTTAAAAGATTTACATTTGCAGTGTGTGTGTGTGTGTGTGTGTGTGTGTGTGTCTGCACCCCTCCACCATATTGGTAGAGACAGAATCTCTCACTGAGCTCGGAGCTTACTGATTCAGCTTTACTGGCTGGCCCAGATCTCTCAGGTCTTGTTGTCTCTGCTTCCCCAACATTGGGATATAGATGCGTGCTGCAGAGCCTGGTTTTAAGTGGGTGCTAGGAGTCAACCTCAGGATCTCATGCTTCTGTAGCAAAAACACTCTATCTACCAAGTCATCTCACAAGAGTCATTATTTGTAGCTTTTTTGGTGTTATGGATAAATCCAAGCATTTGACTCCTGAGAGACAGTGGATTCTTAGCCTTTGTAATTATCAGTGAAACTACCTTTCTCTGCCTATATGAATCCCATGGACATAGTGAAAAGAATGCCAGTTTAAGGTTGCATAGCTTGGAGTTCAACTCTTGATTTGCCTTTATATTGAGGGCTGGTCTATCTAGCCATCCTGATTAGACACAAAGAGATCTGTTGGAGGAAGATGACATTCCCAGGTCTTGTTCAGGTTTGATACCTGGAGAAAGAGAAAGAAAGAACACTGTGTTAAACCTTTCATGGCGCTGAAAGGAAGGTTTGGCCAGAGTTTTGGAGAAACCTTCAGGCTAAAGTTGTATATCAGAGACTATGCACGACTTGGACCAGGCCCACTTGAGACTTCGCTGAGGATGCTAACTGTACTTATCCATTGCCTAGGTGAAGCTGTGGATGTGCTACCTCCAAGAAGCAATGGATTCTGGGAGTTGCCATTAGAGATGCCAGTCACTTCCTTGGAGCAAGGGGTGTAAGTGGCTGGTTTCCATGACCATCACAGCCTCTGGTAGCACAGTCTATTTTCACTGGTCCATGGAGATGACCTGATGGGAATATCCACTGTGGAGATGCTGCCTTTTCCTTAGCATAGTACATCTGTGAGTGACTTCTGAACGACCTCTGTATTCTGGGGAACAGGCTCAAGTCAGCTAGACATCATTTGTTGTTGCCTGAAGCCATTGACTTCACTGTCTGATTCATTGACAGATTTTCAGTACTTAGTCCTTTTGTTCTGCTTGTTAAACATGGGAAGTTCTGAGGGTTAAATAAGACAGAATATGAAGATATTTGAAATAAATATTTTGCCTGATATTTTCCCCTTCAAAAATCAGTTTCAACACTGTACATCTGAGATGTCAGTTTGAGTAGAATTAATTGCACGAGATTTTAAATGATTATTTTTACAAATCCTACTCAATCCATTGTTGGATGTTATAGGGATAGCACAGCTTCGCCTTCATTCTATTAGGGTTCCGCTGGGACCTGAGAATGAAACTGATACAAGACAGATGACCAGGAGGAAAGCATACACAGTAGTTGGATATGAGTTCTACTTGCTATGGAGCCCCCCCGCCCACAAACAAATGTAGACCCAAAGAAGCAGTTCGCGACCCGTGGGAAATGGTCAGCCAGTAAGGAACTTGCTGTTCAAGCATGAGGATGTGAGTTTGAATGTTGGGCAGGACAGAATGCACCCAGAACCGCAGCCGGGGGGGGGGGGGATATGACAGAAAGATCCTTGGAGCTCACTAGCCTACTAGTGTAGCCTTATTGGAGATATCTGGGTTCAGTGAGGGACCTCCATCTCTAAAACAAAGTGGAAGACAATAGAAGAAGATGCCCAGCGTTGACCTTTGGGTTCTACATGCACACCTGCATACACGTGTGTACACACAAGAACATGCATTCACACAACCACAGATACACATACAACAAATACACTTAAAAACATTTAAAAGGCAGCAGTTACTTATCTACTTGTCTAGCCAATGAGCTGTGGAGTGTGACGAGGCTGCTTTATTCCATGGGGAGGCTTCTGAGATAAGAACGATTTTTACCAGCACGGTCTGGACAGAATTTTTTTCAGCTTTGATTGAAGACCTTGAAAATAAGGAACCTGCTTCTCCTTCTAGTTAGGGGAGAGTCCTCCGCGTGGGAATTTCATCTCCTGCTTTTACGTAACAGAAAAGATGCCAGCACAACCTTGTTGGTTTAAAGCATCTTTTATTCAGACTAGTACATGTATCAGATGTGTTACTTACTGTGAAAAATTTGTGAAGTAAAATTCCACAGAGGGCTTTCAAGATATGGGCCCCAGTCTCAGAAGGAAACAACTACTTTCTCAAAAGTCTTAACTCCCTGTTGTCCAGAATAAACTTGAAAATACTTAACCATTTAAGACCACTTGGTCTAAGACTCTGTCTTTCCTTTCTAGCCTTCTTTCCCAAGACTGTTAATTGTATTCCCAGAGTCTCCATTGGGGCTGAATGCATGTTGCTTTCTGCCATCTCCCTAGCATGGCTTTTATTTTAAATGAACCCTAGTGGCTATGTGATGAAGGTTTGGTCCTCAGCTTTAGGTGCTTTGGGGAGGGATAGAGCCTTTAGGATACAGAGCGATAGTGAGACTCCTGCCTCTTCTGCTTTCCACCGACCATGACATTTCTTCTGCAGGATGCTCTAACTATGATGCTTTGACGCCGAAGTCCCAATGCAATGTGTGCTAGTTTGAATGTAATTGGTCCCATAATCTCATAGGGAGTGGCACTATTAGGAAGAAGTGTAGCTTTGTTGGAGTGGGTATGGTTTTGTTGGAGGAATTGTGTCACTGTGGGGGTGGGTTTTGCAGTTTCTTATGCTCAGGATGCTGCCCAGTGTCTCAGTCCATTTCCTGTTGCCTGAAAGATGCAGGACTCTCAGCTATTACTCCCGTACCACATCAGCCAGCATGCTGCCCTGTTCCCCAGCATGATGATAATGAACTAAACCCCTGAATCTGTAATCAAGCCACCCCAATTAAATGTTCTCTTTATATGTGATGCCACGGTCACGGTGTCTCTTTAAAGCAATAAAAATCCTAAGTCATAAGGACATGGTACAAAGGAACCGTCAAACCTCTGGAATGTGAGCCGAACTAGACCTTTTGTCCCTGCAGGTTGGCTTGTCTGAGGTGTTGATGGTGTTGGGATGCTAACATATTCCCAGGACCCCACTGTGCCCACAGCCCTGAGCACCAGCATTCTGCTGGGAGGATCTGCCTGCTCTCCAGTCTGACCTCCCTCATTTGTCCTCTGCATCAATAAAACTTTCTGCGACGTAATCCAATCCCAACACTTTCTCACCCACACCTCTGTCCTTGATGACCTACTTGATTCCCTGCTTACAGAGTAGCAATGAGTGGATTCCTGAATTACCCCACTGGCCTGAGGTGGGATGACCTTCACTTTCATCCTCTCCAGAGTTCTTAGACCACAATGGACACAAAGGCTCCCTGAGTGACTTCGGAAATCACACTGGAAGCAGGTGACTGAAGGCGGCAGGCAGTGCATTGCTTAGCGCTCAGTGAGAGATACACGGCTCTTTACAATTTTATCTTGAACGTCCAGGTTTAGAGAAATGCTTTAAGCACAGTGGGAGCTCTTGGGTGCCCTTCACCTGGATTTGTCTGTCATTGCTACTTGGCCACATCTGCTGTATTGTTTCTCATTCTGTTTGCAGAATTTTCAGAACCACACGGGGATAGGTTGCAGGGATTATGGTACTAGCTCCTAAATACGTTGGCGTTTGTTCACAAAGATGAAGGGTGCTCCTGACAGAGCGGAGCTACAGTTGTCAAAATCAGGGAAGTTGACATTGATATAACATTACTCTACATCTTCGTTAAATTTCTCCAATTATCCCAAGAACTACTGCTTTTCCCGTCTCTTGTTCAGGGTCTTTTCTAGATCGTGCATTAAAATTTATTTTCAGGATAGATGATGTTTTAAAGGACAAAAAATGAACTAAGCTTTGAGCCAGATTCTATTCCAAATCAAATTGACACACGGTTTTGCTCATAACAGCAAAGGCAGGTAGTAAAAACAGACTCCTGTGAGGCTTTCCAGGCCTGCTTTGTTTGAAGCCTGGTCAGAGGCTTCCCATCACAGCTCCTGCTCCCCATCACAGCTATGGTGGTGGGAGGGGCTTCTGGCCAAATATAATGATTGTCATCTTGCAGCTTCTTACATCCTCCTGGAGACTGATGAGGAGCTGGGCTCCTGTTAGACCCCGCACAATGAGGATACTCACCCCAGCATGGGATTTCACTGTGGGAACTAATGTCACTGATATTAATTGTTAGTGCTATTTCTTTTAGGATTCTAGATTCATGCAGGCACCCACATCTTATGGATTGCAGAAGCAGCAGTATCAGCCCCATCCTTGCACATGTGTGGAAGTCATTTCAAACCTTTCTAGAGTTAAAAGATAAACGACCCCAGCACTGCCACCTAGGGATGCTGAGGGAGAACAGAGGCTGCTCTTGTTGTCGCTTTGTTGTGTAGCTGGGAGTTTAGGAATTTGTGTTTCCTTTTATAATCAGATCTCCTTTAGGAGGCTAGGAAATCCAGCCTGGCTGCCACTTCCCAACTCTTCTCAGGCAGACCAATTCTCCCCTAGTACTCTTGGGTCAGAAGGACCTGTCTGCCATGGAACGCCTTACTGAGATTTCTTTGTGGCATTTCAAAGACGTTTTCCTAGTGACTTTTAAAATTCATTTAAAATGTAATTGCATCATTTCCCTTTCTCCCTTTCTTCCCTTCAATCTTTCTCCTGTCCCCTCACCCACTTCTTTTCAAATATTTGGACTTTTTTCTTCCTTATTGATATATATGCATAAATATATAACTTAATCTGCTGAATTGGCTTAGTGTTGCTTGTATGTATATGTTCTTTCAGGTCTGATCACTTGGTCTGATAACCAATTAAGGGGCTCATCTCTGGAGAAGACTGATTCTCCCTCTTTCAGCAGTCAGTAGTTGCCTGTGGTTCTTCGTCTAGGAGTGGTGCCCCTTGAGATGTCCCCTTCCATGTGAGCATGTCTATTGGCTTTGTCATTGTTGGGGATGTGTTCCAGTAGCAATATTGTTGCACTATAGTGGATAGAGCTTCCCTGCCATTCTTAGCATGTACAACATCACAGTAGACTTCCCAGTTCTTTGGTTCTTACAATCCTTCTGCTCCTTCTTCTGAGATGTTCCCTGAACCTTAGGTGCAGGGGTTTTATACATACATACATACATACATACATACATACATACATACATACATACACACACACACATAAACATGCACACACATATATAAACATATATACATACACATATACACATACATGTATATAAACATATATACACACATACATATACACATACACATATGTATCAGTTGGCTCTGGACATTTCATGATCAGTTTTTTCCATACATTTTGACGGGTTGTGGTTTCCCGTGATGGTCTTTCTCTGCTCCAAAGAGAAAACTCGTTGATGTGCCATGAGAGCTGCACTTATTGGTGGGTGTAAGGGTAAGTTTTAGGAGTCCAGCTAGGAGTTATGCTCTTCTATACCAGGGCAGTTAGCAGAGTCTCCTTGAAGAGCCATGATATCACTGGCCCTAGTTAGTTTCTTAGGTTTCTAGTCCCAGGCATGATTTAGATCCTGTTGAACTAGACTTAAGTCAAACTAGCCAACTGGCGGTCACCACCACGATATGACTGTCACTGTCGTGCATTTAAGAGAATCTTGCAGGGGTGGTCATTGTTGTGGTTCGTAGACACCACACACGTAATATAATTATATTACATAATATAATTCTTATATCAATTATAAGAATAATTTATTCTTACCTCTTTTGGAAGTCTGCATATCACCTTCTGGATATTTTTATTTAAAAAGGTGAAAAAAAAGAAAGCAACAACAAAAGTAGTGGGATATTTGTGACATAAACAACTGAATTTATGGGAGTGGTCGCAATCCTCAGTGAGCTTTCACAGTGCTCGTCAGACAGTTCTGGCCTAATTTAGTTACTGTGCTTCCTTCTAGAAACTGGTGGCTCACAAATGGGGGGAGGTGCTGCCAAAAAGCGATGGTATACCTAAAGTGATGGTGGTGATGGATACTTTGTCTCTGGAAGGTAAGATCTATAAAAGTCTAGTAAGGAGACATAGCCAAACTTTCTATAAGTTGAACATTTGATTGTAGCTCTCTGCGTTCTGTTGGGAAATTGGCAGGCAGCATGTTGGCTGAAAATGGAGCCGTAGGGGTACAAAAATATTATTACCTCCAAAATCTTGAAACATTTTTCAAGTCCTTGTGAAAACCAAGGCAAAATAGATTTTTGTTGTTCAAAGGACTGTGTTTAGCCCTCATTGTTGAAGCTTAGTGTTTGTTATTGAGGTCCAGGATGGTGGCTACTTCCAGGAAGCCTTTTTAACAATTACCTATTCTTGCTAGGTGGTGGTGGTGCATGCCTTTAATCCCAGCACTTGGGAGGCAGAGCCAGGAGAGTCTCTGAGTTTGAGGTGTACAGAAGAGTTCCAGGACAGCCATGGCTACACAGAGAAACCCTGCTCAAAAAGCAAATAAACAACAACACCCGCCAAAATACCCCAATTATTTATTCTTCCTCCTTCACATTTTCAGCACCTACTCAGTGGTATATGAACTGTGTCTTTAGCTTGTCACTACTTTAAAGAACTATCTGATGCAGGGTGATTTTAGAAAGAAAAAGAATTTCTGGGGCTGGAGAGATGCTCAGTGGATAAGAGCACTGGTTGCTTTTCCAGAGGACCCTGTTTTAATTTCTAGCACCTCCAAAAGAATTTCTCCCTTTAACAAAAATGTGGTACATTTACACAATGGAGTACTACACAGCAGAAAAAAATAACGACATTTTGACTTTTACAGACAAATGGATGGAGCTAGAAAATATCATTTTGAGTGAAGTAACCCAGAAAGACAATTATCACATGTACTCATTCATAAGTGGTTTTTAAACATAAAGCAAAGAAAACCAGCCTACAAATCACAGTCCCAGAGAACCTAGACAACAATGAGGACCCTAAAAGAGACATACATAGATCTAATCTACATTGGAGGTAGAAAAAGATAAGATCTGAGTAAATTGGGAGCATGGGGACCTTGGGAGAGGGTTGAAGGGGAGGGGAGAGGCAGGGAGGGGAACAGAGAAAAAGGTAGAGCTCAATAAAAATCAATAAAATTAGAAAACATTTCATCCTGGTTTGTGGTTCTCAGGAGTTCAAAATCCAAGATCAAGTAGACACTACTGCATGATCTGTGCTGGAAGATTCTTGGGGTGTACAGAACCCCACAGTCCAAGGGATAGGGAGCGTTTGCATACATGTTTCATGTGTTTATTTATAACTCTGTGGTCGTTCTCCTTGCCTTATGAAGATGTTAGGATCTAATCACTGGATCTTTGCCCTGGTGACTTACTGTAACCACTTCATAAGACCCCACCTTTAAACACCATACTTAAAGCTCCATACTCTTGATACTGTGAACACATGACTCGGGGATTTAAATTCTTCCACAAATTCAATGGGACAAATCATATTTTGCTCACAGTCTATAGTTGTAGACTGTTGTAACGATAAGGTGGTCGTTGAGATCTTAAATGGATTTCATTCTCGCCTAGTAATATTTAGAAGGGTTACTTACAGCACATAGCTAGTGGCCACAGAATGAATGAATCTCCGAGACAATCCCAGACTGACTTCCTAAGACCCCATGATTCAGAATTCTGCTGGCTCCAGTGGTTTGGATTGTCCTTCTCTGATGCACTTTTCTTACTTTACTTTTTACTTGGTAGAAATCAATATTGGAGCTTTATTGCAGTCAGAAAGGCTTTGGGTTACAGAGCGTCTGTGTTTGTTTGGTGAGTGGATCGGGGTAGTGATTCCATTTGCAGACTGCTGGAAAGCCCGAACCTTGAGGGCTCTGTGAATTTATCTTGTCATCTCTATTTCTTTTTGACTAATAGGTATTTTTCTCATTCTTGAAGACTTCTTTGGATTGCTCCTTTGTGTGGCCCATGATAGAAACTTTGACAATGGCAGCAAAGTGATGACATATACATGGGAGGCTAGGAACACAAAGCGGGGTGGCCTTGGATACCCTCACATTGAATAAAGCTTTCCAAAGCGGCCAGGCTGTGTCCGAAAAGAGGTCGCCCCATTCTGAGCTTTGTGAGTAGCGTGAGCTTCCCTGGTGCTACTGAGGCTTCCTGTCCCCTGCCCTTCCCCACGACACAGTAGCCCCTATCGCTGGCCTTTCTTATGCTTGGGAACGTCTGCTGTTCAGGCACAGTCTCATTGTCTGTGCTATCTTCTCCTTTCCTGGTCTATTGCAGAATCATGGAATCTATAGTACTGCTGCAGCCTCTGGACTGTAGCAACTGCGCGTTCTATCTGTGCATAATGACTTATAAATAAGGTGTGATGGAGAAGAGGAAGGGTTGCCCGTTTGTTATCAGAATGAAACTGCTGTGTGTCTTATACAACGACACACCTCATATCCTGCAAGTAAACACTGTAATGTGCCACCTACCTATTCTAAACTCTAATGGTAAAATTGAGTGTCTCTCTGGACACTACCACAGGAATTGGCCTGTAAATGGGGAAAAGGTCAGGCACTCTTGGTCTTTGAGACCCTGCAGACATCTCTGCTCTCTCTTTGTGTCTTGGCCATATTCCTTTCTTGCCGTGGGGCCTGGTCTATTATTGGCACAGGACATGTGGACCACACTGGCAATTTGTGTCTTAGGAAGCTTCAGCGTACAAAAATAGTCCAGGCTGGGGTTTTCACAGTCACTTCCTGTAATTAAAATGGCATCTTTCTCAACTCAGGAAAGGATGAGGTGGTAGTAGAGGGAATAAAGCCTCTCCCGAGAGGCTGAGTCATACTATTGAGCCGTTGCCATGTATATAACGAAAGGCTTAGTATTGTTTGAAAGTCATTTTAAATACTCGAGCTAACTAGTGGTGCAGATTGGATAGATTATGCTTCAGATACTTTTCTTTTTGAGAACCTTTTGACTTTTTAAAATAAGAAAAAACATCCCCCCCCTCCGGTTAATCCAAAGGAAGTGGGGTGAATGGAAGCATCCTGACAGAAGTTTCTGTGGGTCAGAAAGTCTGTTTAGGAATAGGCTTCTCCTTCTCCAGACGGATGAAGGAGATCTTTGGATTTCCACTTTACTTTTGACCTCAGGTTCTACAGATTTAATACAGTTGGGCACTTAGGCTCGGTACACAATTCACTGTAGATAGAAATGAGCTGCCGAGCCTTCTTTGGGGGTAGAGATGGTGTAGTTCTCATCCCAGGAAAGCTACCTAGCAACAGCCTGGAAGCAGGCAGGCCTCAGTGCTGGTTAAGTTACTGTTCATCTGAGACTAGTTAAGACAGAAGCAATGTCTCATACCTTCAAGGAGAGGGATGGGGACAACCCGCTTCCGTGAGGGGCTCAGAGACACTTGGGAGACATTTTAAGTTGAGCAGAGAAGGGAAAAATCTAAGAGAAAATCTGCTGCTTTCTATAGTGGAGAAAAGTCTCTCCACAGACAAAAGTCTCTCCATCATCTGGAAGTCATTAAAGTGACAGACTACTCTGCTGGGTTTCTCAGCCCACTGTCTTACTTCCTACTTGTTCATGTCTGTGGGGATCGTTAATGCGACTGAAAAGCTGGTTCTAGTCACTACTGAAACAAACAGAACACATTTTTCCTTTCAATGAGTTAGCAGATATTGGGAGCCTACTGCATGGTTAGCCTTACAGTAGAAAGAAATGGTTATAATTCTTTCCGTAGGCATCAGTGGGGAAACTAGATTTTCAGATCGTGATACCAGCGAGTTTTCCATGGTGAGGCCAGATGGGTGTTTTCTCTTTCCCTGTCTCCTGACACACTCCTGTAAAATTTCCCTTCTCTTCTTGTGTGTGTGAGCTGAGCTGAGCCTGGCAATTCAATTCTAACGAACAGAATGTTGTCAGAGCTGCGTTTTGGTCTAGGATATAATAGCTGAGAAATGAAATCAAGCCCTTTGGGGACAGCAGCCATGTTCTGAATATCTCATCAAATTACATTCTAGCTGACCAGATAAATATTTGAATGATGTGGAATGCCCCTCTGTATGCTGTGAATACCATTGGTTAATAAAGAAAACTGGTTTGACCCAATAGGGTAGAGTAGAACTAGGTGGGGAAAACAAAATTGAATGCTGGGAGAAAGGAGGCGGAGTCAGGAAAAGCCATGTAGCCCCACTGGAGACAGACACCAGAATTTTATCTGGTAAGCCATAGCTTCATGGTGATACACAAATTAATGGAGATGGATTAAATTGATATGTAAGAATTAGCCAATAAGAAGCTAGAGCTAATGGGCCGAGAAGTGATTTAATTAATACAGTTTCTGTGTGGTTCTTTCGGGTCTGAGCTGTAGGGTGGAGGGAAACAAACAAGTGGCCTCTCATATGACATTTGAATACAGTTGACACTGGTACAACTATGGAAGATGAATTTGACTTTCTTGCTGTACCTCAGTAGAAGAACTTAACTTCTGGTCTCTACCTGGAAACACACTGGCCACTCTGGCTTGGGAATCAGATAAGGCCATCTCCAACTCCTCAGTCATATCCCCAGCCCTGTACAGGATTACTTACTGGGGCCTCTTTCTTTCCCCCGTCTAAGGAACAGATTTCATTCAGCCTTCCTCAGTCACCCATCCCTTTCTATTAACTGCCAAGAAACACAGGATAGAAGCACTCTGTCCTGGAACTTGCTGGCCATGCCATCCTGGGAATCAGGTAGGTGATCTTCACCCTCCTCTTTGTTTTCCATTTCCAGTGTCCCTGAATTATCCCCAGCCTTAGAGAAGACCAACTGCATGGACCCATCTTTTCTCTTTTCCTCCACTACTTAGGAACTCCTCAAATCTTTACGACAGACCTAGTTATTCTTTCTCCCATGGGCCCTCTCAGCCCCCACTCTTCTAGGCCACTCCTGTTTCTGAGTGTCAGCTGCCAATACCTAGAAACAAGTTTTACTCAGATACCTTGTGGCCACCCAACAAAGACAAGATCAGATATCAACATCTGGAATTATAATAATCTCAAACCCAGATGTATAGACATCAGAGTAAAATGTCAGTCAGTAATAACCAGGACAATATGTTTCCATTTGAGTTAAACAACCCTACGACAGACAGTAAACCCTGAGAAATTCAATGTATCTAATATACAAGACAAGTATTTCAAAAATAGTTATTATGAATACATTCAAGGACCTTAAAGAGGGTCTGAATACATTTATTAGTGAAATCTATGAAAAACACATACAGTGGAATGAAATGGCAAAACAATTCAAGACATGAAAATAGAAATAGAATTACTAAAGAAAATCCAAACTGACATAAAACTAAAAACAATAGATTTAGGAAGTAAAACGAAACCTCAGAGTTAAGCCTCACCAACAGAATACAAGAGATAGAATATAGAAGAATCGCAGGCATTGAAGACACAATAGAAGAAGTGTATTCCTCAGTCAAAAAAAAAAATGTTAAGTCTAAAAAAAAATTCCAAGCATAAAACATCCAGGAAACCTGGAACACTATGAAAATATCAAACCTAAGAATAATAGGCATAGAGGAAGGAGAAAAAAGTCTAGGTCAATGGCATAGAAAATATTTTCAACAAAATCATAGAAGAAAATTTCCCCAACCTAAAGAAGGAGGTATCCATCAAGGTACAAGAAAAATACAAAACATCAAATAGACTGAATCAGAAAATTAATTCTCCTTGGCAAATAATAATTAAAACACTAAGCCTTCAAAGCAAAGAATGAATGTTGAAAACTGAAAGGGAGAAAGACCAAGTAGCATATAAAGGCAGACCTAGTAGACTAAAACTTAGATTTCCAATTGAGACCCTAAAAGCCAGAAGGGCCTAGATAGATGTTCTACAAACTCTAAGAGACCACAGATTCCATCCCAGACTATTATACCCAGCAAAACTTTCAGTAACAATAGACAGAGAAAGAAAAAAATGCTCCATAATAAAACAAAATTTAAACAGTATCTATGTACAAATCCAGTTTTACAGAGGCACTGGAAGGAAAACTTCAACCTGTAGAAGTTAACCACATTCAAGAAAACATAAGCAATATATAATCTCAGACTAGCAAATCAAAAGAGGGGAAAACACAACAAAATAACAAGAAGCAACAAGCACTGATTATGGATATCTCTCAACATCAGTGGTCTCAATTCCCCAGCAAAAAGACACAGACTAGCACATTTGATGGAAAACACCCTTCTGTTGCACCCAAGAAACATACCTTAACAATAAGGTAGACATCACTCCTGGGGAAAAGGATGGAAAAAATATTGCATGAAAATAGGCCTAATAAGCAAGTTGGTGTAGCTATTTTAATATCTGACAAAATAGACTGTAAGCCAAAACTAATCAGAAGAGATAGGGAAGGACATTACATGCTCATCAAAGGAAAAATCCACCAAGATAATATTGTAGTTCTAAACATCTATGCAACAAACAGAAAGTTACCTTAATTTATAAATGAAACACTACTAAAATTAAAACCACATCATAATCCTTATAATGTGATAGTGGATGACTTCAATACTCTACTCTTGCCAATAGACAGTTCACCCTGATAAAAACCAGAGAAATGCTAGAGCTAACTGACCATATAAACAAAATGGACCTAACAGATATTGATAGATCATTTTACCCAAACAGAATATACCTCCTTCTCAGAAGCTTGTGAAACTTTATCCAAAATTAACCACATGTGTCCCACATGCTGGGACACAAAGCAAGTCTCAACAGATAGATACAAGAAACTTGAAAACACCCTGCATCCTGTCTAACCACTGCAGAATAAAGCTGAATATTAATAAGAACAGAAACAACAGAGAGCTTACAAACTCAAGGACACTGAACAAATCATTACTGAGTGAAAAATGGGTCAAGACAGAAATCAAGAAAGATATTATAGATGTTCTAGAACTGAATGAAAATGGAAACACAGCATACACAAATTCATGGTACACAATGAAGGAGATTCTTTTCTAACCAGAAAGTTCATAGCACTGAACACCTACATAAAAATTTTGAAGAGATCTCAGTCACATAACAGCACTCCTGGAACCCTAGAACAACAAGAAGAAATCACACCCAAAGGGAGTTGATGACAAGAAATGACCAAACAGGGCTAAAATCAATAAAATAGAAACAAACAAAGATGCAAAGAATCAGTGAAACAAAGAGTTGGTTTTTTAAGACAATATGTAAAGTTGACAAACCTTTAGCCAAACTATCTAAAAAACTGTGTGAAAAGATCCAGTTTAACAAAATTAAAGATGAAAAGGGAGGCATAACAAGAGACACTGAGGAAATCCAGAGATTCATAAGGACATACATTAAAAACCTGCATTCCGCCAAAGCGAAAATAAATCCTGTACTCTACCACAGTGGAACATCTAAAAGAAATGGATAATTTCTTGCTACAAAGTTAAATCAAGATATGATAAGCAATTTAAACAGACTTGTAACCTCTATTGAGATAAAGAAGGCTCAGGGCCAGATGGTTTTAGTATAAAATTCTACCAGATTTTCAAAAAAGAGTTAATACCAATATTCTACCAACTAGAAACAGGAGGAACATTGCCCAGTTTTTTTTAATGAAATTACCCCAATGCCTAATCTACAAAAAGACTCAACAAAGAAGAATTGCAGACCAATTTCCCTCATAAACGTAGATGTAAAAATACTCAACAAAATACCTGTAAACTGAATCCAACAACTCCTCAAAATGGTCACCCACCATGACCAAGTAGGTTTCATCTCAGAGAGACAGGATGGTTCAACATATGTAAATTAAGAAATGTAATTTACATAAACAAACTGAAAGACAAAAACCACATGATCATCTCATTAGACACAGAAAAGACCTTTGGAAAAATCCAACACCCGGAGAGATAAAAGTCCTGGAGAGACTGTGAATAGAAGAGATATATTTCAACATAATAAAGGCAATTTACAGAAACCCCACAGTCTACATCAACTTAAATGGAGAGAACTGGTAACAATTCCGCTAAAATCAGGAACAAGACAAGGTTGTTCACTCTTTCCATATAGACATTTTTCTATACTCATAGATCAGTGTCTTGCTCATCCATCTTCAGAGACGCTTCCTTCTTCAGTAGTAGAAGTCTGTTAAAATATATACATATATGAATGAAATCTAAATGAAATAATCAACTAACAGAGGAGACAATGCTCTAACTAGACATCTCTTGTCATCAAATGGAGTCTTCAGTTTCAGAACTGGGTTACATCTAATCGAGTTATTGATCAATGAGAGCCTATGAAAACCCCCAAACAACTCAGACAATTGCCACAACTATTGATTGCTCTCTACAAACTGAGCATAAGACTCTTGCTAAAAGCACAGACACTGAGAAAAACAATTAAAAAATAGAACCTTCTGAAACTGAAAACTTCTGTAAAGTAAAGGACACAGTCAACAAGGCAAAATGCCAGCCTACAGCATGGGAAAAGATTAATCCCACATCAGACAGAGGGCCGATCTCCAAAATAATCAAAGAACTCAAGAAATTGGTCATCAAAAAAAAAAACAACAAATAATCCAATAAAAAATGGAATACAGACCTAAACAGAGAACTCTCAACATGAGAGTTCTAAAATGGCTTAAGAAAATGTTCAACATCCTTAGTCATCAGAGAAATGCAAATCAAAATAACTCTGAGATTCCATCTTACACCTGTAAGAATGACCAAGATCAAAAACACTGATGACAATTTATGCTGGAGAGGTTGTGGGGTAAAGGGAACACTCGTGCATTGTTGGTGGGAATGCAAGCTGGTACAACCTCTTTGGCTGTCAGTGTGGTGATTTCTCAGATAATTAGGAAACAACCTTCTTTAAGACCCAGTAATACCACTTTTGGGTATACATCCAAAGGATACTCAATTGTGCCACAAGAACATGTGCTCAGGTATGTTCAAAGCAGCATTGTTTGTCATAACCAGACCTGGAAACAACCTAAATGCCCCTCGACCAAAGAATGGATAAGGAAAATGTGGTACATTTGCACAATGGAGCTCTACACAGCAGAAAAAAATAACGGCATCTTGAATTTTGCAGGCAAATGGATGGAGCTAGAAAACATCAGTTTGAGGGAGTTAACCCATACCCAGAATGACAATTATCACATGTACTCACTCATAAGTGGTTTTTTAAATATAAAGCAAAGAAAATCAGCCCACAATCTCATAAAACATAAACAATAAAGAGGACCCTAAAAGACACATACATAGATTTAATCTACCTGAAAAGTAGAAAAAGACAAGATCTGAATAAATTGGGAGCATGGGGACCTTAGGAGAGGGTTGAAGGGAAGGGGAGAGGCAGGAATGAGGTGGATCTAGCTTTCAAATCCACAGCTTTAATCCTAGATATATCACTTAACAAAAGACTCTTGTGGTCAGAAAAAGAGAGATATAGTTAAGATAAATTCAGAAAAAAAACCTACAAATGATTTACAGTGTGTTTAAAAATATATTTCCTCAGGAAATGAGAGGCTGTGGATTCATTCTGGGTTAAGAAAAATCAGTTTTGATCAAGGAAGATCCTCTGAAAAATCTCCAATAGGAGTGGATAGCCAGATGATCCAACATTTCAGCAGACCTTTGTTGGAGTTTCCTCTGAGTTCTACATCCAGAACAGCCTCAAGACTGCTGACTGAGATGATCTAGCCTCACAGAATATTCCAGTCAGGACTTTACCATAATCCTAAATTAAATGGTAATCCTACCATTTCCTAAATAATAATATTATCAGCACCCCCAATCAGCAGGAAGTAGCCTAGAAAACTATGCCCACATTCCCAAAAAATGAATTATGAATGTTTGTCTTTGTTTAGAGTGTTGATTCCAAGTTATTATGGATGATGGTCAGGAAAAAAGTAAACAAAGGAAATTTAGAAAATAAAAGAGGGGGAATGCTGTGTGGCAATGATCTTGTACCTTATAAAGATTTGTCACTTATATTAATTTAATAAAGTACTGATTGGCCAGTAGCCAGGCAGGAAGTATAGGTAGAGCAACCAGAATAGGAGAATTCTGGGAAAAGGAAAGGCTCAGTCTGCAGTTGTCACCCAGACACAGAGAAAGCAAGATGAGAATGCCTCACTGATACCAAGTACTAAGCCACGTGGCTAACACAGACAAGAATTATGGGTTACTTTAAGATGTAAGAGTTAATAAGAAGCCTGAGCTAATAGGCCAACCAGTTTTTTAATAAATATATATGTCTCTGTGTTTCTTTGGAACTGAACGACTGTGGGACTGGGTGAGACAGAAATCTCTGTCAACATACACTGGTACCAGTGACACAAAGCTTATAAGAAATCCCAACCAATAACTGATTGGACTTAAGGCCCACTCCATGAAATGGAACCCATGCCCAACACTGATTGAGTGACCATGAAACTGAGGCTAGATAGGTCAGTGGCCTGTGATAAAACCAGCTAATCCCAGTACTCGGGAGGCAGAGGCAGGTGGATCTCTGTGAGTCTGAGGCAAGTCTGCTGTACAAAACAAGTCCTAGAACAGCCAGGGCTGCACAGAGAAACTAATTCTTGAAAAAAACAAAAACCAAACAAACAAAAAAAGAACTTTAGTTTTTTCCATCTCAGTTTCCCAAACAAGCAGAGCCTGAGCAAAGACTACATCATGCTACAGTATAGCATCCTGGTGTACAAAGGAAGGGCACAGAAAAGTGAGAACAGGAATGACAGCAAGCTGTGTGAAGTACCAAGTATGATCACCACTTGATTTCAATAGAAACATCTTTCCAAGGTGTCAAATAAATGATGCCTTGGGTGCTAACCATTGAGAACGATGGTGAAGAATTTATCTATGGTCTCCATTTCTCTTGCTCAAAGTTTTGGCTAAGGTGCAGCAATTCCTCCAGCACTTGTGAGTGTCAAACAGTAGAGGGTGCAGGCAAGCTGTGCTGCAAATTGGTGCTCCAATTACTTCTCTCTAGCTGCCCATTTGTTTATCTACTTTGTGAATCTGTCTTAGATGTTGGAGACAGGAGAGTTAGTTGCTACGTGTCCCTTCCTGAGTTAGCAGAGCTTTTCTGTGTTTTAAATTAGCTTATATTGATTCCATGTGACTTTGCCATGTGTGCAATGATGCATTTTTGAGCATATTCTCCCCTATTATCCTTGCTTGCTTCCCCTTTCATTCTTGCTATTTTCTTCCCTCTTTTCAGGTATTTCTTTTTTTTAAATGTCTTCAGTGTGTGTCTGTGTGTGTGTGTCTCTGTGTGTGTATATCCTAGAGTAAACCAAATAATACTGGTCTAAAAAACGAAAAAGAGAATGTAGTGATAAATTACTCCTGATGACATTCTGATCTACTCATAGTTCTAGTGTCTTGCTCAGTTATCATCATAGGAGCTTCCTGCTGCACCAGATGGGACCAAATACAGAGACCCACAGCTAGCTATTATCCAGAGAGTCAGAGATCTTCTCTTGGAACACTCAGCCTTAAATGGAATGTTCCATGAAATACCTCCTCTCAGGGTTCTAGGAACCATGCAGAAATGGAGGTGAAAATTGTGTGTCAGAGGGGTTGGAGGCCACCAAGAAACAAGACCCTCAAAATCAACAGGATCGACACACATATGTACCCACCGATACTGAGGCAGCATGTACAGAGCCTGCATAAATCTGCACAAGATGGAGATGAAAGGAGAAGTGAACACAAGTCACCGTCTCTAACCCAGAAGCTCAGTCCAATTGATACCATGTGCAAATGAAGATTCAGTTCCCTCTCAGGGAGTCTCAGTGATAAAACAAGCTAGTCTTCAGGGTAGGCTGCGTGTCCAGTAGTAGATGACCAATAGGAAAGGAGCTCGGCAGTGTCTTTGGGGGTTCTTTGTCCCATAATGTCACATCAGAGTCTTCTCTTTGTATGATTTTTATCTTATTTTAAACTTTCATTAAATATATACACACACATATTTCTTCTCTCTTTTTCCCATACCTTTGCATATATATCATGGCTTCCAATACGGTTTTTCCCCCCATGGGATTCCTGAGTGTGCAAACGAGCTGGTTTCTGTTTCTTACACCTTGCTTGTGCTCTTTCCCTCTGTTTGTTTCTTTTGTACAATTTTGGTGTGTTAGTTTTTGTTATATCATATCATTATTACCCCTTAGAAGCCTGTTTGATTCCTAATGAGGGAGGGAGGGAGGAAGGGAGAGAGAGAGATAGAGAGAGAAAGAAAGAGAGAAAGAGAGAGAGAGAGAAGGAAGAGTCCAGATGGGATGGGAGGCAGTGGGGGAATTGAGAGGCGTGGAGGAAGGGGAAACCATAATCAGGATTTATAACGTGAGAAGAAAATCCATTTTCAACCAAAGGGGAAAATACAGCTATCTCTTGGGGGAGAGAACATCTCCTTAACTATCATCTCAGCTACTGATGTTGACTTTGTCCTGGCTGGTTTTGTGTCAACTTGACACAAGCTAGAGTCATCCGAGAGGAGGGAGCCTCAGTTGAGAAAATACTTCCTTAAGATCAGGCTGTAGGCAAGCCTGGAGGATATTTCTTAATTAGTGGTTTATGTGGGAGGGACTACCCCTGGGCTGGTGGTCCTGGGTGCTGTAAGAGGCTGAGCAAGCCAAGGGAACAAGTCAGTTAGCAGCACCCCTCTATGGCCTCTGCATCAACTCCTCCAGGTTCCTGCCCTGTTTGAGGCTGGGAGAGGCCAATTGGTGAAGGTACAGCCTCAGTGTCAGCTGAAGGCCCAGGACTGAAAGGGTCATGCAGAGAAATTGAGGCTTGGCACCATGATGAGGGGCTACCAGTGAAAGTGCAGCCCAGTTGCGGGAGAAGACCTCAGTGTTTTGGAGATGCCAGTAGCATGGGATGACCACCATAACAGCAGCAGCAGTGGGGTGGCGTCAGCAGATAAGCCGTGTGTGCTACGGAGGGCAGAGTGGAGAAGTAACCCAAGCCCGGAGGAGCCCAGAAGATGGTTAGTGAGTCCCAGACACTGGACACTGAATTACTTACAGAGCTGGACTTTTGTTTTGCTTTGTTGTAAACAGAGACTGCTATTCCGTTTTCAGGTCACCCAGACCTGAGTAATCACACAAAAATTTTGTTAACTACAACACTATTTGTCCTATTAACAAGGTTTCTTATTAACTAACTCTTACATCTTAAATTAACCCATTTTTATTCATCTGTGTATCATCATGAGGCTGTGGCCTCCTGGTAAGATTCGGCATCTTTCTCCTTTGGCAGCTACCTGGTGTCTCACTGACTCCGCCTTCTTTCTCCCTGCATTTAGTTTAGTTTTCCCGTTTAGCTCTATTCTGCTTCACCATAGGCCAAAGTAGCTTCTTTATTAACCAATGATAATAAAACATATTCACAGCATACATCCCCCTACCCCTTCTACCCTTTCCCATGACCCCCCCCCCTTTTTTTTTACTTCCCATGTAGATTATAACCGTGATGCCTTTCTTAGGGTCCTCTTTGTTTTCTAGGTTCTCTGGGATTGTAAATTGTAGGCTGTTTTTTCTTTGCTTTATGTCTAAAAGCCACTATGATTGAGTACATATTGTATTTGTCTTTCTGAGTCTGGGTTACCTCATTCAATATGATGTGTTCTAGATCCATCCATTTGTTCGCAAATTTCAAGATGTCATTATTTTATTTCCCGCAGTGTAGTACTCCATTGTATAAATGCACCACATCTTTTTTTTTTAATCCATTTCTTGCTTGTGGGACATTTAGGTTGTTTCCAGATTCTGGCTATGACTAATAATGCTGCTATGAACATAGTTGAGCACATGTCCTTGTGGCACAATTGAACATCCTTTGGATATATACCCAAAAGTGGTATTGCTGGGTCTTGAGGTGGGTGGTTTCTTAATTTTCTGAGAAATTGCCATACTGATTTCTGAAGCAGCTGTATCAGTTTGTACTCCCACCAACGATGGAGGAGTGTTCCCTCTACCCCACATCCTCTCCAACATAAGTTGTCATCAGTGTTTTTGATCCTGGCCATTCTTACAGGTGAAATAAGGAATTTCAGAGTTTTGATTTGCATTACTCTGATGTCTAAGGATGTTGAACATTTCCTTAAGTGTCTTTCAGCCATTTTAGATTCCTCTGTTGAGAGTTCTCTGTTTAGGTCTATACCCCATTATTTTATTGGATTATTTATTCTTTTGATGACAAATTTCTTGAGTTTCTTGTATATTTTGGATATCAGATCTCTGTCTGATGTGGGGTTGGTGAAGATCTTTTTCTATTTTGTAGGCTGCTGTTTTGTCTTGTTGATTGTGTCCTTTCTTTACAGAAGCTTTTCAGTTTCAGGAGGACCCATTTATTAATTGTTTCTCTCAGTGTCTGTGCTACTGGCCTGGGCCTGGTCCTGTGTAGGTCGCTGGCTTGGGTCTGCTCTGGCGGGGTGCCTGACTTGGGCCTGGTCCTGCAGAGGTCACTTGCTTGGTCCTGCTCCCACGGGTGTCCTTGTCTCAGGCCTGCTCCCACAGAGGTCACTGGCCTGGTCCTGCAGAGGTCGTTGACTTGGGCATGCTTTTGTGGAGGTCATGCAAAGTGTTTGTTTTCTTTTGACAAAAAAAAAGAAAGAAAATCAGAGATTCTGAGTATAGGTCAATGGTATAGCACTTGCCTAGTATGCGGGTCCTGGGCCCAATCCAATTACTGTGATATCAGTAATGGCAGCAGCAAAAGCCTAAACTCTGTGATCATAGACACATTAATATCATGCTTCCCAGACCGTAGTATTCTAAAGGTTACTTTAAAGGACATTTCTCACAACTTCCTGGAAGACGATGGAAAGCAGTCTCATGAATTAATTATAAGGTCAGAGATGTGGATATTTGTACTACATCTCTGCATCAAAGTTGGCATCATAGGAGTGCCTGGGAGCCTTAATTCTTCCTCCATCCGTGCCTCTTCCGGAGTCTGCTTACTGCCAGGGCAGCTACTCTGCCTCTTGCGTGGGAAGTACTTGTCCCTTTCCCATCACCCCAGTGTTACCCAAAGCTTTACATGTGGGTTCATCAGGCCACCTGTTGGTTTTCCTAAAACTCATTGCTCTTTCCTCAGGCTGTGGTCAAAACCAGGTTCAGGTAATAGCTCAGCTAGAAATAGGAAGTTGAAGCATGATCTGTTCTGATAGAATTATGCGGAGGGATTGCAGGGTCTGCCTAATAACCCAGAGGAACTGAGGTCCACATGCAGGGAGGGCCCGAGACTGCTACTCCTACTATGACTATAGGCTGGTATGGGGACATCATTGGTGGGCGCCTGTATGGAGGATTTTTTATTCTTGTAACACATCTGATGTTTCTGTTAATAGCTTGCTGGAGGAGGCTCGGCAGAGTCAATTATAGATAAAGGAGAGACACTAGAATTTCTTTGGCCTAGAAAGTGGTCAAATGCTTCAGAGAGCCTCTGGAGTTTGGAACATGGTTAGATACCATAGCTGAGAAGCCACGAGGTGACTGTGACCCTCAGCTAGTTTGACATCTCCGTTTACTTAAGCCTAAAGTTACTACTAAATTAATGGAGAGCTTAATTCAGTTAGTCATATGTTATTTAATAAATAATCAAAAGACCCATTATAGACTCATAAATATGAGAAGATGCTAAAGACCCTTGATTCAAGGAGTTCTTAACCTAGGATAAAGGAGAGACCAGCCTGGGGGAAAATGATCTTTTGTTTGCCAGGTCACTGAGCAGTGAAGTCTTCCAACACATGTGCTTTATAGGACAACACATGTCATCTGAACTTCATGACAGTTGTCCTGTAATGCTGCTGTTCCTATATGCCAAAGTGATATGATACATGTACAAAGGTAAGTGCACACACACACATGGACCTGAAACTGTTAACTTAAAAAAACATGAAGAAGAGAAATACATAGATTCAGATGGCTATGCCTACATATAATTATGTAATCTCTTTGTCTTTGGAGATTTGTGTTGGGAGGCTATGCAATCATTTCAAAGAAATGACTGAAAGCATACATACTTTAATGTGAATTTCTCATTTAGATACAGCCTTAGAGAGATAGGCTTCAGGGGGAAAACCTCATTAAATCTCTGCACTTTGCATTTTGAAATTAATGCAAAGGTTTATGAATTGGAGGCAGGGAAAGAAAGATAAATTTCTGCCTTACTTCATTTCATTTGCCACTCAAATATTGTTGGTGTTTTTAATGCAAGGAGAACTACTTAGTTTTGGTGATTTAAGCTCCTCATATAATTAATAGATACTTTTTTCTTGTGCAACAACTTCATTCCCCCACCCATTCTTTAGTGACATGCAGGTTTAAGCAAGCCCCACAGTAGTAGTTAAATGGGGTAATTAATTTTCAAAATGTGCTCATCTTGATGATTTTTAATGACAATTAAAAATTTTGAACATTATTAAAAAGGTAAATGCCAACAAAATTGTTTTGGAACAATTAATTAAAGCTGTTATGGTACCCAGGGGTGATCTATAAACATTTGGGTGCTTAGCGCAGGAAAGGCAAGCTGATAACATGGAAAAGCAGCCATTTCCTTTACCAAACAAGTGCATTCTGTTTGCTTGCATGAGAGGAATGCTTATTGATGATTAAACATAATTAAATAGAGAATGATGCATCAGGAATGGTGAACTTGGGCACCAGTAGCTGCGTGTTGATTTTGTTTTGGTAAATAACATTATGAGAACATGATGTTTTCCATTATAAATGTAATCTTTTTTATTCATACATGCATATATTTTAATACAAAGAGTTACTTATAATTACATGCAAGGCATTAAAAATTAAAATGTTACTATTCTGATATCCTGGCCTTTGTGTTTGCAAATGTTTTATTATGTAGACTTAAGAAGAGTCTTGGATTTTCATTTTGAACCAGGGTCTCATGCATGTGAGGCAAACTCTACCACTGAGCTGTACCTGTATTGCTAGGGCACAATTCTTTTTTCACCTACTACCTTAAGTAATTCTGTTATTTCTTTCTCCCCTGCGTCTTAACAACCTCTCTGGCCTTCTTCGTAGCTTTTCTGTTTCCCCTCTCGTATGCAGTTACTTCCTGTGATAGATATAGCTACACCATGGAAACAGGAAAAAATTTAACATCCAAGTCCCACCCATGAATTGCTAAGTCCTTCAGTGTGTGGCATTCCCTCAGTCCAAGGGAGTTGATTTAAAGTTGCCTGATCAGTATCACATGTGGAAAACTTGCTGAGAATTCTGGGACATAAAAATGCTGCCTCCTCTTTCTTGTGAAGGTGCTTTGGTCAAATGAAGAGCCTAGACAAAGTCTACCTGTGTATGATTTTCCTGGCCTGGTGGCCAGTTTCAAAGCCTTTCTTGTGGTGTTATGTGTCCACAGCTGGTGCAGCAAGTCTCTGAGGGGGCTGTAGACAAGTCCTTAACTTCACATTCTAGCTTCCAATTGCTCCATTTCCCTGGAGATCCATGTCTACCTATTTGCTCTCAGGAGTAGAATTAGGTACAAGGAGGAATAAGTAAGCAATTGTTGCTTTTTTTTTCTGTACACTATTTACTAGGATAAAATAAAATCTCTGTCTCTGTCTCTGTCTCTGTCTCTGTCTCTCTCTCTCTCTCTCTCTCTCTCTCTCTCTCTGTGTGTGTGTGTGTGTGTGTGTGTGCACATGTATGCATGTATATATGTGATGTCTGAGTGAAGGTGTACACATGGCATGGGGTATAAACTCAGGTGACTGTCCTTATCTTCCATCTTACTTGACACAGGTTTTTTTTAATTTTTTAATTTTTTTAGTTTTTATTGTCTGCCCTTTGTCTACCAGGATAAGTGGCCCGAGAGCTTCTGGGATTCCCATGTCTCTGCCTCTCATCTCATGGTAGGAGTGCTGGGATTACAGATGGTAGCACATTAGGCTTCTGTCAAACTCAAGTCCTCACGCTTGCATAGGGTAACACCTTACCTACTCTGTCTTAGTGTTATATTGCGGTGATGAGACACCATGAACAACTTTTAAGAGCAACTTTTAGAAAGAAAAGCAATTAATTGGGGCTCGATTGCAGTTTTAGATGTTTAATTATCATCCTCATGGCAGGTACTCAGTACTAGGCTATCTTGAAGTCTCCTCTGCCAATGCCATTGTTTCAAAAGCTCAATTTAGCCTCAGGCAGATTTTCCAGATAAGGGCAAAGCCCAGCCACATTCTTCACTAAAACATCAACAGAATGATCTCTAGTTGACTTTCTATCTGAAACTTCTTGAGCTGGGCACCCACAGTTTCTATCCCCCTCAGCATTATCTTCCATGCTCCTGATAGTATGGCCTCCTGGAGACCTGGGTGGCTACCGAGGTTCAGATTCCTCTGGCATTGCCAGTCAAAAATTACGTTTTATTTATTAAAAGGTTGGCTGTACACCTGTCTATTTTTTTCTTGATCCTGTGCAACAGCCAAGATAGCCTGTAATTTTTAAGGTCTATGAGGTGGTGGGAGGAAGTAAAAGAATCTAAGTTTGAAACAAGATGCTATCTGCAATAGGGAAAGCAGAATTTGTAGGGAACTGACTTCATAGCCAAATTCAGGAGGGGATTGAGTGGATGTAGCACAAAACAGTACTATTAAAGTTGGAGTGTAGAATGTTCCCCAAAGGTTCATGTGTTTAAATTCTTGGTCCCCGGCTGGTGGTGCTCTTAGGAGAGGTTGTGGATCTTTTAAGAGGTGAGGCTACCTAGCAGAGTCTGGTTAGGGTTTATAGGTTATAGCCCAGTCCTGTTCCCACTGAGTAACTTTTTTTCCTTCGTAGAATTTTATTCAGTTCCCTTTTTAAAAATAATTTTAAATCCTTTGGCAATTTTATACTATATACACACACGTATACATACACACATACATACAAACACACATAATACACACACATACATACACACTACATACATATACACACATACACGTGACACAATACACACCCATACACACATATACATAAACACGCACAAACACGCGTGTGCACACACACATACATTTTGATCATTTTCACTCTCTCCCCCCCCAGTTCCTCCCAGATTCACTCTCCCTATCCATCCAATTTTGTGTCCCTTTTTTAAGTCCCCCCTTTTAACTTACCAGTCCAGCTGTGCCAGTGACCTCCATGAGAACAGACCTGAGCCAACTACCTCCGCAGGACCAGGACAGAGCCAGCAACCTCTGCCAGAGCAGGCCCAAGTCAGTAACCTCTACAGGACCAGGCCTAGGTCAGTGGCCTCTGTGGGAGCAGGCCCAAGCGAGCAACCTCTGCAGGAGCAGGTCCAAGTCAGTGGCTTACATGGGACAAGACCTGGGCCAGTGACCTCTGTGGAAGCAGGCCTGAGTGAGTGACCTCCACAGGAACAGGCCTGAGTGAGAGACCTCTGTGGAACCAGGCCCAAGTCAACCACCTCTGCAGGATCAGGCTTGAGCCAACAACCTCCACCGGAATAGGCCTGATCCAGAAACCTCTCCTGCAGCAGGTACAAGGAAGCAACCTCTGAGAGAGCAGGTCTGAGCCAGTGACCTCTGTGGGACTGGGCCTGAGATAATGACCTCCACGGGAGCAGGCCTGACTGACCTCTAATATTGTAGAGCAACCTCTGGGAATGCCAAGAGAACTCCAGGAACAACAAGTGACCTCCAGTTTGACTGAAACTGTGACCCTGACTCCGCTATGAAGAACAATCATCTGAGTCTTAGATCTACTGGCACCTGAAAGAGTAATCACCAGAGACATGACCCTAACTACACCAATCAGAGGAAAAGATGGGTAGATAAGGTGAGATCACATTCAACACCATAAAGAGCAACACAACACCAACAAAAATTAGTGGCTCTAAAACAGCAAGACTTGAACACCCCAACACAGATGAAGCAGAAGAAAATGACCTAAAAAGTAACTTTAAGAGATTGTTTGAGACCCTTAGAGAGGAAATGAAAAATTCTCTCAAAGAAATGGAGGAAAAGACAAACATAAAATTGGAAAAAATCAACAAATTCCTTAAAGAAAACTAAGAAAAATCAATCAAACAGATGAAAGATATAATTCAAGACTTGAAAACTGAAATAGAGACAATAAAGAAAACACAAACCGAGGGAATTCTGAAAATGGAAATTATGGAAAAACAATCAGGAACCACAAGTGCAAGCATAAACAGCAGAATGCAAGAGACGGAAGAGAGAATCTCAAGCACTGAAGATACAATAGAGGAATTAGAATCATCAGTCAAAGAAAACATTAAATCTAACAGAAGCTTAACACAAAATATCCAGGAAATATGGGACACCATGAAATGATCAAACCTAAGAATAATAGGGATAGAAGGAGAAGAAGTCCAACTCAAAAGCACAGAAAATATATTCAACAAAATTAGAGAAGAAAATTTTCCCAACCTAAAGAAAGATATGTATATGAAGAGACAAGAAGCTTACAGAACACCAAATAGACTGGATTAAAAAAAAAAGTCCCCTCTCCACATAAGAATCAAAACATTAAGCATACAGAATAAAGAAAGAATATTAAGAGCTGCAAAAGAAAAAGATCAAGTAACATATAAAGACAGACCTACCAGAATTACACCTGACTTCTCAGTGGAGACAATGAAAGGCAGATGGTCATGGTCAAGCATTATGCAGACATTAAGAGATCATGGATGCCAGCTTAGACTACTATACCCAGCCAAATTTTCAATCACCATACATAGACAAAGCAAGATATTCCATGACAAAACCAGATTTAACCAATACCTAGCCATAAACCCAGCCCTATACAAAGTACTAGAAGGAAAAGTCTAACCCAAGGAAGTTAGCTACATCCAAAAAACCACAGACAATAGATGATCTCACAGCAGCAAATCCCAAAGAAGGGAAAAACACACACGATAACATCACCAACATTGAAAACTAAAATAACAGGAACAAGGCATCCATGATCATTAATATCCTTTAATATAAATTGACTCTACTCACTTATAAAAAGATACAGGCTAACAGATTAGATATGAAAAGAGAATCCATCTTTCTGCTGCATTCAAGAAATACATCGCAACCTCAAATACAGACATCACCTCAGAGTAAAGGGTTGGGAAAAATTTTTTCTAATCAAATGAACCTAAGAAACAAGGTGGTATAGCTATCCTAATATCTAACAAAATAGACTTCAAACTAAAATCAATCAAAAGAGACAAAGAAGGACATTTCATATTAGTCACAGGAAAAATCCATCAAGAGGAAATCTCAATTCTGAACATCTATGCCCCAAATACAAGGGCACCCTCATCTGTAAGAGACACTTCTAAAGCTTAAATCACACATTAAACCCCACACATTAATAGTGGCAGACTTCAACACTCCACTCTCACCACTGAACAGATCTGCCAGACAGAAACTTAACAGAGAAATAAGGAAACTAACAGATGTTATGACTCAAATGGACTTAACAGACATCTTTAGAATATTCCATCCAAACAAAAGAATATACATTCTTCTCAGTACCTCATGGAACCGTCTAAAAAATTAACCCATCAGTCCAGTTCTTGTTGCCTATAGAAGTGGTGGTATTAACACACCCTTAAGTAAAAATTTTCTTTTATAGTCTCTCATTTTAGTGTCCTGGCATCATTTCCCAGTAAACTACCTGTCTTAGTTTGAGTTTTATTGCTGTGATGAGACACCGCCACCATACAACTGTTATGAAAGAAGACATTTAATTGGGGGTGGCTTACAGTTCTGAGATTTAGTCCTTTATCGTCATGGCAAGAAGCATGGTGGCATGCAGGCAGGGTGCTGGAGAGGTAGTTAAGAGTTCTATATCTGAATTGGCAGGCAGGAGGAAGAGAGAGAGAGAGAGAGCCACTGAGCCTGGCTTGAGTTTCTGAGACCTCAAAGCCCCCTAGTGACATACTTCCTCCAACAAGTTCATACCTCCTAATAGCGCCATTCCCTATAGACCTTATGAACCATTTTTATTCAAACAACCATACAACCTAACCAAATCCTCTCTCTCAAGCTCTGCTTTCAGAAGACAACTGAGATAGATCTTCACTCAGGATCTTGGAGCTCTGAGTACTGGTATTTGTAGGCACAGGTTCTGGACCCTGCTAATGCGACCATGGACCCTGGAAAGTGTGGTTGCACGTGTGGTAAGGCTTCAACACAGAGAAGAAGCTTCTGTTCTGAGCAGTCAGTGAGGAGCTACAGAAATGGACTGTGGGGGAGGAGTGTGATTGGAGGTGCCAGGAGGGAGGCTGTAAGTGTCTTTCTGGCCAGCCAAATAAATGTCACAGAATAACAAAGAAGGCAAAAAAGAAAGGAGGAGGGAAAAAGTTGGCATTACCCAGAGCAAGGGGAATGTTGTGTCTCCCTTTTCTCCTGTCAAGAAGGCTAAGGGTGTGAGCAACATATTGCAGAATCATCCAGGGAGCCAAGGACACCGCCAACTTGCTCTGGATGTTGGAACTAAACTCTTCATTTTCTGGAAAGCAACGCCTAAAGCCTGGGGAAGATGACCAAACAGAGATACCGCTTCCTTTGCCGTGTAGGTGGGTGAGGGTTTCCCACCCACAGGCAGCTTGGCAGGTGTGGGGGTGCAGCTCCCAGTGCTCCTGTCGGATTTCTAGTTTCTAAATCTGCCTTTTCATCTGGCAGTAATGACAGCTGGCTTCCCTGAGTTACCCATCTGTCCTTGTAACACTGCACCCACAGACCTGTCTTTATCAATCTCAAGGTGCTTCTTAGGATTTGCATCCAGGCCTCTTGATAGTATTCTCCTGGCAGACCCAAGTACACTGGAGATTCCGCTTGTCCTCTTTTTTGGTTTTATATATATATATATATATGGCATGGGGCTGGTGTTTTTCTTCTTCGTTCAGATCCTAGAACGTTCCCTGTATTTTTGTTGACTTCTAGCTATATTCTATATTACCCCAACCTCTTACACAAAGCTCCCAGGATTTCCATTGAGCCGCCATATGTAATGCTATCACTTAAGTGGAGCCCCAGTAATGATCTTTCAGACTTCCTAGGGCAAAGCTTTCCAATGAAAGTCAACCATGGCATTTGTAATGATGGAAGTGTCCAATTTGGATGGGAGAATAGTTACAAGCAGATTCCCAAGATCTCTGGGCCTCTTAGATGTCTGCAGCTGACATGGCTTTCTATTTTCCCAGGTCTGATTTCTGGCCCCTCAATGCAGGGAGTTCTTATTATGGAAATTTGTTAGTGAGTGGTCTTTTTTTAAGGCTGTGTTTCCAGTGTCTGTGTGGGGATCTCAGAGAAACATGTTTAAAATCAGATTTTTGGAAACAGCCTTTCCTGCCCAGCTAGCTGGAGGAGATATGGAGAGCACAATGAGATCTTTCCCCACACTTGAAAGGCAAGTAATCTGTGCGTATTTCTGTATTCTGTGGGCAGAACTCTAGCATTGGGGCTGGAGAGATGGCTTTGTAGTTAAGAGCACTGGCTGCTCTTCCAGAGGACCCAGGTTCAATTCCCAGAACCCATATGGTGACTTGCAACCATCTGGAACTCCACTTCCAAGGGATCTGATGCCTTCTTCAGTCTCCTTGGGCACTAGACAGGCCTGAACCCACTGTGTTCCTTTCTCCCATTGTCTCTACCCTTCTGTCCCTGCTTGTGGGTAGTGCCATTCCCATCCAGGCCAGGGCAGGCCTCGCTCCTTAATTAACCCTCCCTAGAGGCGTCCTCACAGACACACCTAGGTGTCTAGTAGGTGGTCTCTACTCATCTACTAGGCCGTCTCAACTCAGCAAAGTTGACAACTAAGATTAGCTATCAGATATGGAAATGCACCTCACTCTTCTTTTTTTAAATCCTTCTTTATTTTATCTTTATTTATCCTTCACAATTTCATATATATATATATATATGTATATACATATACACACACACATATATATATATATATATATATATATATATGTAATATGCTTCGATATACTTCCCCCATTATCCTCTCCATTGTTCCCTCCTTCTGCCCAACAAATTGTTTCTTTTGTTTTTTGTGCCCTCTGCATTTAAAACATCATTCATTTTTTGCCTACATGCATGTCTAAACATCATGTTTGTGCCTGGTGGCATTGGGGATAGAAGAAAGTGTTGGATTTCCTGTAACTAGAATTGTGGATGTCTATGAGCCACCATGTAGGTGCTGGGAATTGAAACTGGGTCTCTTGGAAAAAAAATGTCAGAGCTGGACCCCTCCAGTGCAGTGCCCAGTGCACATAATCAGAATTGCTTGTAAAAACTTGGCTAGAGCATGGACAATTTGCCAGTGGTCACACCAATGAGGAATATGACTCCCTTCCCCCAGTGGACACAAATTGCCCATAACTCTGTTGGGAAGGGTGGGACCTCATGAACACCTACCTACTCCATCTCTGACAGAGTGTTGCTGGACACAGCCTTGGGTACCCACTTTTTTAAGAGATAGATTCTATTGTACACAAAAATAATAATTTAAACAGTTCTTTAGAGATAGATTTCTGTTGTTCACAAAGTTTTTGTTTCAAACAATTCCATTTGGCATAGTCTATAATTTTTTACATACTTACAAGAGAAAATTATCTCAGTGAGATAAATTTTGGCAGCTATAATCAAATTTCTTTCTAGAAATTTATCATTTCTTTGTGTGTGTTCATATGTATACGTGTGTGTGTGTGTGTGTGTGTGTGTGTGTGTGTGTGTACAGTTGTGCTTATCCTTGCTTGTATGTGCATGTGTCTTCTGTTATTTCTCCACTTTAGTTTTTGAGGCAGGATCTCTCATTCAACCCAGAGATTACCATTTTTGCTAAACTGACTGGCCAGTGAGCCCCTGGGTTCTGCCTTTCTTTGCCTCTTCTGGTGCTAGGAGTTAGTTACAGGTGCGTACCATCTTGCTTGGCTTTTACATGGACGTTAGAGATCCAAATTCAGATCCTCAGAGGCAAGCATTTTACCCACAGAGCCCCTGTCCCTTCTTCAAACGTTTACCATTTGCTTTTGCATAGCTTGGACTCTTTTGCTTAAAACATAGCAATGCTATTAAGTACTTGTTCTGGGCTAAGATGAATGATTTGCAATGTAGAGCAACGTCTATGTGGTCATGCTTGAGAGCAGGGTTGGAGAAATATGGGGTAGAATAACCCCAAGCATGATGCTTTGAGGATGAATTTTATCTCAGGTCTGAACTTGAACTTAAGAATGTATTGAACACTGTTCGTAGAAACAGTGTGTATTTCTAGCAATGGGACCTCAGTGCACCAGCCTTCTTATGACAGTGGACACAGAGGACCCTCTTTAAGTTTACATGTATGTTTGTCAACTAGCACCAATACTGAAGGGCACATGTCCAATGTGGAGAATGTCAAAATCATCCCAACCATACTGTAACTACAGAAGAGGACAAAAATATTCTTAGAAATGGATGCAGGATGCCTTCTAGAATGCAGAATGTTAGGAAGACAGGTAGGGGTCTGCCTGCTGTGGTGGCCTCTCTGACTTCAGCATCTGTTTCCAGCCTCAGGCTCACTCCTCTTCATAAGGGTGCCACACCTTCCACTTTTGGCAGACTTCTTCTTGCTTTCCGACGATGGCAGCCAAATTCTCCTACTATTTTTCAAGGCCTAAAGAAAAAGGTTGAAATATTTATTATATACAACTTAAACAAAGTAAGTTTGCTGCTATGAAATTACTGAATCACAGAAAAATTCATTTAATTGAAATAATAAATCTTTATTATTTTTTTGTTTAATTTCCAAAATGCATGGTTTGGGCTAGAATATTCGAATACTGAAAAAGTACAAAAAAAGGAGATAAGCTCTACCTGTAATCCCAATACTTAAAAGTTATATGCATTAAAAATTAATTAGCCAGCTAATTAACAAGCCAACTCCTAACCACCTCTCTCTCCTCCCACTGTAACTGCTGTTAACAACCTAAGGTATGTCATGGAATTACAAAGTAGTTTATTATTTATTATTATTAGTGTGCATGTGTGTGTATGTATATTGTGTATGTATGTCCATGTGCAGCGTAGCGAACAGTTTACCTGAGTTCTGGGTTCTGGGGATCAGACCCATGTCATCAGGTTTGCACCAGCAGGCAGTAAGCAGCAAGCACCTCTACCTGCTGAGCTATTTTGCAGGTCTCTGTCCTGTGATTTTTCATTTTTAAGACAATTTTATTAAGGAGAGAGAGAGAGAAAGCAAAAAAGAACTGTGGGTTTCCTGTTGTAAAAGGAATGGCGGGCTGCGTTCCCAGCACCTGGCCGCCCGGCTAGTTTACACCCGAAATAATTACACGGAAACTATATTCATTTAAACACTGCCTGGCCTATTATATCTAGCCTCTTGGCTAACTTTCACATCTTAATTAACCCATTTCTAATAATCTGTATCGCCACTTGACTGTGGCTTACAGGCATGAGTCTAACCAGCGTCCTTCTTGGAGAGAAGAGCCATGGCATCTGCCTGACTCTGCTTTCTATCTCCCAGCATTCTCTTCGGTCTACTCCACCTATCTAAATTCTGCCCTATCAAAAAGTCAAGGCAGTTTCTTTATTTAACCAATGAAAGTAACACATAGACAGAAGACCCTCCTATATCAGTTTCCCACTGAGTAGCCAGCATCTCATTTAATACTCTAGTAGCAGCATCAAAGAAAAAGGAGGCAGAGGTGACAGGGAGTGTCTTGGTTAGGGTTACTATTGCTATGATGGAACTCCATGACCAAAATCACGTTGGGTAGGAAAAGTATTATTTGTCTTGCACTTTCACATTGCTGGTTCATCATCAAAGGAAGTCAGAACAGGAACTCAAACAGGGCAGGAACCTGGAGGCAGGACCTGATACAGAGGCCATGGAGGGGTGCTGCTTACTGGCTTGCCCCTCATAGCTTGCTCAGCCTGCTTCCTTATAGAACTCAGGACCACCAGCCCAGGGGTGGCACCATGCACAATAGCATGGGCCTTCCCCCATCAATCACCAGTTAAGAAAATGCCCTACGGGCTTGCCTGCCACCTGGTCTTAATGGAAGCATTTTCTCAATTGAGGTTTCTTCCTCTCAAGTGACTTTAATTTGTTTCAAGTTGATGAAAAAAAAAACTAGTCTACACAGGGAGTGAGGTCCAGGACTTGAAGGTGGGAGAGTTCCAGGTCCTTCTGCTCCCAGTGGCCACCAGCCACAGGGGCCCAAAGCATCAGCCCTCACAGAACCCTGCTTTCTCCTTTGCTCACCTGTGCCCCTCACCCATGTTCCGGGACATGGTCCAGGATGCTTCCCGGAGAGTGGAATTCTGACAGGAAGAAGACAATGGTGGTAATGATGATAAGCGCTGTAATCATTTTGGAATATTTGCCATTGCCAAGTCTCCAAAAGGCACTCTTTGCTTTAGTTCCACCAACAATACAATTATTTCCATTTTACAGATGGGGACACTGAGGTCAGAAATGTAAAGTATAGCCTGAGGTTACACCGTTGACTAACTGCTAGAGTTCAAAATTGCAGCTCACAGCTAGATGCCAGGCACACACCCTCCTACTCGGTAACAATCCTGCAGAGGCACTGTGCATCTTCTGGATGCCTTCAGGAAACAACACCTTCTTCTCAGAAACCCACTTAGCCCAAATCAGGAATGTTTCCAATGACCACTTTCCCCTTGACGGGAAATTTCAAGGAAGTGGGAATGCTGCTCATCTGTACTTAGCCTGACTCGCTGCATAGATTCTGAGGCTTAAGAAATAAAGAGCCAGTAAAACAGAAAGATACCCAGGAGAAAAGTGCCCCAGGCAAAAAGTTGAGCTATTAATGTGGGCAGATAATGGGTGAGACAGAGTTAGCAATGCCAAACCATCTGAGAAGTGGACATTTAGGGCATCACATAAAAGGGTTGGGGAATCGGTAAGTAAGAAGACACAAACACTACTGTTAATTCTTGGCACAGGCAAAAATCAAAGCAGGGATGGCTTTGGGTAAATGCTTAATACGAACTATTGAGTTATATGGGTCTTCAGGAAGACCTGAAGAAAGGCTTGGGATTTGTGTGTTGTCAGATGAGATCTCACCAAAGACTTCTCTCAAAGACTGGGAAGATAAATGGAGCACTGAATTCTTCTACCTCTTCTTTTCTTTTCTAGATTAATTTTCATTTGTTTTTCTTATAAAGGGAAACATTTATTTGGGGCTGGCTTACAGTTCAGAAGTTTAGTTAGTCCATTATCGTCACGTTGGGAAGCAAGGCAGCATGCGGGCAGGCTCGGTGCTAGAGAGGTAGCTGAGATTTCTACATCTTGATCTGAAGGCAGCCGGAAGTGAACTATGTCCCACACTGAGTATAGCTGAGCACATATAAGACCCCAAAGCCCACCCCAGTGGTAGCACTCTTCCATATATATGCAGAGACACACACATGTGAGAGAACACAGAAATCCCACAAAACTCACAAAATTGGAAACCATAATATATAGGCAAAAGACATGTAGGATAAAAAAAGAAAGAGGAAGAAGAGTAAGAGAAGAAGAATGCCCAGACTACACAAACAACCCCCCCCAAAACCAAACAAATACCTGCCCCCCCAAAACCTCCAAAAATTCCTTTGAGTTTGTTTTGTCTTGGCCACCTAATGCTGGGCATGGGGCCTGGCCTTAAGAGTGGTTTCTCTACCCAGTGATACTTCCCTGAGGAAAGCTCAGTTTTTATTCATGAGTCGTTATCAATTGGAGACAGTTTCTGGGTTAGAGATGGGGGCTTGTGTCCACTTCTACTCTCACGACTGGGACCCCACCAGGTGATAGACCAATTTCTTTCTCCTACCACTTAGTAGTATTGGATCTGTAGCTCATGAGTGGGTCCATATGAGAGCCGTGTAACTCTCCATGGGCCTAAAGAGTTGCGGGCATATTTTGCATAGAAGGAAAGCCCTCAAGGGGCAATAGTCAAATACATCAAGAATAATAGGGAAATGAAATTGACGGAAAGTCCTGTGTTCTGGGCACTGCACCTGGACAGGTTATATATTATTTCAGCCTTCCAACAAACAGAAACCCTCTCAAACAGAAAACATAGGTAAAATTATGTAAACAGATGTTAACTTATAAGAAGGTGAACAATCAGTCATGTGGGAAACAAGAAACCCCCAGGAATGGTGCTGGTTTAAGAATAAGAGTGATTGACAGTCTCTTTTAGATTTTGTTTGATGAGTCAGATTTCAGAGTTGGAGGACAGAGTTCTGAAAAATAGGCAGATAGGAAGAAGGTCACTTCTGTGAGTGGTTAGGGACATGGGCTCTGGTGTCCCATGTGTGCTCACCATTTAATCACTATGTGGCCTTGAGTAATTAGTCTTTCTGCCATTCAGTCGGCCATCTGTGCAATGAGGCTCATAATTGAATTCTTCTCTAAGACCCGTGATAATGGAGCTCATGTATGAAAACAAACAATGGCCAGAGAGCAATAAGCTTCTTCATGACCTAAACACACACACACACACACACACACACACACACACACACACACCATTACCTACTCTTGTTCTCCTTTCTTTTAGATCTCTTCCTGCCCTGCAGGAAGTCCAAGGCCCTCCCCTCTACATCCAGGGTTAGGAAGGTGAGCATCCAAAGAGAATAGGATCCCAAAAAGCCAGAACAGGCAGTAGAGACAAATTTCAATGCCATTATCATTGCTCCCTCAGTCTACCTCGATTGTCAACCACATTCAGAGGGTCCAGTTTGATCCCATGCTCATTCATTCCCAGTCCAGCTGGAGTTGGTGAGCTCCCATTAGCTCAGGCACATTGACTCAGTGAATCAATGTGAATCACTGAGTGAACCAATCTCTCATGGTCCTGACTTCCTTGCTCATATTCGCCCACCTTCTCTTTCTTTCTTATTCTGTTTTGAGACAGGGTTTCTATGTGTAGCTCCTGGCTGTCCTAAAACTGGTTCTGTAGACCAGACTGGCCACAAGCTTACAGAGATCTTCTTGCCTCTGCCTCCTGAGTGCTGGGATTAAAGGTGAGTTGCCACTATGACCCAGACGGGTCTGGTGATTTCATTTAGATTGCTTTCATATATGTATATATTTTAGGAGTTTTCTACTATATTAGGTTTCCATATTACCCCTCAAATGGATCTTAATTTTGGCTGTTTCTCCCCGTAGTCCTTCCTTGCTCTCCATCGCCTCTCACCCTCTCCATTTGATCCTCCCATTCCAGTGCCCCATCCACCCATAACTATCTTCTCCTTCCCTTTCCAAATAAGCCCCTAACTCTATATTTACCCTCTGTGGTTCTATAGATTGCTGCTTGGTTATCATTGATTTAATGGCTAATATCCACATATAAGTATAAACAGACCCTATTTGCCTTGCTGGGTCTGAGATATCTGACTCAGGATGATTTTTCTCTAGTTACATCCACTTAATTACAAATTTCATAACTTTTTAAATGGCTGAGTAATACTTCATTGTGTAAATGTAACACATATTTTATAAATTCATCTAAGATGCTTCCAATTTCTGGCCATTATTAATAGAGGATCTGTGAGCATGGTTGAGTATTGTCTTTTTGGTAAGTTGAAGCATCCTTTCAGCATACACTCAAGAACGGAGTAGCTCAATCTTGAGGTAGAACACCTTCCATCTTCCTGAGGAACCACTACACAGATTCCTTTAGTGGCTGTGTAAGTTTGCACATGCATTTGGTAAAGTCTTTTAAGACTATATTTCCTCGAAATCTGGACAATTTGACCTCTTCCTTATTGATTTGTATTCTCTTCTCTTACTGTTTTAGCTGACTTGGAGCAGATGTAGTGTTTATTATGTTGAGGTGTGGCTCTTCTATTTATAGTTACTCCAGTGCTTTTTATCATCAGAGCAGTGTTGAACTGTTAAAGGCCCTATGTGTCACACAGGCGTAGGCCTAGGATTGTAGGAACTTTGCTCA
Source organism: Myodes glareolus (assembly GCF_982192425.1). NCBI lineage: Eukaryota > Metazoa > Chordata > Mammalia > Rodentia > Cricetidae > Myodes > Myodes glareolus. Next base: position 39,051,699 of record NC_142037.1, read on the forward strand.
GCAAAGCAAGGGCAATGTTAGACTGGGAACAGGTCCCACCATGGACTTGTACAGCTCTGTCAAGTGGGTAGCTTTTTGCTTCTGATTTCAATGGAAACGCAGAAATCTATTTGTCTTACTTGTAAAAACGAATTAGAAACTTCATGTTTTTGGAAAGAAAACACCCATTGCATTCTAAGTTAACCTAACTAATCATTCAGTTTCGGCCACCAGTATTCTTGATAAATGCTAATGTTACTGTTTGGTTAATTTTACTGCATGTGTCCAGGTATGTTCGTCACTGATGTCACTGTGGCAAAATGCCCAAGAAGGAAATATTTATTTTGGTTTCGTTGTCTCAGCAATTTAAGTCTATTGCTTGGTCCCATTGCTTTGGGCTTTAGGGAGGGTTGAGCATCACAATCGAACCAGGTGGTGGAATAAGGCTTCTCACTTCCTGGCAGCTGGGAAGAAGAGAGAAGAAAGGACCAGAGTTACATCACTATCCTTCGAGGGAACACCTGAAATAGCCTGGATCCCTCCAGTTGGGCTCTACCTCTGAACACGATCTGCAGAGCAAGTCTGATGCTCGTATTTTTGGTGGACTTTCAAGATGTAAACCATAAAACACCAGGGTAATAGTAATAATGCAAGACTACTCATTTGCAAGGCTAGTGATCGGCTTTAGTGACACAAAGCTTGCCTAACCTGCACAAGGCCCTGGATTTGCTCAAGAGCACTGCTATACACAAACACACTGACTTACTAGCACTTACTTTCTGGTATTTACTTTGACTAGTTTTGGGCGGTAATAGGGAGTCTTCTGAAAATTAATTAGAAATCATCAGTTTGATATTTTGGTGACATTTCCCTTCAGAAAGACCTGCTATATATATATGCACAGCACTAAGATTATTTATAAATGCTGTTGGAACATAATGTACTAAGTTAATGATGCTAATTAATTCTGTGGTTACGTATGGAGAAGGACTAATTGTAAACAGAAAGCCAAAAGGAATGGTCTACGGTATTCATCTGTCCCAGGCAAACTCCTGAGAGGGGCAGAGTTCTTCAGCAATGTTATCAGTACACTCCTTTTCCGCATCCGCTGCCTGCCTCCTGGAACCCCTTTCCTCATTCTGAACCAGAGGCTCCCACTGTGGGCATCAGGGTCCCCACTCTGGCCACCTGTCTCTCGTTTGCCTTCCCAACGAGGGGAATGTGGCAGTTGATCTCAGTCAAGAGTCCAGTTAGAAGTAGGAAGACAAACTATTTCATACTAACAATGACAAGCATCCTGTGATATCTGCAGTGCTCTGTTTTAGAAAAGAGAATATGTCCCATCTCTCCTTTTTCCCTCCTTTAAAAAAATAGTATTTAGTAATTTTATGTGTATGGCTGCTTTGCCTGCATGTACGTCTGTGTACAATGTGTGTCAAGTGCTCACGCTGGCCAAAAGAAGGGGTCGGATTGGTTGAAACCGGATTATTGACAGTTTTCGAGTCACCGTCTGGGTGCTGAGAATCCAATCTAGGTCCTCTGAAAGAGCAGTCAGGGCTCTTAACTGGTGAGTCATCTCTCTTTTTCTTTTTGGAGCTAGGATCCTACTGTATAGCCCTGGCTATCCTGGAGCTTACTATGTAGATCAGGTTGGTTTCAAACAGTGATCTTCTTGTCTCTGCGTCTAACATGCTGGGATTAAAGATGTGTTTCATCTTGCCTGAATCAATCTCTGTCTGTCTGTCTGTCTGTCTGTCTGTCTGTTTGTCTCTCCTTCCTTCCCTCTCTCCCTCCCTCTCTCTCTATTTCTCTCCTCAACAGAAAACCATTTCAGCCTATGTGATGAGGTGAAGTGAAATACTTCAGACCTGAAAGGGTATTATAGACATATAATATTCCTGGCATCTGCATGTAGTCTTTTAAGTTCAGTTCTTCTAGTTTATCCAGTGTGTTCTTAGATGCTTACAGGAATGCAAAAATGGAGAACCCAGTGGCAGGAATGGGTCCAGATGAAGTAGGGCCTGCTGCAAGTGGAACGGGAGAGCCTCTTGTTAATTTCTGCTTAAAGATTACTTAAAAATTATTAAGAATTTCAGGATACTGACAAGCAGCAGGGCTCCTTCCCATTTGCTTTTCTGTGTGGAGGACTCCTTGAGGGCTGTGATGACTTGGACCCGAGTGCACAGTGATGTGCTCATAGAGTTTCTCTGCCCACAGTAGAGACCCTGGAAGGCATCTTTCCTGAAGGTAGTTGAGAACCTTGTCTTGATGAACCATCTGTGAAGTTCTAATAAAATTGGTGAGTATGCTGATGAGAACTTACTGAATGTTTAGTCTATAGACATTTGTTTTGGGTACCTGTTGTTCTTCAGAGACTCTTGAGATGCCCGCATCTGTCCCCTCTTATTACAAAGCTCCCACTTGCTTTACTTGGAAGTTCTCTGATTTGTATTTTGCAGACTCCATTCTCAGCACAAAGCTCCAGTGGTATGGGAAGTCCTTTTGTATATGTGTTGCTTTTATTGGTTCATAAAGAATCTGCTTTTGGCCAATGGCTTAACAGAGTAAAGCCAGGCTGAAAGAGATATATATAGAGAGTAGGCAGAGTCAAAAAGGAAGCCATGTAGCCTCTACCAGAGACAGACATGCTGGAGACTTGCTGGTAGGCTACAGCCACATGGCGATACACAGATTAATGGAGATGAGTTAGTTCAGGATATAAGAGCTAGTTGAAAATATGCTTAAGCTATTGACTAAATAGTATTGCAAAAATATAGTTTCTGAGTGATTATTTCATGGTCTGGGTATCCAGGAACGAGCAAGTGGTCTCTGACAATAGTCCAGTGTTTATGCTTCCCCACAGTGGCTACAGACAGAGCTTGAGGTGCGGGTTAAGCTTGCCCACTAAGGCCATTTGGAACTGGGATGTCAGAGGAGCTGTTGCAATCCTCGGTTGCCACTGCTCCCAGCTGAATGGTAGCTTTTTTCTGATGCTGGTCATGGGCACATTTCATCTAGGCTCTATTCTCTGCACATCACCAGAGCCTCTTCAAGTGTTGTTTTGAGGGCAGAGGCTAGAGATCAGTAGTGCTTGCCTTGTGAGCATGGAGATCTGAGTTTGATCCCCAGAACCTATATAAAAAAGCAGGTGTGGTATGATGGAGGAAGGTCATCTGTCTATGTGTTACTTTCATTGGTTAATAAAGAGACTGCCTTGGCCTTTTTGATAGGCCAGCCCTTAGGTGGGTGGAGTAGACAGAACAGAATGCTGGAAAGAAGGCAATGAGGCAGATGCTATAGCTCTCCTCTCCGAGACAGACACAGGTTAGGATCTTTCCCGGTAAGGGTGCTATACATATTAATAGAAATGGGTTAAATCAATATGTAAGAGCTAGTCAATAAGAGGTTATAACTAATGGATAGACAATGTTTAAAAAATACAATTTCCATGTAATTATTTTGGGTAAAGCTAGCCGGGTGGCGGGAGCGCAGCCCACTGTCACTCCTTCTACAGTGGTAGCATTTTCTTGTATCCCAGTGCTGGGGAAGTAGGGTTGCAACTCCCAAGGCTTTGACTTCCCCATGCATATATACACACATACTGCATACACAAATGTACCTTAACACACACACACACACACACACACACACACACACACAAAATAAAAATGGCAAACCCCCAAATCCTATAAAAGAGTTCTTTGGACAGGAAGTTCAGATGAGATCTGAGCATATCTCTCCACTGCCACAATAGCCAGTTGTGAAGAAAGGGGATATGATTGAAACATAAGATAAGAAGGGTCCCCTTGTAGGCCATGTGAGCCTTTAACTCCAACCTTGTGGGTGCTGACAGAGACAGAAGGATCCCTGGGGCTCACTAGTCAGTCATTCTGGCTGAACTTTAGGAAATGAGTGGAAACTGACAGATGGAGGCACTCAGTAGCTTCCTCTGGCCTCTGCATGGTCATGCTCATATACATGCAGAAAGAGTTACCTTTGGATTTCACTATAACCATTTTGGCCTTGTAATCTCAGACTTTTAAGAAACTACACCTACCCTATTTTTTAAAGTGTCTTAATTTAGACATTTTGCCATTTTTTTTATTCAGTTCAACTCTAAGTCCCAAACTATCTTCTCTCTTTGTTCATACTGTGGCCAGAACAATACTCCTAAAAAGTTCTGAGTTTTTGAATGATACTACATAAATGGTGATTTAAAAAATATGTACTTTGTTGAAGACAATTCCAACTTATTATGTACCATATGCATGTATCAAAATATCACATTACACTCTATACATTTACATAACTAAAATAAGACATGAACACTGGACTTGACAGTTGAAATGGGCTTCAGACAAGTTGAGAGGAGATAAAGGAGCTGAAATCACTCCTGTAGAGACTTAGGAGGGAGTAGAAAACTTGGACAGTAGCTGAGGGAGGAAGTGAGTCCAAAGTCCTTTCTTGTTAGGGAGTGGCTGGGATGCTTAGGAGTGCCTTGTCTGGTTAGTTTGCATCCGCCATCTAATTCTGCGTTTGATTTTGGAGGATGGAGAATCCCTGGAGACATTTCTTGGTCCTGATGAAAGATTCTATCACATCAATACTAAAGGAACACAGCAGTGATTCTGATCTTCCCTGGCAGGTTGCTATGGCAACCGCAAGGAACTGGAGGCTTGGCTGGTACCAGTGGACCTCTGACCAACACTGGTCCATCACCTTGCCTCCTGCCTTTAGTTATTATACCAAGATGAGGAGTTTGCTTGCTTTTTCTAAAGAGGTCACAATGTATTATGGAATAGTAGCTTACTATGGACCGAGATAATGGCTAGAACTTACCAGGGCATTGTGCCTCAAGCCTAATTCTCCATCACAGCTCTGCAAGGCAGTCACTTTACCTGTGTTCACATTCACAAAGGAGGAAGTGAGCACCTAGCAGAGCTGACCCTAGGCACTCAGTAGGTCTGCTAGTCCGGACAACTCTTTCTCTGTGAATCATGGCATCCCTACGGATTCTGGTGTGTGTCTTCCCAGTTTTCAGACTCCATTTTTATATTCAGTCTTTAACCTTTGTGTTGGGAATTAGAAGATTCTATGGGAGCAGCTGTGCAGAGTAACCCTTGTGTAATGTGGTAGTTACCCCAGCTTATCCTTGATTTACTTCATTCAGAACTTCACCCCCCCTAAACCTATGGAAAATGTGAAGAATGACTGCCTTTACTCTTTTTTTCTGTATTAGCCACCTACATACTTCTGGCGTATCACTTTCTTGGGTTTTGATGCTGATATTCCAAGTCATATCTTTAAATCTCTCCCAAATGGCTGGCTCAGCATCCTTGTTTGACCTTTAAACTCCCTCTAGCACTGTGTTGCCTTCTTTAGGCAGAACTAGCTACATGTAGAGTTCCTCTTGTATTTTGGCTTTGAATGAGGTCAGAAAAAGAATTCTATTTTGTTTCCATTCTGATCGCCGACAACCTCTTACCTTACAATATTGGATGTACATATTTAAGCTTTTATTTTGAAAGACTCTTGGGTTCTAAACTTTTAGTGAGTTTGTGCTTAGAATCATGTGGTTGCAGTCTGAAATTGCATTCCCCAAGCACATTTGGCACTATGAGATTGGAATTGTAAGAAGTGTGGAATGGCTGCATACATGTTTCTTTCAAGGATTGGTAGTGCCCAGGAGCTTCTCAAAAAGCCAAGACATCACATGAAAGGTGTGACTTGGGCTCTTCTAGTAGCAGGTAGTGAAACAGTGATCCAAGAGCAAGGAGTTCATTTAGGAGATAGAAGAAGCAATGGGATGGGGAGGTAACACAAGGATAGAGGGACCATCATGAAGTTGCCAGCAATTGTTATGCTCAAATGCCCCCCACCAGCAGAACTATGGAAGGTCATGGAAACACATGCTACAGAGAGTTAGCTACTAGAAAGAGGGAGGAGCTATGATGTGTGCCTGCTGACTTCTGACTGTGAAGGCTGAGGGATGCTCCATGTTTCATGTGCTTATAACCTGTCAAAGGCGGGAAACAAAGAGCTGTTGGGATTGGGAGAGAATCCTTTGAACAGAAAGGTGCAACTTCGGGCCATGGAAATTACAGGTATAAAAGAAGAACACATATTGCCCCCCTCTCCTGCCATGTAGAAAGAAGCCTGCTTGCGTGGGTCTAACCTAATGTTTTCAGCTACAACTTGATGAGTTGTGTTTGCTCCTTGACACTTGTAAGTGTGCTGTGGGACTCCAGTTTGGAAGTTTGATGGAGTAAGATCCTAGGTTTGACACATTATACAAGAATCCCAATGATTCTTTTAGCCACGACAAAGCCCTGGTGGCTCTCCCCCACCCCAGATCCTCTCATCTGAGTACTGAGAATATTCTAAAACTCCTGCAAGTGTCACAGAGATTCTGTGAGGCCATCAAGACTGGCTCTGGGTCAGATAGGCCAGTACTGCACCCTTGCTCCCATGCTGGAGGGGAGGAGTCCTGGCCAGAGATGCTCCTGGGCTTAACTGTTTCCTACAGTGGCCACTAGGCTCATGTGATAATTGAGCTCTTAGTGTGAGCCTACTGCAGCTAAGGAAGTGATACTTTAAATTTATTTTAATAGTTGAAATGGGAATGGAAGGCTAGATCTAATGGTGATCTTCTTGGACAGTGTGACCCAAGAGGAGTCAGGACTACCAAGCAAACTCATGGGAGGTGTGCCTCTCTACTGATGTGCTCCATCCCACTTACGCTCAGTACCCCACCCTCCCTGGGGTTTCTTATCCTTCTTAGCTCTGTTCCTGGGTCCTGCAACCTTGCTAGCATCCTACAATGAATGGCTCTTCTGTGTTTAGGCTTCTGCTCCGCTGGAAACCTCTTCCTGCTGGGTCAGCACTAGGGAAAGAAGCTGTCTCTTTGGTGCCCTCTCCCAGCCCTGCCCTGGGGAGGGGCTGTGCTCCTTGTTTCTTTACTTCTTAGAACTAAGCGACTGTTATATAAATCCACTGGCATAGATCTTTCTTAGGTTGACACATTTTAAACAGTATCTGTTTATGGTATGATGTGCAAGAAGTTTGTAGACTTGTAAATGTGAGGTATTCACTACAGAATACCACTTGGACATGGGTTCAAGCCAATAGAAAATCTTTATTAGTTGATCAGTGACTACACTGGGTGTTTGGGACCTGAGAAGAGTCCTGAGCCTTTCTCAGGGTTGCCTATAAGCACAAAAACCACATCCTGGATTGACACACATCAGTTAGCAAGAACAGTTAGCTAGAAGCAGAACTGCAGAAGCCAAAGAGCAAGGTTAGTACATTTAGAGACATGCCAAGATCTATGGACTTTGATGGGTTCGGTCTTTGTTCTTGTGTTGGCAGGTGTGTCTTGGCTGCCTGTGTGCTGGATCCCACAGCCTGAATGGTACTTGTATTATGGTGTAAGTTGTGCTGAGGTCCGGGGGCCTGTTACACTGTCTGTGCCTGTGTGGAAATTCAAGGAAGTCTTCCTTGATACCTCTCTACTTACTCTTTAAACTAAACTTTCTCAATTGAACTCAGAACTCACTAGCATTGCTGTTCGAGCTGACCAGCTTGTCCCTGGGTTTATCCACCTGCACCTTCGGAATGCTAGAACCATAGGCAGGCTGCCACATCCATCTGGAAGTAGTGTGGGCCCAGGGGATCTGAACTCCAATCTTCACACTTACACATCAGATGTTTCAGCCAGTGGACCATCTCTCCAGTCCTTTGCTACACTTCTTATTTATTTCTTTTCATCCCCCCCCGCTTCTCGTGTTGGACATTTAACCTATGATTTTATGCAACCCAGGCATGTGCTCTATCACTGAATTATATCCCAACCCCAGTTCTTAAATATATATATATATATATATATATATATATATATATATATATATATATATTTGTTTTAGAGACAGGGTTTATCTGTATAGGCCCCCGATTTCATTTCTTAATTCTTCATGTTGCCTTTTATCTATCTGTCCTGTGATAGCATGGATGGGGGAGAGCTACCCTTCTCTCCCACCCATCAACATGTGGGGCCAGTGTGAGAGCTGGCCTTGTGAGCATAAGAGCAGGAGAGCTGTCCCTGACCCCCACCAACCGCAACACTTGGGAGAGCAGTCCCTATACCTCGACAGAGTGACATAGTAGAGACAACCCTGTTAGTGCAGGTATAGGTGAGCCAGTCCTGAAGATGTGAGCATGGGAGAACTGTGCCCATTTTTCATGTCTTGTGATGGCATAGTTGGGGGAGGTAGATGGGAAGCCCCTCCCCCTGCCCACCAATGCCTGGGACAGATGGGAGCATAGTCATAAGAATGGGAAAGCTATCCTCAATCCCCACGATCTACAATACCTTGGTGAAAACAAGCCCTGCACACCACCAGGTCGGCACAACAGAACCAGTCCTGTTAGCTGAGCTATGGGTGAGCCAGTCCTGAGATTGTGAGCATGGGACAGCTGTCCCCGTTACCTATTTGCCTTGTGGTGGCAGGGGCAGAGGCAACGCTTGAGGCAGGTGGGAGAGCAGGCCTTGTGATTGTAAGTATGGGAGAGCCATCCCTGACCCCCACCAGCTGTAACGCTTGGGAGAGCAGGCCCTACACCTTGCTCAAGACAGCACAATTGAGCCAACACTGTTAGCACAGGAGAGGCAGCCCTGAAATTGTGACCATGGAAGAGTTGTCCCCACTTACCGTGTGATGTGGGAGGCCCTTCTGTATATGTGTTGCTTTTATTGGCTAATGAATAAAGCTGCTTTGGCCTATAGCAGGGCAAATATAGTCAGGCTGGAAGAGATATGTGAAGGGACCTGACCCACAGACCCAAAGCTACAGGATCTCCACAACACAGGGTATCAGTGGGATGTCCAGGAAGAGTCCTAGTGGGGGCCCAGCATCAAATGCACAATGGAGACCAGGGGCTTCAAACCAGATCAATGACTTGGCAATGAACACTTGCAAGCAGAGCTGTATGGACAAAGAGGTATACAGTGTGACTTGTTGGGTCGCACTGCAACTTCACTGATGAGATATTTCATTTCTTCCCTTTTTATTATCATTTTTCTCTTTTTATTTTTTTCTTTTGAATTTTGTTTTACTGAGGGGTGCAGGGACAGAGGACAGATGAGAAGGGTCAGGGGATGAATGGGCTCAAGACACATGATATGAATAACACAGAGAATAAATAAATTTTATTTAAAAAAACAAAAAAAACCCACATTGCTGTTCAGGTGCCAACTAGTCCATGGGCCTTTGCTGATCTGACCTTCATTTGGAAATAGAGAAGGCTGACAAACTGTCAGTTAGAGAGTATAAAATCCCAGGAGATAATTCTCAAAAGGTCTAAACTTAAGAGTCAAAATATAAGCTACATTAAAAAAATCAATAGCTGGTCATAACTCAAGAGAACATTTAAGTACTTGCAGCTTTCTAACTTATCTGTTGAAGAATGGAGGAAGGCCACTGCTCCAAACCAAAAAAGAAAATCTGTGACCAGTGGATACGATTAAAAACAAGATAATAGCACAAGGAAGGAAGAAGTGACTTCACCTCAAGAAGGGTGAGCAGGAATGATCCAAGAGCTTTGGCGGGAGACTCTTGCTTCAAGAAGAGGGAACCCTCATTATATAGTGTTTGAAATATTTCAAGAACAGAAACCCCCCAGCCAGGAAAGTGAGAGGGCTTAATGTAGAATTTTCCTGGTGGCTGTCTACCTCTTGGTGTTTGAACTTTTCCCCTCATAATCTCATAAAAATAATTTGTGCATTAACCTTGGACTTGGCCAGTAGGAATGGGTTTGCCTTATTTCTATGAGAGATTTTGACCTAAATAGACTCTTCCTTATCTGCTCCCTCCTGCCAGGGTACAACCATTGCAATTCAGAGCTGTCATTTGTCGGGCCAGGTCCTCTTGGCTCTGTACTTTCCATTGATGTTAGATTTAACCTTTGGAAAAACTCTACTAGACAGGTGGATAAATTGAGGTTAGGAAAGGTTAGGCAATTTCCCCAAGGCCACACAGCTGGAGCAGAGCTGGGTTCTGAACTCAAGCTCGAGTGATTCTTCAAATCCCGGACGCCATCCATCCACCACCTAACATTGCTCTGAAAATGTCCCCCCAAATCCACCCTCCTCCCCCCCAAAATACAAAAAAATGTAAAGTTCACTGTTTCTTTCAGAAACTACCAAACTGGCTTCAGCCAGATAATCAAGAAGGCTCTCAGAGACAGATAGGGAGAGCAGGGGTAGAGGCAGGATGGTGAGGAAAACCCTCCAGAGAGCTGGAAGGCTATCTTAATCAGGGTTCTACTGCTGTGAAGAGACACTGTGACCATGGTAACACTTATTTTTTAAATTAACAATTAATTAATTTCTTCCAAGCCCAATCACAGACACCCCCCCCCCCCAGTCCTTCTCCCAACTTCTCACTTTCCCCCACATCCACTCCCTCTCCCCTCCCATGAACACCATCCAGTCATGGGATACCAAGCGCAGCAAGAGTAGGCACCTCCCTATGCCCCCTCTCCCGTCCCTGCCAACCGAGGTTGGAAAAGGCAACCCAGTAGGAGGAAACAAGTCCCAAAAGCAGGTAACAGAGTCAGAGACAGGCCTTGCTCCCTCTGTTAGGAGTCCCACAAGAAGGCAAAGCTATTCACCTGCAACATAGGTGCAGGGGACCTAGGTTAATCCCATGAAGGTTCTCTGGTTGGCAGTTCAGTCTCGATGAATCCCCATGAGCCCAAGTTAGTTGATTCTGTGAGTTTTCTTGTGGTATCCTTGGTCCCTCTGGCTCCCATAATCCTTTCTCCTCCTCTTCCACAGGATTTCCTGAAGACTGCCTAACATTTCATTGCTTAATGTTTGGTTGTGGCTCTCTGCATTTATTTCCATCTGTTGTTGGGTGAAGCTTCTCTGATGACAATAGGGCTAGACAATGATCTATATATAAGTATAGCAATTATCATTAGGAATCATTTTATTGACTTTTTTTTCTCCTTTACCAGCCGGATTTGGTTCTATCTTAGGTCTCTGGGCTGTCAACCCTCTGGGTCCTGGCCCTCCAAGCTGTGTCAGGGGTACACACCCTCTCACAGTACAGGTCTCAAGCTGGACCAGTCATTGGTTGGCCACTCCCACAATTTCTGTGCCACCTTTGTCCCAGTATATCTTGTAGGCAGAGCAAATCGTAGATCAGAGGTTATGTGGCTGGACATGGCAACTCGAATAAAGAAAGGATAACATTTAGTTGGGTTTTGCTTATAGTTTCAGAGGTTTAGTTCATTATCCTCATGGTGGGAAACACGGCAGAACACATGCAAACATGGTGGTGCTGGAGAAGCAGCTGAGAGTTCTACATCTGGTTCTGCAGACAGCAGTAAGGAAGAGAGAGACACCGGGCCTGGCTTGGGCTTCTGAGAACCTCAAAACTCACCCCCAATGACACACTTCCTCCCATAAGGCCACACTTCCTAATCCCTTCTAAGTAGTACCACTCTCTGATGACTAAGCAATTCAAATCTACAAGCTAAAAGCAGAAGTCTCCAAAGAGAGATATAGCCAGGGGGGTGATGAGGAGGATCTCCAAACTGCAGGAAAGCGTGATGAGAAGATGGGTAGCTACTGCTCGTGAGTGCTGAGGAGAGCTCCTAGAAATGGAAAAGGGTACCGTGTTAGTGGCTTTACATGGTTTTGGAAAAAGGTATCGTGGTAGTTGTGGGGTTTTTTTTGGCACAACATAATGAAATTCCCTAAGGAAGGAAGAGTTGATTTTTATTCAGAATTTCAGAGACAGTGTGATGGCAGGAGTTTGGGGTGCCTGGTCACATGGCATCCACAGTTAGGAAGCAGAGAGTGATGAATGCTGGCGCTTGGCTCACTGTCTCCTTTTGATTCAGTTCAGGATCTCAGCCCATGGAATGGTCTCTGTCCCATTTGGGGTCTTCACTTCTTAATTTGCCCATTCCAGAAACTCCCTCACAGTCATGTCTGGAAGTTTGTTTGTGTACAGTTCTAAGTTCCTTCAAGTTTATAATTAAGATTAACTCATAGGTACCATTCTGAAACCTATAACCAACTTGTAGCTATCCTGTACTTAACTGGGATTGTATACTGAGGGTGGTAGAGGGCTTAGTTTGAATGTATAGTGTGAATCTTAGGACTCACTGGTTCGCATCTTTCATGTTTAAGACTGTAGCATCATTAAAAGCTAAGGGGTCTAAAACCATCCTAACTAATCAAGCAAGCCTTCTTGGGGAATGTCTGGATACTCCAGTACAACTGGATACCAGGAACACTTGGGGGATGGGGAAAGTGAGTCTTGAGAATAGCTAGCTCCTATGACAGGGCTGCTATTTTCTAAAGAAACAGGAGTTTGGGGGCTACAGGGTGTTGTCTATGCATTAGTGAGAGCCTTATCTAGAGTATTCACGGGAGACGGAAGGGCTGCTGAGGCCTGTGCCGAGACATCCCTCAGGAGAGAGGTGAGCAACAGCTTTGTTTATTCTCAGAAATCCCTTCAGGGTGGAATGAGTTTATAAGCCTTGTTATGTTTATGGGTTTGTAAGCTCAGTTTATGAGCCTTAATTCCTTAGCTGCCTAGAAAAATCCACAAATTAGATAAAGATTTAGCTCAGCTAAGGAAGCATGGGAGCGAGCACTGATGGTGAGAAAAATATTAATAATAAGCCGTATCACCAGGGATGTCAGGAATATCGGTCCTAGGAACATCCGATGCAGCTTTGCCTATTGACTCTTTGTCCTTACCAGGGGTTGACACTACTTCTTTGTGCACGGTCTTGATATTTGGATGCACAGCTAAAGCATAGGGAGACTCATGTGGTTTATGGTGGCAGGACCCCAGGACCCCCATTTGTGATTGTAATGCTATTGCAATGGGTTCCGTAGACTGCCTGTCCACTATTTCTACCTCATCTAAGCAAGTCAGACTCCCAATTTTGCTCCATGTACCAGCCGTACTCCATGCTGTTCCAAGATTAAGGAGGAATCAACTATATCTCTAGTTTTTGGTGGATTTCAATCCCTCTATTCCAATAAGCAAGTGGCATTTCTGCAGTCACAGTTTCAGGGCTAGAGGGAGGCATGGGGCTACTAAGACTCAAGTATGGCCATTTATTCCTCAGCTAGGAAAAGTGTTGCCTCTACTGTTAGAGACAGTAGTCTCTACTGTCAGAAACAAGTTGGTAAGTGGTCCCAGTTGGGTGAGGAAAGGTGACCCAGGGATGTAATTTATTCATAGACTTCAAAGCAGAATGAATAAGCCAATAGTACTGGATCCCATCACCCTATGCCTGCAGCACTGTTGACTGACTGTGCCTTTTGCCATCTAACAAGCCTCTTCATTTATTTAAGCCACTGAAAACAGAGTCCCCGTCACATGAAGTTCAACATTTCCTAGCTTGTAAAATATGGTAGCTGGTATCTTTTAGAGACATTTATGGTCTCATTTATACAAATAATTTCCTGGTTTCCTTTAATATTTAATCAGTTTTTAGCATCTTAAAATGCCTTAACCATAAAAACCAGGTCCTTTAATGGTCTTGGACTCCGCTATGTTCTTAATTTTCCCATCTCATAAATGGTACCTACCTTCTCTCACGCCAACTCAGTAAGAGGCATTAATAATTTAATTCATAATTTCTCAGTGTTCTAAAGTGAAAGATAAAATGAAACAACAACCCCCTCAAAAAAACATAAACCAAAACCAAACAAACACCCCAAACCCCTTCATCTTTTCAAACAAAATAATGATAGGTTTTGCAGAGAGCAAAGACACTACCCCGAGGAAAGCCTGTTTCTTCACATAGGCAAATGTTAGTTATGTGTGTCTACGCGTGTGAAGGGCTGAAGGTGGGAAGGAAGTGAACACTTATAAATCCCACAAGGGGGCTCAGGCGAGACTGATGTGATGGGGGGACGAGGTGGGCGGTCAGAAAACTCGCAGATCAAATTACTCCATTGCTTTTCAAAATTAAAGAAAAGGTTGAATAGAGGCTGTTTGTGGCCTATATTTATGTAATGAAACCTGGCTACGACTGTGAGCATGAACTGAGGAGCAAGTTAGGCATGACAAGCAAAGTAGTGATGTGTGCTGGGGATACCTGAGACTTGAAACTGGTGCTCCGAGATAGCGGCAGCTGGATTTAAGGAAGATGCAGAAGGCTGAGGGAAAAAGTATATTAGGGACATCGTCACCAGATTGTATATGACTTAGTGTCTTAGCGAGGGTTTCTATTGCTGTGATAAAATATCATAAGCCAAAGCAACTTGGAGAGGAAAGGGTTTATTTTATTTTGAACTTTGGTCCATCGCAGAGAGAAGTCAGGGTGGGCACTCAGCCAGGACAGGAACCTGGAGGTAGGAACTGAAGCAGAAACCATGGAGGAGTGCCGTTTATTGGCTCATTCCTCCAGTGACTTGCTCAGTCTGCGTCTTGTACCATCATTGACCACCTTCTCAGGGTTGTCACCAGCTGGAGTAGGTAGGACCCTTTTATATCAATCATCAATGAAGAAATTATCCTACGGACTTGCCTATAGGCCAGTTGGGTGGAAGCATTTTCTCAGTTAATAGCCCCTCTTTCTAGATATGTGAAAGTTGACCAAAATCATCCAGGATTCCTACTATCCATGCCAGCAGAGACAGAACATAATATTCTTGTTATCGTTTTGTGGACTGGAGGGGAGAAAAGATAGAAAGTGGACCAAATAATTATGGTGGCTGCTTCTTTAAGAAGGAAACATGCTTAAAATAGAAGGCAAGATGAGGTACAAAGGGAGGACTCTGGGTTTCGGGCTCTAGCTTGCTGCCCGACTTCTCACATGATGGCTACATTCATTCTTAGTTTCAGCAAAGAGATGCTTTTTAAATCTGCTCCTAGATGCCCAGATAACAACACTTACCACAAAAGCAAGAAAAAGTAGCTGTTTGAAAATTTGTTTTAAACAAAGGTCCTCTTATCATATAGTCCTGCATGTTGGAGAAAAAGTCAAGAAGTTTTGACACTAGACCTGGGCAGTTTTCTACATTCAATAACTGGACCAAGAATGGGGCTGAGGATACACGCAGATGTCATTTTGATGTTAAGGGGCCAAGAGTCCTGTTTCTTAGCCATTAGAGAAAGGATCCCCAGACAACAAAAGCCAAAGACAAACTCTGCCCTCATCCCTTGCAGAAAGCAAGGGAGCGAGACAGATCGATGGGCAGCTGTTCTTGGTGGGGACGAGGAACAGATGGAGGCCAGATCTGTTTTTATCAAGTGTTATTGCATGTGTTCTAAAATAAGCATTGATCGTTATCCATGATCTTAATGTCTGGTAAGTGTGGAAAGTTGGTGAGTTGGAATGGTTGTTTCCCTGTTTCATTTTGAATAGATATGTTTTTCACCCCGAGAACATACTTTTTAGGCACTAAAATCTCACCATCAGGAGCAGTCATTTGCTACAGTATGTTTCTTCCTGGAGCTTCTTTTAGCAGAAACCTCAAGGAACTTCAAGGGTTTCTGGGAACTAGAGATCTGAATTTCAGAAGGAAAGTATAAGACCATAAAACCAGATGTAGAAGAGTAACTAATACAAAAACCTGAATCTCAGAATCAGAAACAGTTTGGACTAAACTAAGTCATGGAAATAATACTTTAATTTGTTCTTCAAAAAATTCATGCATTTATACAGTGTGTTTTGATCATATTTGCCCTCAGCTCCCCTCTCCACTTCTCCCTGGATTCCTTCCTTATTGCTGCTCCCACGTGCATGTTAATGAAAAATAGGAACCACTGACCGTAGCAATGACTATGCTGTATACCAAACATGAAAACCTATGATTTCACAGCTCAAGAAAAAAAAAACCACAACTAGAGAGGAATAGACTGTGACACAACAGGACATGAGTTATTGAATGAAAATCTACAGCTTATTGGTCAGGGAGGCATCAGAGGCATCCGGCTAGCACAGGCTATTATTGCGTTTGCTCTTAGCCGTCCGTCCAGATGGCCATTTCAATACTATAAAGAGAAGCGGCGTCCAGGAGATGTCAGAGTTCTCGCTGTCTTTTGTTTTCATACTCTGATAAAAGTGCTGGGTTGTGGAGAGATGCAGGTTAGAGTAATTGAGTTGCACCTTAACCAATGTGGGCTTTAGTCAGCTTATGAGTTTTGTGTCTTATGAAGCTGTTAGTAGCAGAGGGAGGAGACAGAGCACAGACTTGTATTTCCCAGACTCCCTCACAGACAGGAAGACTGTGCACAGGAAATGATGTCATAGGTAATAGAGTGATGTTCTTATTTCCCTCCCATAATAATGCTTGTGTTTCCTTAATCTATGCTAAATGTGCACGCGGCTTAGTGAACTCTGTGAAGTGAATAGTCCAGCCCACACATACAGTGGACTTCATTGCAGGAGAGGAAACAGTGTTTGAAGGTAGGCTTTTCTGTGAGAAACGAAAGTGCCTCAGGGCACCTCTTCCCTCTCCTGCATCTTCACATCTGGCAACTTCAGGAACTTTCCTAGACACCCTCTTACTTGGGTCACTCAAGTCAGACCCAAACAGGAAATTACATCCCTGAAGTGTGGCTGTGGGCCTCCCTCTTTTGCTCTAGAGTAAGCGTCCATTTTGTACCAAGATGTGAAGCCAAGTTGATGATACGGGAAAGAGCCCGATGGTTGGCTACCTACTGTCTATTTGTATTGTTCCACATGAGCCGAGTGCTTCAGAAATTTCTTATCATCTCGCCAGTGACTTCCCTGAGTCGGGCTTGAGGACAGCTGTTCATCTCCCTTGGAAACCTGCAGATTTCCCCTTAAGATGAGCTAAGATGCAGGATAACATGTTGAGAGGCCGCTACATTCTCGGCTTTTCTTTTGATCTCCGGCAGGGCCGGTATCCTGCAGCTCCCAGTCCTGTTTTAGCTCGGGGTGTAGAGTGTGACTGTTCCTGGGTTATTATTAGTTCCGAAAAGAGGGAGCTGTTTTGTCAATTCAGCCCATTCAGTGAGGGCTGAGGAATGCCTGGGCGCAGTTGGAGAAATAGTCTGTGGCATTATTGAAATGATAAAGGATTTTTCCTTTGGCAGAACCCTCTAGTTTAGAAACACTTCTGCAGCCAGAAAGACAGTCCCTTCTGGCTTAAAAAGAATGTACCGACGGAGAGCTGGCTTTGTGGTGCAAATGTGGTGCCAGTGAGTAAGCCACTTTGAAGAACAGAAGGGGAGAAGAATGGTGCTGGCAGAGCTGGGAGACCTGGAGGATGTTCCCAACAGATGCGGAAACGCTTATCTTAGACTCGAAGGTTGCGTGTCTCTCATGGAACACAGTGTCTTTGTCAAGGAAGTTTATAGATTTCGGTTCTTTAAAAACTTCACTTCCTTTGACTAAGCTCTCTACTGGAGAGAGGTCAGTAAAATGCCTGAGCTTCAGTTTGGTTTTATTGTTCGTTATCTGGGTGCCCTTGAATGAATTATTCCAGTAAGCCCATTTTCCTATCTACAGAGGGGGGTGAGATAATAGCATCTATCTTGTAATATTGTTTGGAGTTCTAAATGAAAAACAGCACAGCGCCTGGCCTGGTGCAATGGCTCTACTGATGCCGGTTATGAATATTTTCATCAGCAAAACATCTAGCAGCTACTATTTTGTAACCGTCCTAAGCCCTAGCCTTTTAACTTTCTCTTATGCTTTGTTTTGTACAATACCCCATTGGTTCTGTTCAGCAGGAGCACTTCACACTCCTGTAGTTGAGGAGATTTGGTTTCCCATTTCTCATGACAGTGAGGGAAACACCCCCCACCCCCCAAGAGGCTCATGGGAAAGAATATTTACAGGACTTGGGCTCTGGCTGGGTGGTTACAGGTAGGGTTGAATGGATTCGGGATGTACTCTCGATTTGGTGCTCCTAGAAGGGTTAAAAAGTTATGGTTGGGGTGTTCCAGGAACTCACCTGTTGAGGGCCTCATTTTGGTCAAGGTATGTGCTTAGATAAAATTATGAAGGGGCTCTGTTCTTATCTTATTTCCAGGCTAGCCCGGCCAGAGTCTCATATTCTGAGATAGTTCCTGTCTGATGGGAGGACTCACAGGCCAGCTGTGGTCAAGGGCTCCTCTTTCTCAGTTGAGATATCTAGAATTTTTGAGAATACTATAGTAATTCAAGTGAACCTCATCTTCCTTTCCCTGAGTTGAGTGTAATCCTGACTGTGTTGTTAGGAAAGTTCATCACTTATCTTGTTCATTCCCCCAAACTATTTTTGCAGTATTGTATGAGATATTGTTTTGTATGGAACCTTGGTCTGGAATGTTCAACAAAGGCCCATGTTTAAGGGTTGGCTCCCAGCTTGGTCCTATGAGGAAGGAATGGACTCTTTAATAGGTGAGCCTCATGGGAGATTTTAGGGAACTGGTGGACTCTCAAGAGGATGCTGGAACTTGTTAGTTCCTTCTTTTGTTTCTTGGTCGCTATAACGTAATTGTTAGAATAAATCCTGAACAAATCTGTCAGACCCGACCAAGGAACTTTACATTTCTCTAAGACTTGATAAAATCCCATGCCCCTACGCTGAAACTCCAGGCCCCTTCTCGCTCCCTGCCATTGCCTAACGCAGTTGCCCACTATCACCTGCATCCCAGCTGCAGTTCCTAAAGATAAAATGGCCTTGTGTGGACAGACAGCTCTAGGAAGTAGAGAGGGTCCATGATCCCTGAAGATGCGTTTAACTTCCATTTCCCCAGACTCCTAAATAATCTCCAAGTACTCCCTTCCCCCTTTCCACTATGTCTGTCCTTTCCTGTTTTAAAATAAACAATCTGCTGTTGCTCGACGCTGCCTCAGAAATCTAACATAAACAACTAACTCCCCACCACACGTCCACCGCGATGTGGTGTCTCACCACGGCCATCAAGAAACAGAGTCTCCTGACTGTAGTGACTGCGACCTATAAAGCACGAGACCCTAGGCCTTTGAAAAGTTGATCACCTCAGATTCTCATTACCACACAGTTCTAGAGGCTTCTAAGTCCCAGCAAGGAGAAATCTAGTAGTTTCAGCTTTTGATAAAGTTCTCTGTAGAAATAAGCTAGAAGATTATAGAAAGGAATGACAGAGAATGGGATTCTATTCAAAATGAGGAAACATAATATAGCAAGGCCTTTGCAGACTGTCTGAGCTAGAATTCAGACTTTTTTTGTGCTATACTGTCAATGAAAAAAAAAAGCACACTGCTCTCACTTCAAAAGGAATGAGAGATAGTTTATTCTGGAGCCAAATTTGAGTGAGCCTAGCTTGGGAACATATATTTAGGTCTCCTCAAATATAATGTTCCAATGTGGAAGCACTTTCGTGGAGTTTTTAGAGGAGTAGAACAAAGAAAGTTATAAATCAAGGCAATTGCAAACACAGGGGCAGTGCCAGCAGCGGAAAGCCTCTCCGTCACAAGCCTCAGGCTCCGTCGCACGTGCTCTTAGCCCTGTAATTGGGGAGAATTGAGATTTGTTAATACATTTCAAATGATTGTAGCTGTTTATCAGACTATTAGATCTGACCCAGAGGTGGGCCAGGAGTGGCTCTTCAGAGGGGTTAAAGAGAGCCTGAGAGAAATTGTAATTAGCTTCTCATGACCCAAAATATTCAACACTCTCGATAACCATTGAAACTTTGTCAGCTGATCAACCTGTGCAGGCAGCTTCTTTCTGGAGATTCTTGGTCACAACACCCTGTGCCTAAAAAACCAAGTCATGCTTTTGAATAGTAGTAATTGAGTTATATTATGATATATTCACATATACAAACACAGACACAGACACATACCTAGGCACACATACATAACAGATATACACAGACATACACACATACACAGATACAAACACAAGCACACACACATACACAGATACATGCATATAAGTACACACACAGACATACACAGACACACACAGACACACATGAACATAAGCACGCACACACATACACAGACACGTACATATAAACACACACATGCACAGACACACACAAACACAAGCACGCACATATATACAGACACCTACATATCAGCACCCCCCCACTTTGCTATCCATGCAAACTAGGCTTACTTAGTAAATATAAAAGAGAATAATTTGTTGTCATGTAAGAATATTCTAGATAGCTAATCATTCCGAAGTTGTGGTGATATTTTGTTTGTGATCTAATAAATAAAGCTTGCCTGAAGATCAGAGTGCAGAACTAACCACTAGTTAGCCAGAAAGGCCAGGCAGTGGTGGCACACACCTTTAATCCCAGCACTCGGAGACAGAGGCAGACAGATCTCTGTTAGTTCAAAGCCACCCAGGGCTACATGAAATTGATCTAAAAAAGAAACAGAGCCACGGGGTGATGGTATGCACCTTTAATCCCAGTACTTGGGATCAAACACCTTTAATCCTAACAATAGGGGTGGAAACAGGAAGGGATATGGCTGGGCAGAGAAAAGAATACAAGGCAGGAGGAGACAGGAGCTCAAGGCATTCAGTCTGACTACTTGTAGAGATGGGATAACCCATTCGGTCTCAGGATTTCATAGAGGCAAACACTAGTGACTGGCTGCCCTGCTTCTCTGATCTTTCAGCTTTGGTTTTTATTATTAAGACCAATTAGAAATTGTGCAACACTAAACCAGGCAGGGGAAAGAATAGAAGGTTATGATAAATCATTAGAAAATTCATATTTGTAGATGTGGGGTTTACAATATGTTCATTTATTTGAAAATCATGGCATGAAAAATAAGTCAAATTTAGAAGAAATTTTGAAGAAAAATCTTTAAGCTATTGTAATTGTTTGTATTAAAACACACCATTTTTTTTCTTCTTTTTCTCCTTCTTCTTCCTCTTTCTCTTCCTCCTCATCCTCTTCTTCTTTTTTTTAAAACTTGAACCAAGCTTTTCAATTCTGTCTATATATATATATATATATATCATATATATATGATATTTGTCAGCTAAAATGAAATAAACTTTTTTCCTTTGGAATGATGTAACTTGCTACTTAAAATCTGCTTCAACTTTCTGAATCATTTTTGTACCAAATAATTTCTCAGGAAGCTCAGGATGAACACCAATGACCTATTTCCTAATTTGATTAACCAAAGATAAAGTCTTAAAAATTAGTCTAATCCTTCTTTGTTAGTAGTAGTTTGCCCCTGAGAGACCTGGTCTGGTGACTCACACCCTTAATCCCAACACTCAAGGAGGCAGGGCCAGGTAGGTCTCTGAGTTTGTTTAAGGACAGTCTGCTCTACATAGTAAGTTCTAGTCAACTAGGGATATGTGGTGAGAACTTGTCTCAAATAATGATGATGATGATGATGATAATGATAATAAATAATAATAATAGTAATACTAATAACAATAACAGCAGCAACAACAACAATAACTAGCCACTGAGAATGTTGGATACTTTATTGTTAATGGCTCTTTCATGTGTAAATTAAGAAGTTTATTTACTTGATGTTTAATACTTTTTAGGTTTTGAAATTATAATTGTATTATCCTCCTCATACAACCTACCTTCTATCTCAAATTCAAGACCTTTTAAATTTTATTTGTTGTTATACACACAGACATACATACACATTTATTCTTTCATGTTACTAACATAAATTCAGCAAAATAAGTCAATTTCTTATGCATTATTTATATATGTCTATATTATACTAAATACATAAATACCACCTGCTTAGTACATATAATACTTTGTATGTGTATGATCTCAGGGCTGGTCACTTGGTAGAAAAAAATGTTACTTTTTAATCTTTCCATCCCTAATGCTTGTAAATGATAGCTTACAAGCATTTTTAGAAGAAGAACTGGTGTTACATTATTTTTCATTTCGAGTCTTTATTTGCATCTAGCAAAATGAAACTGTGTGGCGTTTTGAAGTAATTCTCCAGACTAGGTTGATGGTATTGTAGTTAGCAAAATTTCACTGAGTTCTAGTCGCCAGTGAAGTCACTGATAAGCTGGACTGTGGGATGTCTGGAGGGGGCGGATGGAAGCTTCCTTAGCGAGAAGAGGCGGGAAGATGACGGTCCCCTGGAAGGGGCAGATCTCAAGTTGGAAGGATGCTGTGAATTTTTCAGTGTAATTTGCACATCTCTCTGGTTTACCTAGGAAGTGTCTATTTTATTTTAGTTTAGTTTAGTTCACTTTTACTTCCTAATACAATATGATATTTTGGGCACAAACTTGCTTCTTTTTCAGTAATTTCTGCTTCTTATATTGAATTAATAGCTTTTTTTTTTTTTAAAAATAATGCTTTGTTATTGCTGGGTCTTCTAAGATGTTATCTGAACACCTATAGGAACAAGTCAATATTACTTCCCATTTACATATATTCTTTCATATTAACAACATGTCACTAAAATGGCAAGGCGATTTATTAAGAGATGGGACCACAGTATTTTCAGAACCCTTTACAACTTCAAGTTCAAAGTGTGTAGGAGGCACTCTATACCATAAATCCTCATTCTGGGAGCTGGTTCTCCTTTACCTTTATTTCCAATAGATACCACTTCAATAGAAAGCTGCAATGTTAGAAGAGAGAAGTCTCACACCATACACACCTATGTGGTTTTGCTTCATTTTCTTGGACAGAAAGGTGAATTAAGGAAACTTGAGAGAAGTTGATGGCTAGAAAAGGGACCATTAGGACATGACAATGGGAACTGCTTGGTCTTCACAGATAGTGCCTTTTCCTTTCCATGCATGTGTGGGAAATCTCCCCTAGCTTCCTCCATAGATGAGAGCCCAGTGAGTGGACTGCTTTATCTGTAGCACATTTACGGTATTCGATGGGTGGTGTTGTGTTCACCCCATTGTATAGC
Source organism: Myodes glareolus (assembly GCF_982192425.1). Classification (NCBI taxonomy): domain Eukaryota; kingdom Metazoa; phylum Chordata; class Mammalia; order Rodentia; family Cricetidae; genus Myodes; species Myodes glareolus. Next base: position 39,074,544 of record NC_142037.1, read on the forward strand.
TAGATGTTAAGTGTGTTCTCGTCTTCTGGTATTAACTGTCCTCTGTCCATCTTGCAGCTACTAAGAAGTTCACTTGGCACATTATTATGATCTATTAAGGAGTCTGCTTTCTCAGAAGTCTGGTAGATTGAGAAAATCCCTGTGAGGATGCTACAGGTATAGAGAGGATTTCTCCATGCCAGTTTCTTCTCTGGTCAAGGATACATAATCTTCAGCTCTAAAGCAGCCATGGCTCTTTGTTTCCTTGCTCCCTAAAGAGACCCTTCTCTCTACTTTCTTGGGGGCAAAGTTTTGACTTCCATCATAGAGAATAATGAAAATGATCATGATCAGGTATTATTTATTTTTTTAAAAATTTTAGTCAACTCAACTGTGCTAAGGGATGCCTCAAGAGCAAGTTTAATATATCTGTTTGTGAGTACACTACTGAAGAGATTAGCAGCTGATTTAGGGGATTGAGTGAGGAGGACATGTTAATGGACATTGTCCAGTCAGCTGACAGCTTAAATAGAACAAAAAGATGGAAGGAAAGGGTACTTTGTGTAGATAGAAGTTTCTGTCCTGCCTTGTCCCACTGTTGTTCAGTCCCAAATAAACACACAGATGTTGCCAAAAGGAGCGTCGGGCTGTGTTCCCGCAGGGATCCCAGCTCCCCAGCTAGCTTACACCCTAAATAATTACACAGAAACTGCTTCTTGCTGCCCAGCTCCCAGCTAGCTTTACCAGAAATAATTACACAGAAACTGTATTCATTTAAACACTGCCTAGCCCATGATCTCCAGCCTCTTACTGGCTAACTCTCATATCTTGACTAACCCATTTCTAATAATCTCTATGTCACCACAAGATCATGGTTTACCTGCATGAGTCTAGTCAGCATCCGTCTCGGGAAGGGCAATCATGGCATCTGCCTGACTCTGTTTTCTTTCTCTCAGCATTCTGTTCAGTCTACTCCACCCATCTGAATTCTGCCCTATCAAAATGCCAAGGCAGTTTCTTTATTAACCAATGAAAGTAACACATAGACACAAGACCCACATGCATCACACAGAGGATTATATTAATTATAAACTGTTTGGCGTATTAGCTCAGACTTATTATTAACCAACTCTTATAATGTAAATTAACTCATAATTCTTATTTGTATTTAGCCATGTGGTTTGGTACCTTTTCTCAGTGTAGCGTTCTCATCTTGCTTTCTCTGTGTCTGGCTGGTGACTGTGTCTTTCTGCCTTTCTTCTTTTCAGAATTCTCTTAGTTTCGTCACCCTGCCTATGCTTCCTGTCTGGCTACCAGACAGTCAGCATTTTATTAAACTAATACAAGTGACAAATCTTTACAGTGTACAAGAACATTATCCCAAACCAATTTTGTTTTTCTGTCAGTGGGGATGTCCGGTATCTCTTTGCCCCAGACTTTGCAATCTTTCCTTTCAGATCTTCAGATTTTAAATTTATTTTATCATGAACTTTCATGGCGTCCTAGCATGGGGCTTTTCCTCCTCTCTATAACCCCATGAGTTGATTTCCATGTTAAAGAGATATTGCATTACGTTTGTACATTCGTCTTCTCTGGAGGACAGTAAGATACCAACTATTGCCAAGACAGTGACTATCCACTTCCCCTGAAAGCCACTCTCTTGACAGATTGCACCCTTTACTCTCCAGCTGTCCACTCCCCTTATTTGAGAGGAGATGTGGGAAGTAAAATGGGAAAAGTACATAAGTAAATATAATCTATGTTCCCACAGAATGATTGCTGGAGTTCTAGGACATCGGAATATTTTAGTGCATTCTAAATATTAATTTTGGAAAAGAACAAAAAAGCTCAGAGAACAAATTTCCTTTTCTTTTTCAGTTTTAAATCTCCTCTTCCACTTGTCTTTAGACTTACATAATCTGTTGGCTGCCTTGGCCATTTTTATAGGTCTTGTCAACCTGCATGTTTTTGGATTATCTTTTGGCAAAGCTGGGACTTGGAGGGAAAATGGTATCTGCCATCCCTAAACTCTTGGGGATATTTATCTCATCTTTTTTGATCAGTACCGCAAAACTAACTTATCTAAAAATCTATTTTCCTTGTGTTCTTAGCCAGTCTTTGATAAAGAAATGTTTCCTCAATGAACAAAGGTATCCAAACTTAGTTACAAATGATTCTATTAGTGTTTGCATTTCATGTTGGAGACCTATTTTAAACATTCATTTAAGCACTTGGGAGGCAGAGGCAGGTGGATCTCTGTGAGTTTCAGGCTAGCCTGGTATACAGAGAGAGTTCTAGGACAGGCACCAAAGTTACAGAGAAACCCTGTCCCAAAAAACAAACAACAACAACAAAAAATTCATTTGAAAGCACAAGGGAGAAAATTGCCCAGATCCCTTATCCCTCAAAGGCAGTCTTCCTTACTGTAATTTCTAATAATTCTGAGTCCTTGGAAGTATATTGTGATTAGATGTAGTAGCTGGTCTCACTTCATTCTTTGATTTTCATCTGAAATAATTACAGTGGGTGACTGTTTGCCTTTATGCATTAGCTCTCCTTTAGAACAGCTGGGATGTATTGTCAACTGATCCCTTGCAAGATGACAGAGTTCATAATACTAGTCTTAAGCACAGTTTGGTATTTTTTACGTTAAAATACCCAACCCCCTGGTAAACAGGTTATTCATCTTAAAAGCATAGCAGTTAATCCAGTGCCTTGCCAATTGTATCAATATCCTCTGCCCCTTAATGTTCCCAGTCCTTTTTTCACACACTTTTGTTCTTTTTGGCCAACTTTCAGTGTTTTCCATATTCCCAGCTGCATCTAGTAGTAGGCACAGAGAAATGTGTCTCACCATGATGATCCTAATTGCTTATATTCATTTTGTTCCTATTTTGTTGACATATTGCCATCAGGCTCTGTGAACACTTTCTGTAATTTTCATGGCAATTGTAGAAGTTAGGAACATCCATCGTTGTGGATGAGAAACAGATTCAAGAGAGGCCCAGGTTCTCAGCTAAGAAGAAGCAAAGCAAGATCTCATCCTCTGCGTTCTGGAAAAGCTCTGCACGGTGCCATGTTGATTCTCTATCTATGGCTATGTTAGACCATTTGGCCGAGTTTATGCCCCTGACCTCCCTCTCTTGCCAGCTCTTGCCCCTGGGCTCATTATACTGAGCCTGTCCAGTTCTGCACTTAGTCCTGCTTCGCTGTCCCTGCCTTAGGTTTCCCTCTGAGCTCAGCATGCGTTACTTTGGAATTTATTTCCATTAAGAAACAGCCAAGGGCTAAACCATTCTGAGAGTTGAATTTTGAAAAGGAATTAAATATTTAAAAATCAACGGACACAATCTCCACTTCTCAGTTCACATGAAATATTAAATGTCTATCATATTTAAGGTGGAAAAAGTAACTTGGCTCATAGCTTTACTTTGTTTGCTTTGAGTGGAATCATTCAGCTGTTCCCACCCCTTTATCTTACACCACATGGAAACGGTTCCTATATCCTGACTCCCTGAGGGGTGTGTATGTGTGTGTGTGTGTGTGTGTGTGTGTGTGTGTGTGTGTGTGTGTGAAGGGAGAGGTCCTAAAAGCAAGGGAAAATATGAGCTGTAGCTGTCACTGTCACCCTCCACGCTGCTGCCACCATAATTATTTGGGACTGCTTCGCCAGTTGGTGGCATCATTTGAACCTGATGAGACAAAACTGGTCACAATCCTATGTTGCCTTTATTGTTTCCCCTCTGTGGCTGCCTACACCAGCAGTTCCCTTATAAAGAAGAAGGGACTCAGAGGCTAAACTTTAAGGTATGAACTCTGATCTCCAGACACCTAAAAAATAAGCATCCTCCCTCTTCAGCAAACCAAGAGTTGAGCCTTTGAAAATTTCCCCCCAAATTCTAAGAAATCATTTTCATCCCTGATTTGAATTGAATTCCTTGAAATGACAAATACCCACCCTCAGCAGCGCCAGTGACAGATGCTAGCACAATAGGGTAGAGCCAGCCACGTGCTCCTCACTGGGAACCTAGAGGCCTGAAGGGATAGGATCAGGGCTAGCTGCAGTTAGTGGCAGTGCCAACCGAGTATGGGGCTTGAGGCCAGAGGGTCTTGGTCAATCCAGGGGCACGTCTTCCTAAGAATGGGTGGTTATTAGGCAGGTTATATAATCTCCTTATGAGGCAGAAAATTAAAAAGAATTAAAGTGCTTGTGTGGCATTAAGTAGAAGTTATGCGCATATAAACACTAAATGTGGTGTACTTGAGAGGTCCATTGCTTATGTTGTCATTGATGGGATTGTTATTGACTTCTTGAAAGGAAGGGAAGTATTTCATTTGGAAGGAGAAAACTCCCAAAGGGACAAAGACTCTCATCTAACTTGGGACATTTCAAAGCTAAAAACAAGTGGTTGTATATTATATATTAAAGGATTGAGAGACGGGGTATCACGAAGACTGAAATCCCGAATGCTTGAGAACATCACCTGTTGCAAGGATTTAAAATGGGGAACTTGTGCTAGTTAAAATCAGCAAACCTTTATTGAAATCCTTGTTCCAAGTACCATATATTAGGTCCTGAGATTCTGAGGTAAATGAGACACTGCTCCTATGTATTAGAAACTAATAAGGGAAAACAAGAGCCAACACTGACTTGTGTTTCTCATACCATGTTTGAGAGCGATGTGTTCATGGTGGTTAACAGCAAAATCTTGGTCTCCAGGAGATTTCCTGGTCGTTATCTTATGAAGATGCTCTGCTGATTGCCATCCTTGACACATCTTCCTTCTTCCTTTTGATGTACCTCTCTTCTGTCCTGTGCTTGGTGATGAAAGGGCTTTGTCCTTGAGTCTGTGTTTCTCACAGAGTGCCCTTTCCAGACCCTTTTGATAGATGTCATCTTATAGAGTGATTCCTTACCTGTATATCTCTGTTCCTGACTTCTCCAGTAAGCTATAGTGCTGTGAACAATAATCCTACACTGTGAATATGTATTGCTCTCATCTGCTAATAAAAAGCTGATTGGCTGGACAGAAAGAGATTGAGCAAGAGAGCCAGACTAGGAGAATTCTGTGAAGAGGAAGGGCAGAGTCAGAAGAGACACAAGCTAGATAAAGAATGAGTCGGACATACAAAATGGGATAGAAGTAAAAGCCACAAGCCTCAGGGCAGCACATCAATGAATAGAAATAGGTTAAATTGTAAGAGCTAGTTAGTAACAAGGCTGAGCTATTGGTCGAGCATTTACAATTAATGTACACTTCTGTCTGGTAGTTTGAAAGTGGCTCTAGGGACAGAAAAGCTCTGCCTACACTGTAAAGTTTTCTGTCCAACTCTGTTGGGCTCTTTCAGATTTTCTTCCAGCCCAACTTGTCCTACACTGAATTGAATTGCTTTGCTTTGGAGATTTTGAACCTTGGGTTCTTTTCTACATTGGAACCTTCATCTTATGATAGACTATGACACCTTTATAAACACTGTGTAAGAATGTGATAAGGCTATTGCCTGTTAGACACATGTGTACAGGAAGAAAAGCAGCACAGGGAGGCACCTGATGCCCATAGAAGCATGTTCTTAGAGTCCTGTGACAATTTATTGTGACTGTGGCAGGTGGCAGTGAAGCCAGTCCGTCCTGTGACAGAGCACATCTCTTAGGTGGCTTCAGGGCATGTAACATTCATATCTGATTACCCTGGAAATTCAGCAAGCTGACAGGCATCCTCATTTGTATTTCTTTTGTTCAAACAAGCCATATTGCTTGCAAGTATCAATACTGACTGCTATGACCTCAAATCAGAGTTTTGATAGTCTTTCTTAATGGAGCACTGTTAACTTTTCAGCCAACCTTAGCAGATCTTGTCTGCTGGACCCAGGGATCTGAGGACCTGAAAGAATGAGTTGACTACAGTCTAAACTTCAGTTTCTGTGTACTTTTAGACATGAATGTAACAAAGAAAACAGTGATCTAAGGAAAGTTGTTTGAGTTCAGAAAAACATAATCAAAAAAACCATGGAAATAAACGCCGGTCGGCGCTTACCACATATCAACAGAGTTGCCCTTCCTCAGAACTTTCTCAGGACAGACCAAATTAAACACGCCTGACAGATGCTATAAGATTATATCTGGGCAAGCATGAAAACAAGGCAGGAAGCCATATCCAGATTCAGGTACGCTGGCCAGATTAGTTCTATAGATGTGTTACGACGTCCAACAAGAATAAACACCTGATAAATTAAATCTAAGTGTTTGTCACAGTAGGCCCAAAATAACATCCAAGAACAGTCCAGGGAACAAAACTCACCTGAGGTAAAAGGCCCTCTGCCTTCTGTCCTGGAGCCTTTCTCACAGGGCCCCGAGGCGTTGCTCACCATGAGTCATTCTTTCCACTGTTTCCTGACAGAGGGCTGCATGTATTTGTGTTTGTGTGATGTGTACTGCTTGCTCTTTACAAGCTTCTACTTCTAATAGAGTATTGTGTAAAAATTTTAGCTATGCAGCACAATTGAGGAGAAAGTAGAGATCCTGTATAAACCCTACAGTAGCACATGCAGCCACCCCACAACAAGCACCTTCCCAAGATTAACGTTCATCACCATTGTTAATCTATACTGACGTCATGGGTGAGTCACTGGGCCTGGCTTGAGCGTCTGAAACCTCAAAGTCTTCCCCTAGTAACACACTTCTTCTAACAAGGTCATACCTCCTAATCTCTATGGGTCTGTGGGGGCCATTTTTATTCAAACCACCACAAGTGTAGAGTGCTATGTGTCCACTATTATGTGATACATATTTTGGCTACCAACATTTTTTTCCATGAGGATCATACAGAGTCTTCTAAATTCTCCATTTTCCTCCCTTTCTCTTTTCATTATTTGACCATCTCTATGAGTTTTCCTTTTCCAGAATTTCATGTAATTGGAGTCACAAGTCATATTAAAAATTTTCAGATTAACTACTTTCACTTACAAACACACACTTAAATTTCTTGGGTAGCCTGTTTTGAGATTGAATTGGTCCTTATTCCATTATGTGAATGGAGGTATCTGCTTATCGGCTCCCTGCTGAAGGACACACCCATTTTATTTTGGCTGTTAGGAATAAAGCTTTTGCTGGGCAGTGCTGGCTCACTGCTTTCATCCCAGAGGCAGAGGCTGGTGGATCACTGAGTTCAGAACCAGCCTGGTCCACAGAACAAGTTTCCAGACAACCACGACTACACAGAGAAACCCTATCTAGAAAATCAGAACAACAACAACAACAACAACAACAACAACAGAAGTGCTTCTCTAAGCACCAGTGTGAAGGTCTTGGCGATGCACACATTTCTAGCTTTCTTAGTTAATTATAGTGAAAGCATGATTATCAGGCTATGGCAACAGTATATTCATTTTGTAAGAAACTGCCAAACTAGCTTCAAAAGTGTCTGTACCATTTTCTAGTGGACTGGAGTCCCTGTCCCCACACACCTAGCCAGCATTTGTAAATAGTTTTATTACTTAGCATTTTGTTTTGACCATTTTAATAGCGTATATTTGGCATCAAATTGTTTTATTGGCCCTTCCCTAGTTAGGTGATGTTGAACATTCTCAGTTAATGATTATTTGCCTAAAAACATGAGTGTTTCAACCATGAATTTTCTGTCCTACCTTGTCCCTCCCGTTTTTGTCATGCTGGAAATCTAAAACATTAGGCATGGCCCAGGACTCCTGTTTTCTTACTCTGCTGTCAGTTCAAGAAAGAGAGGAAGAGCAGAGGGACTAAGAAGTGATTATGAATGAGTCAGACTATGCTACAGACGGAAGTACTATAGAGAATCATGCTTCTGGAACTGTGGTATTGGATAACAGGCAGAGACTTTCCTCTTTGATGGAGTTACTTGCTGAAGTGGGAGTCATCATCTTCCTGGTGCTTTCTCCTTGGCTGTTGGGGACTAGGAAGGCAGCGGTGAGGTAGGTTCTTAGATATAGCAGCTCCCGTTTGGCGTGAGACCGTTAGATTTTGAAACTGCTGCTCACCCCTAACCCTCCTTTGGAAATGCCTTTGCCCGTGTTAGCCTTGGCTCCCTCCAATGGGATGCTTTAGCAGGACCCCTTGGCTTTTTATTCAGACTCTTTTTCTTTCTGAACAAGGAATTACCCACAATAAAGACATTATTCAGGTAAAATGTGACTGTGGTATTGAAAACAAATTCACAGAATTAGTGTTCCACTTCTTGTTGATTCTTGTCTCTTGATTTATGGGTTTATTGGGGGGTAAAATGTTCATCTTCGTTTAATAAGAAGATTTATTTTCTTTGCCAAATTCATTTTACCTAACAGAACCTTACCATGTTTAGTACTAAGGTATACCTACCTACAGCTATTCGACATTATCAACATTTTAAATTATGGATTAAAAGGCTTTTAAACAAGGATTCAGCCGTGGTTTGAAGAAGCTTTAACTTTTAGAACTGCAAGTCACCATGTTAAGATTTCAGTACCTCGACTACATGGTAATTACTTGATATATTCAGTGAAAGTTATCTAGACTTCAGCACCTGAATTACATTGTAATTACTTGATATATTTGGTGATGGGAAGTTATCTACGGATTTGTACCACTAACAACAAATAAATTGCTCCTTGGGTGTGTGAATTAGAGTGGCCTGTCATTTAACCGCAGCTATTACTGCCACCAGAGACTTTCACTTGAGATTATCATCGTGGGAGGATTTCTTTTTGAGTTTGGCATCTTCCTTCATTCTCATCTCTAAAGCCCGAAGTTGGGATGTTTAGTGTGTTCTTACTTTCTTTCATAAACGGTCCATCAGCAGTATTCCTTATTATCTTTCAAAGCCTTCAGCTGTTCCTACAATCTTTGGTTGTCTATACATTACATTTTAATTTTAGACAGGTTTCTTTTCTGTTATTTCCTTGGGGTAAGTCTGAAGAATGATTATATTTTAGGATAAAATATTGTTGCGTAGAGTTTCTTTTAAGTAAACAGTTAACCCAATAAATAAAGAAATAAATAGTTATGATGGCTACTATGGATGAGAGAAGACAACTGTCACTCTTAGCTTTATTGATTCATTAATATCACCAATTTATAATAGAGTATGTGAAGAAGCTCTCGGAAAACCTTTGTGTGCAAAAGCATCATTTCCCCCAGGGATTAACTAGTCAGATTTCCAATTAGTGTTCAAATAAGCCAACAGGTCGTGACACCAGTCAGTTGCACAGTTAACCACTGCAGACCACAGCTCACAATGTGGGTTTCTAATTCTTTTATTTTGATGATTTTATTTTATTTTTACTTTTATTTGTAGTATCTACATAGTGTGTATGTCTTTGGAGACTGGAAGAGAGCAACCAATACTTTGTAGCTAGAGTTATAGATAGTTGTGAGCCATCCTGCATGGCAACAGGGAACCAACCAAACATGGCTCGTTTGCAAGGGCAGCAAGTGCTCGATGATTGAGCCATCTCTCCCGCTTCCTTAACTTTGAGGGATATTCCTTATCATTTAGATGTTATCAAGAATATAGACATCCAAAACATCTCTGGATTTCAACACTGGAGCAGCATCATACCAAACATTATATGTTTAGTTCTAGGATGGAACTTCTCCACCCCGTGAGGAGGCAGTTTTAAATGAAATGTTTGCTGAAGACTAGTTACCAATTCTGGGTTTCACAGCGGGAAGCATCAGAAACCAGTGTTGAGGAAATCAAGTTGAAATGGATTAAAATGGGGACTCAATTATGGTTCTCAAATAACCTCTTGAAATCGCCAAATCAACAAGATTTCAGTAACTGAACTGCACAATAATGGTTTCATAGGAAGGGTTAGCCAAGGGATCATGCCACCGCCAAAAATTAACCTTCCGTTTAGGAAAGAAAGTTGGAGGTGGGTATTGAATTCACAAGGCTCTATGCTGCATCTGAATGGCATAGAAAACAGAAAAAAATGGCTCCCAAAGGGAGTGACACTATTAGGAGGTGTTGCTTTGTTGGAGTAGGTATGGCCTTGTTGGAGGAAGTGTGTCACTGTGAGGGTGAGCTTTGAGTTCTCCTGTGCTCAAGCTATGCCTGACAGTTCTCTCTGCTGCCATTGGATCAAGATGTAGGACTCTCAGTTCCTTCTCCAGCACCATGTCTGCCTGCGTGCTCCCATGTTCCACCATGATAATGGATTAAACCTCTGAAACTGTAAGCCAGCTCTAGTAATCGTTTTGCTTTGTAAGAAAAGGAAAGAACGGAAGAAAGGAAGAAAGAAAGAAAGAAAGAAAAGAAAAGAAAGAAAGGAAGAGGAAGAAAACAAAAAAAGAAAATAAATTAATGGGGGAAATGTTGGCAATGCCTGGGTTGTATTCAGCGAAATTAGCAAGGTAACAAGACACTGGCACATGCTGAATTAAATTACCATCAAAACAGTTTGCATTGTAGCTTAGCCCAGCGGCTTCTCCCCTGCTCTGTTCTCCACCCAGCAGCTCAATGCACTCTGTTTTTGGCTGGTGAATTCTGCCTTCTCCAAGTCTCTAAGCCTGAGCCAGGGAGTCCTCCTCCGCCCCTTCTTTGTGACCCTCCCATTTATCACAAGTCCCATCAGTTTCCTCCTGATGTTTCTCAGATTCTTTCCCTTCCCTGAATGGAATGACAGATGCACCTACCTTGTCTCTGTCTCATTTAGAAAGCATTTGTCTCGGTCACAAACTTGTGTAGACTCTTTTTATCCCAGAAAGACCGACTTGAACTCCTGACTGCACCTTGTAATCACTTGAAGGATTTGAGAAAATGGAGCTGCTGTCAGATATGTGAACTCAACTGGTCTAGGATGCGGACCGTAATGAGATTTCTAAACAACTCCCTTGGTGATTCTAAAAGATGCTAAGGTTGAAAACCCAAACAAGAAATTCTCTTCCTTGTTTTTCCTCTTTTATCTGAACTTGCTGCAATTGTTTTGAATTCTCATAAACAAACATCAACAACACTGGCGTGTTTGGGAGGACAAAAAGACCCTTGAGGCTACAGAGATGACTCAGTGGTTAGGAACATTGGATGCTCTTCCATAAGACTGAAGTTCCTTTCCCAGCACCAGCATGGAAGCTCTCAACTGTCTGTAACTCCACTTCCTTTTCTGGCCTCTGCAAGAGTCAGGCATGCACATGGTGCCCAGGCATACACATGCAGGCACAACATCCATACACATCAAAATAAATAAATAAGTAATGAAAAAAGAACCTTTATAAAAACAGAGATTCTTTGGGGTTATGGTGAATACATGCTAACCATTTACTCACTATTTGTCCCAGATAATGACATCATAACCTCTCTGTGAACCTGGAGAGCATGGGTAAGACCTATAGCTTGTTTCTAAGTAATAGGTATATCATGAGATTGCCTGATGAGTACATTGGGACATGTTTCAGTATTGAACTTTCTTCCCCTTCCTCGCTCCGAGGAAGTGGTTGGCTGTGTTGGAGAGATCCACACAGCTGTGAATAGCCTTTCAAAGCAGAGTGGTCATGTGTTCGGAGCCGAGCAGTGCTCCACCAGGAAAGATCATGGATTCCGAACAGCTTCAGGGAGTCTTGAAGCAAATGTTTGGCTTATTGTGTCTTAAGAGGAGAACCGAACTATGGCTGATAACCGGGGGTAGTCCTGCAGAGGACCTTGAGATCGACTGGACTCTGGCTTGTGGAACTAGTCAGACAATGGGAATAATTAAATTGCTAAGTTTAAGATGGTTTTTAATCCAGCATTAATGTGAATATAGGGTCCTCTTGGATTTTTCATTTAGAAACTAGCCTTTCTGAGGCCTCATTTTCATCTCCACTCGGTTCTGAAATCTTGCCACTGAGGGCCCAGAACCTTGGGCCAGTCCATAGTGTCCTTTGAGATGCTTCAGTTGGTACAGGTCCTGAGGTCTTTCTGGTTCTCAAGCCAGCAAAGAAAAGGTGCTTTTTCAAACAAGAGAGTTTCCTGTTGCCACCTGTATTTGGGCAAAGATTCAATGCCCAACTCAGGAGATAAACCGAGAGGGTTCTACACTGGGCCAGAGATTGGATGGGATAATGGGAACATATTCAAAGTTCTTTTCACCTAGGGGAGATAAATTCAATACAAGATGTTAGACTATAGGAGTTTCTCTTTTTCTCTGATAATATAATCAGTTAGGACTGGTCAGGTAGACAGTGGTATTGGTCTATAATGAAAGTCTGTTGAGCTCTATCTTGGTAGCATACATAATTTGACTAAGTTTTCTCATACTTTCTAAATCTATTGCTTGGCTGAGTTCTAGCAAGCATATTTTAGATTCTTTTAAATTAAAGTATGAAATAAAAATATGGGATATTGTTTAAATTTCAAAGCAACATATTTCCAGTAATTTATACTTGGTTTCAAGTCAACTTGCATATTAACATTTAACTAACCGCTTTGTGGTAAACTTTAGTAATTATCCTAACCTGAAATTAACTCTTAAAAAGAGATTCATTTTTAATCTTAGTTAGGGTTTCTATTGCTGTTATGAAACACCATGACCAAAAAGCGAGTTGGAGAAGAAAGGGTTCCTTTGGTTTACACTTCTATATCACTGTCCATCACTGAAGAAAGTCAGGACAAGAACTCAAACAGGGCAGGAACCTGGGAGGCAGGAGCTGATACAGAGGTCATGGAGGGGTACTGTACCCCATAGCTTGCTTCACCTGCTTTCTTATAGAACCCAGGGCCACCAGTTCAGGGATGGAACCACCCACAATGGCTGGACCCCCCACACCAATCACTAATTAAGAAAATGTTCTACAGGCTGACACATAGCCTGATCTTTTTTAAAATTGTTTTTAATTGAGCCATACATTCCCCCCACCCCGTCCCCTTCCTTCCTTTCCTCTCCCCTTTCACCCTCCCCCTGCCCCCCCCCCATGCTTCCAATTTACTTAGATCTTGTCTGTTTCTCCTCCCTAGGTAGGTGCATTTATGTATCTCTTAGGGTCTTCTTTGTTGACTAGGTTCTCTGTGGTTGTGGACTGTAGGTTAGTAATCCTTTGTTTTATGTCTAAAATACACTTATGAGTGAGTGCATATTATATTTGTCTTTCTGGGTCTGGGTTACCTCACTCAGTATGACTTTTTCTAGTTCTGTCCACTTGCCTACAAATTTCAAGATGTCTTTATTTTTTTTTTTTTACTGCTGAGTAGTACATTATTATGCAAACGTACCACGTTTTTCTTATCTATTCTTTGGTTTAGGAGCATCTAGGTTGTTTTCAGATGGCTATTACAAATAATGCTGCTATGAACATAGTTGAGCAAATGTCCTTGTGGTATGATTTGAGCATCCTTTGTGCATATGCCCAAAAGTGGTATTCCATAGCCTGATCTTATGGAAGCATTTTTCTTGATAGAGGTTTCCTCCTCTCAGATGACTATAGTTTGTGTCAAGCTGACAGAAATCTACCTAGAACAATTTTACTTTTTAAATTCAGTAAAAATAAAATACCTTTTCTAGGAGGGACCATTTATTTTAGGGATACTTTAAAATATCTATGAAAGAATTAATATTTTTCTATCATTTGTTGAAATTACGAGCTTTAAATTTATTGAATCATAATTGCTTATCAATTTTTAAGTATTTTTGTAAATCCCTTCTAAAATCAAGTAAGTTTTCCTCCTTGATACCAAATGTTTTACATCTTTCCACCCTAGACTTGTGGTCACATGCCCTTGTCACATATCTCTGATTGACTTCCTCTATACATGAATGTCTTGGTACCTTTTCCCTTATAAGGGTAACAGTCATATTGATTAAGAATCTATTTCACTCCAGTGTGACCTCATTCGAGCTTATATTTTAGTTATACCATAAAGAGTTATTTTCAAATAATAAGCCCCATTTATAGATTTCAGGGCTTCACATTTTCTTCCTTGGAGATGCAATCTAAATCACACCAATGTCTGCATGTGTGAGAGCAATGAGTTAGGGAGCATGCGTGTAGTGCTGAGTCCTAAGCTGAGAGCTTCAGGTGCATCACGGGAGCCCTGCAGATTTCTGGAGGTATCTGCTTCTTAGAAAGGAAGAGGACAAGATGGAAGCAAGGTGGTGATGATCTGCGGACTGGTAACAGGGAGAAGAGGAAGGACAAATGATGCTGTGGGGGAGGCCATATCATCAGAGTGGGAAGGAATCCACTCTCCAATGTGGATGAAGAAGTAGTGAGGAGAAAGTTACAATGTTGTAAAGATGAGTGATGGAGGCAGGATGGCTGAGATGGAATCTAAACGGTTCTGCTTCCACAACCCTCACCAGTTGAGAACTCCTTATAGCCCATCTCCAGCAGTATCAGCTGTCAGAGCTGACTTTAGGAGATCCAGCCACATACCAGAGGACTCAGCATCAGTCTCGTGCTAGCCTTGGGGCATAATGACTAAGTCATAAGCCCTGATGACTAGGCTTGTGTTTTATCTGGAGTTGTGAAGCCTGTGAGTTCTTGTTTGGGCATTGGCTCCTGAGTTCATGTTAGGGCCAGGCTTCTGACTTTTGTCAGACACATTTCTCTAACTCATCTAACTTTTGAGTCCCGAAACTTGAAAGCATACAGATGGCCACTCTTGGAGGGTGCCCTGGGCTCTTTCTCCCCTTACTGGAGTAGGAGGCTGTCGCTTTGTTCAGATGTAGATAGTTTTCTGTCATTATATTTTCTAATTTCTTCTGTACCGTCTGAAGGAAACTTGTGTCTTTGTTTTCTTGAAGTGCAGCATCCTATTGAAAGTGGTCATGGCCTCCATGCAAGCCCTTCTCAAACTTTCATCGCCCTCCAGTTAACCGAGTAGCGCTAACTGTTGCTAGAGAGGAAAAGCCTGGGTTTCTGGCTGAATGAGAGGCTAGGGGGTCTGTCTCCTTATTACTTATCTAAATGGTCTTGTAGGAAGGGCACACGATGTGTAACGGCATGTATGGTGTGACAGTTTGATTTGAAAGTGCTGTGCTTTTCTAAAGAGCGTATTTCTGTAAAATCAAAAATCTAGCTTCTGGCCTTAATTTCTCTTATCAATTTAGTTGCTTCGATTAAAAAAAACACTCTACACAAATGTCATCTATGCAATAAATAACTGTAGTACTAAAAATATGCTTGTGGCATTTTATTAAGTCGGGCAACCTTGAGGTGACTTTTGAAAACTTTGTATGAATTGTATTTTCATCGGAAAGTCATTTGTTTGTTCTCTAGATTTAAATTTCCTTATATTGGGTTTTCTAGATCAGTCAGGTTCTATACATCAAAAGACCTTGATGCTAACAAATAGAAATATCCAGGTGGCCTTGTGTGTTTGCTGATGTTCTATTTGTGGCTGCCTTTCTTGGTGTCCTTGTCGCTTTGGGTGTTTAACTTTAAACTCATGTTTTCTTTCTTGCTTTAAAAGTGCACCCCATTCCTCATGAAGTGAAGACTAATTACACGGCCTGTACTACCGTGGAAGAAGGGTGACCTTGTCCCATATGCTAAAGGACTTACATCCCGGAGAACAATTCAATTCAATAGGGCATATCAGGTAGAGCTGAAAAGACAGCAATGGATGCAGGACCCATGGTGCTCTCATGGGTAGTGGGAGGTGGGGAGCATGGGTGTGGTTATTTGAGTGGGATCATAGCCTGGGAACAGAGCAGAGAGAAGAAGGTGGTGTTGGACTGCACCTACCATGGCTGATGTACGTGTGTGAACTCTCTATTCCTGTATCTTTAGTGTTAATGTTATCAGGGTTTAGTGGTGAGAATGAGTAATTATAGAGACTGCTTTTTCCAGATGCACCATCTCGTCATTTGCCAAACCTTGTTCAGGGCTTTCCAGAACATTACCACCAAATCCCTAAACAGGATAAAATTGCAAAACTCAAATTCTTTTTGCCTTCATAATCTTTAAGAGGCTTAAACAACAGATGCATTTTGAATAATAAATAAGATGTTAAAATTAAGCATGAAAGATTCTTTGTGCTGGAGGGCAGCTCTGTAGTGTGCAATGCTTGCTTAGTATGTGGGAGGCTCTGGGTTTCTTCTTCAGCACTAAAATAATAGGATTGCTATTACTACTATTCCAATTTTGTTCTTAACTCCTTGGATTCAAAGAGACTCACAGTACAGTTGAAGAGCAGAGTTCCATCCTTGGAGTTTAGCCTTTCCTGAATATCCTATTTTGGGGCAGTGCCATTTATAAATGGAAGAGAGGTTCAGAGAGAGTTATTCATTTAAATTCAATATACCTTCCTAAGCTTCAGTCATAATTCTCATGCTAGGAAAAACATAAGGCATGACTCTGTCTTTATTGGCAAAGAAAGACATACGGAAAAAGTACATGTCTATAGCCTTTAGTTACATTTCTTTTTAAAAAATATCTATTTAATGTGTGTATTATGTGTGTATTACATGTACGTGCACACATGCATGCATAAACACACACATGCATATGAGTGCCACAGCATGCGTGTGGAGGAGGGAAGACAACTTGCAGGTGTTACTTCACCAGGCATGGTAGGAAGTGCCTTTGCCCACTGAGCCATCTTGCTGGCCCTCCTTTGTCACATTCCTAAATCACCCGAAATTAATCCACTTTTCTTTAATTCATATGGTGGTACAATTTGAAATAATGGAAGCTATTTATGTGCACCTCTTACTTAACTCTCGTGGTGAATCTTGATGTATTTTGCCTAAGGAAGATTAATGGTGCATCACCCCGGATACTACCAGGAGTTTATGTAATGATTCTGATTATGTACCAGTTGGGAACTGTAAATCTTCTGTGCTGTAGTCTTGTGGCTAAGGTCTTTTAAGCTGTGTCTGCGCAGACCCTCTTCTCCCTTGCCCCGCCCCCTCTGTGGGAGACCCTGCTTTGAAGGCACCTAGTATCCCCAGGACTCAGACTTAGCTGGTTAGGAAGAAATTTTCCATCACTCTTCAGCCTGGCTTTCCCTAGAGCTGGGGTTGTCCTTCCCAATTAGGATCTTCCAATTTCCCTTGGATTTTGAATAATTTTCTTCTGTTAGTTAGTCCTGCTTTGCCAAGGACTTATTCCATCTTCCTATTAGAGAGATGAATTTCTCTCATGTTTCCCTGTGTAGGTATTGTTTAATCCTGGAGTACTTGATTGTTGCTCTCAGACTCTTATTAGTCTATGTCCTACTTAGGCTGGCTAAGGCTCCACTGCAAATACGACATGTGGCAGCCCCAGGAATTTACCTCCAATGTGGATGTCTCGTCCTCAGACAGAACAGCTCTCTGCCATCTTTATAAAGTGTACTCTATCACACTGATGTCCCCCTTTCTCTTCTTACCACTCGTTCTCCACTGACTAACATCAGTTGTGTAACAGATTGCCTTCAGGGGTCCCTGCTCATACTTGACCAAGTATACAATAGAAGACTGGAGAGCCAGTTCTCCTGCCTGAGTGGGAGGAGTCATTGAGGAGGCCATCATTGCTAGGAGTATGTTTCTCTGGCATTTGAAATGCCAGTCACTCACTCTCATGGGTAGAGGCCAGCTCTACAGGATAAAGCCTTTGTGTTTTTGCTTGTTTGTTTGTTTGTTTTTGTTGTTTTTTGAGACAGGATTTCCCTGTGTAACAGCCTTGGCTGTCCTGGAACTAGCTCTTGTAGACCAGAGAACTCTTGAACTCACAAAGATTCCCCTTGCTCACTCTAGATACAGGGGAAGGGCCTTGGTCCTCAAGTGATGTGACAGATTTTGTTGACTCCCTATGGGAGGCCTCACCCCTCTCTGAGGAGCAAAAGGGAGTGGGGTGTGTTATTCTTTTGGCCCTTTAAGGGACGAGCCATGCCCACTCCCGGTGGCCCCCGACCCCGCCCCGTCATCTTGGACTCACTCTTACTGTCCTCTCTCTTGGCATGTGCACACGTGTCTCTCTGTCTCTCTCTCTTTCTCCTTTAAGCAATAAATGTTCAGCTTTACGTCTATTTACTGTGTCTTGTAAGTCTTTTACCCACTGCCTGCTCACCTGCCCGCTTGGGTGGCTCTCCTGGCCGCATGGCTGGACCAGCCTGCCCAGGATGAGCCACTGTTCTGCCGCTCGCCTGGGAATCTGCACCGCTCTCTCTGGCAGCCATCTCTGCTGGGCTCGAGGCTGCTCTGGAAGCCCATCGCCCCGGGATCTTGGGCAGGCCACTCGGGGCACACCAGAATTTTTGGAATTAAAGGGTGGGGTGGGGAGACGGTTGGGGGAACAAAAGGAAGGGAAGGAGAGGGAACTGGGATTGGTATGTAAAATAAGATTGTTATAAAAATAAAATAATAATATTAATAATAAAAAAGGAAAGCTGGTTAAAAATTATAAAGCTAAGGTGATTATGTGGTGGAAATCCCCCATATTGGCACATGTTAAAACAATGGAAACTCCCCAGTGCTAAGACAGTCCTATTAGTCCCCCTACCCCCATTATCTCCAAGAACTCAAGGCACTGAGGAGATGGGTAGCTGAACTTTCCTCTCTCCCAGTCAAAATGGCTAAGTGACTCAGTTTCCCAGAAATTCCCATATGCAATGTTAAAAATATTTGGAACCCCTTTCTTTAATAACATTACCCAAAATACCTCTTCATAGAAAATATTGCCCAATTATTAAAATTCCTTAGCATCTTAGTGTATAAAAATGACCACCTTCTTGTTTCATTTGAGCGTACACCCTGGCTGACATGTTCCTATGCTGATTTTTAAGCTAACCTGCTGTAAACTGTTCTGTCATTTAGAGAATTAATAATCGTTTCCTTTTTCTTTCCTTCTTCAAAGTTGTTCAAGACAGAGCCTTTGTCTGAATAGTGGGTTCTATTCTGAGTTCATCCTAAGAGATCTGGTGGAAAAATAATTCCAAAGTTGTAGGTGGAAGGATTTTCCATCTCTCATGTAATTGCAAGCCTTTGCATTGAACACTGACCAGAAGCAGTGAAGAGAGCCTAAAGGTGTTCATGCAGCAGCTGCAGGAGGCACCGTAGGAAGTGATGGCTGCATTATAGCCACTGCAGGGCTGGTGCTGGCCCAAGAGCTAAGCTGGCTTCTCCTCAAAGACCCAGGAACTGGGGCACTGTTCACACTTGCTAATGAAAGATGCTGGGGTACCCATTGTCTACCTAGCACCTCCAAGGGAGGTGCAAACCAATTATTGCTGGGTTTTGAATCCAATCAGTGCTTTTCTGTGGGTCTCATGAGTGTGAGCATTTCCCTTTTGTTGGGTCTCAGAAGGGCGCTAATTAAAGATGCTAAAATGATGTTCAGGAGTGTGTGGCTTTTCACAGCATTTGGACCAGGTGCGAGGGACTCTCCTTCTGAAAAGGAAAACACTTCCCATAGAGACCCCCCCCAGGTTTCTGGCTTTGAGGAAAACCACTGTTTAGATAGAATTTTCAATATGAAATTATGAGGACACAATCCTCTGATTAGCTTGATTTTGTTGCTTTCCATAATATTTATTTTACATCCCAGAGAAGCTAAAGGATACTATGTCTTTTCCTCCTGTCTCCTGGGAGGGTATGTGGTGGAGAGCTGAAGGTGTGTGAGCAAAAAGAGGTTCTCTCTTCCTGTGTGGGGAGACACAGCCAGTTTAGATACTGTGGACTTTTCTGCACTCAAGATTTAACCAGGATGCATTGGAGAGGCATATATATTTATGTATATGTTTATTTATGATTTACAGAAGTTATGCATAAAATTGCAGTGGATAGATGAAATGCAAAATAACCATAAAGAAAGACATAAACACATACATCACCAATAATATATTAAAAATCTGTATATTATATATACATATATACATTGAAAGTTGCTTCCTTCTCCTACTAATTCTCCCATTTATTTGGCTTGAAGACTTTGGAAATTGCCCCTCTGAAAGTTTGAACTGACTTACATATGATTAACAAATTGGTTAGAACATTTCCTCCCTGTGCTGACATGAGACCTGACATATGCACCTCCTGCCACCATGATCCACAGGTGTTTCTTAGGGAAGACATATTTTTCCCTGACATCTTCACTTTCACAATTTTGAGACAAATTGTGCTACCTTAAATCTCCCCAGTGAGTAAAATACTGTGTTGTAAGCTCTACAGAAAGGTCAGCTTCTCTTGGCTATTGTCCAGATGGTCACTAAGCAGGGATGCCTTCCTTGATTTTAGTTCGTTAGTATGAGCCCACCTCAGTCTTGTGAGATGACAGTTAAGATTTTAGGAACTTCTCAATATCCTAAATCTTTCTCCAATAAAGACTCTGCAATGATAACTAAATGGTTTCTTCTTCTGAAAAGGTAGGGTCTAACTCTGTAAAGAATTGTCCTCCGGTATTCTCTTAAGATTACAGTCATAGGTGCGTGCTAAAGTCCTTACAAAATCTAGCTAAGGGTTGAGCGAAGACTTTACTTTTTACCGACTTGATTGTTCTCCTTTGTTTTAAAAATGCCTATGCTGAAGAAAAAATGCTGTTAACTTCTCTTTGTTTCTCAGGCCTCTGTCAAAAACATTTAGGTTATCTTGTAGAGTGCCACATTTTATTGTGCATTTGCTTTGTAATTTTATTGATAATCATTTGTATAGTCTAAGAGAGCAGGATTTCTTAAAGAAATGAATAGTCCATATTAATACTTGGTTTTTTGATCTTCTGACATGACTCTTTCCTTCCATTTAAACATACCTAACTAAGGTAAAATTTACACACAATACGATCTGCTTAAATTATCCTTGTATTCATTAGTAGACAGGCACACCTTACTTTCCTTTGCACTGCACCCCCTCAACTATAACAACCACTGATGTTCAGAAATGGGAAATGTGTATGTAAAGAAAACAGATATCACTAGATTCAGACAATGTGTGGTCACATTGACGTCTTCCACTTATTACGATGGCATGAATGTTCATGTATAGTAGAATATTCTAAGTCATTCTTTCCAACTGCTGAAAAATTAATTTCATGCAGAGACCACATTTTGTTGATCTATTTTTCAGTTGTTAGATACTTTATTTTTATTTTTTTGATCTTTTTTCCAGGCACACTGAGGCATATTTTTAAAAAAGAACTGAATATCTTTATGTCAGATAATGTTATATGTCAATACATGTTTATATTCTGAAATGTTATCTTACACTAATGGATATGAATCACTTTTACCGCACTTATTTTTAAAACCTTTTTATTACAGTTATTTATTTACATGTGTATGTGTGCACATATGCCATGACATTTGTGTGGAGGTCAGAGGAAGTTGATTCTTTCCCACACCTGTGTTCTGGGAAGCAAACTCAGGTTGTCAGCAAGTGCTTTTATCTACCAGGCAATTGTGATGGCCCAACATACATGTTTTGTTTTATGGAAAAAATATTTAACAAGTTTTAAAGTGTAATACATTACTATGAATTAGTTAGGTTTTATTTTATGGTGCGGGAGAATTGTCTGTATTCTGTCAATCATGTTTTAAATAAACGCTGATTGTCCAGGAAGTATAGGCGGGAAAACCAGACAGGAAGTAGAGGTGATGCAATGAGAACAGGAGAATTCTGGGAAGGAGGAAGTTGATTCCTCCCAGTCCTGTGTAGACCACCAAGGAAGCAGGATGTGACCTGTCAGCTGAAAAAGGTACCGAACCATATGGCTAAAACAGATCAGCATAATGAGTTAATATAAGTCATAAGAGCTAATAAGAAGCCTGAGCTAATGGGTCAATCAGCTTATAACTTATAGAAATCTCTGTGTGATTTTCTTTGGGGCTAAATAGCTGTGGGAACAGGGCAGAACAGAAAACCCCAAACTAACAGGACCTCATGTTACAATTTTGTTTTGTTATTTGTTTCTCTCTCTCTCTCTCTCTCTCTCTCTCTCTCTCTCTCTCTCTCTCTGTCAGCTTGATACTTTTTTTTGTCATTTGAGAGGAGGAACCTCAGATGAGAAAGTGTTTTTATTTTGACTGCCTATGGGCAAATCTTAGGACTGGTCCTTAAGCTTCTAGGGATTCTCCTGTCTTGAGTTTCCATCTCTCCATAGGATTATATACAAGTGTCACAGCTTCTGTCTTATCTGGGATCTGGGGATCCTAACTCAGGTCAGCATCACACTTGTAAGTCCTTTTAACAATGGTCATCTTCCTACCCTGGGTCCTAGCTTTTAATGTTTATATGGATACATGTGAGGGTGGGTATTGGTCATGAAACTAGGAAAGAAACCACAAGCGGGTGGGAAGAATAGCTACAGAGGACGGGAAGTAGAAAATAGGACACGCGAGGCATGTAGGTAAAGAAGAAGTCACAGTAAATCTTGATATGGGATACCTTACCATTTATTTGTGTCTTCATTAATCTCTCCTAGCAATGTTTTATATTCTTAAGTGTAAAGTCTTTCATCATTATAGTTTAAATTCATTTCTATTTTTGATGTCATCATAAGATTATTTCTGTGACAGTTGGTAGTTGGTACACAGAAACGCTACTGATTTTTCTATGTTGATTTTTTTCTGTTTGTTTTTGATCCTGAAACCTCACTAAATTCACTTATTAGATCTGCTGGGAGCTTGTGTTCTTTCTGTGTGTATTTGTGGTTTTTAGGACTTACAACATAAGGTTATGTTAGCGTTTTCTATCTAATAAAGAAACATAAATTTTGTTGAAGGTAGACATTGCAGTTAGCATTCAATTGCAGCTTTTTTAAAATTTTTTTTCAAAGTTTATTAAATTATAAAAGTTTCCATTTCTGCCCCTCCTCCCAACATCCTCCCACTCCCCCCACTCCCTCCCCTGCTTCCTCTCCATCCCAAAGAGCAGTCAGGGTTTCCTGCCCTGTGGGAAGTTCAAGTTCCTCCCCCCTCCCTCCAGGTCCAGGAAGGTGAGTATCCAAACACACTGGATCCCAAAAATCCAGTATATGCAGAGGAAACAAGTCCCAGTGTCATTGTCAATGGCTTTTCAGAAAGACTCCGGGCCAGCCACATTCAGAGAATCCGGCCACATTCAGAGAATCTGGTTGGATCACGTGCTCCTTCAGTCCCAGTCCAACTGGCCTTTGTGAACTCTCATTAGATCAGTCCCCTTGTATCAGTGGGTGATGGCACCCCTCGTGGTCCTGATTTCCTTTTTCATTTTCTTCCTCCTTCTGCTCCTCATTTGGACCTTGGGGGGCTCAGTCCGGTGCTCCAATGTGGGTCTCCGTCTGTATCGCCATCCATCGTGGGATGAAGGTTCCCTCTGGTCTTGCCTTCTTTGCTCACGTTCTCTTTCCTTCTGCTTCTCGTTTGGACCTAGGAAGTTAAGTCCAGTGTTCCAATGTGGGTCTCTGTGTGTATCGCCATCCATTGCCAGATGAAGGTTCTATGGTGAAATGCAAAATATTCATCAGTATGGTTATGGGCCAAGGCCAGTTCAGGCACCCTCTCCTCTGTCCAGAGAACAATCTGGGGATCTCTCCTTGGACCTGGGATCCCCTTTATAATCAAGTCTCTTGTAAACCCTAAAATGGCTCCCTTAGTTGAGATATATACTTCCCTGATCCCATATCCATCCTTCCTCCCTCCTCCCATCCCAGTCTCCTGATCTTTCCCCATTCCTCCCCTACTCCCTTCTCTCTAACCCTCTCCCCTTCCAACAACCCCCCCACACCCCTATGCACCCGAGGTTACCTGGCACTCTTGTCTATTTCCAATCTCCAGGCGGATAACTACATGATTTTCTTCAGGTTCACTTTCTTATTTAGCTTCTCTAGGATCACGAATAATAGGCTCAAAGACCTTTAATTATGGCGAGAATCCACTTGTGAGTGAATACATACCATATTCCTCTTTTTGGGTCTGGCTTACCTCACTCAGTAAAGCGTTTTCTATGTCCATCCATTTGCATGCAAAATTCAAGATGTCATTGTTTTTTATCGCTGAGTAAAACTCTAATGTATATATGTTCCACATCTTTTTTAACCATTCTTCTATTGAGGGGCACCTAGGTTGTTTCCAGGTTCTGGCTATTACAAATAGTGCTGCTATGAACATAGTTGAACAAACGTTTTTGTGGTATGATAGGGCTTCTCTTGGGTATATTCCCAAGAGTGGAATTGCTGGGTCTTGAGGGAGGTTGACTCCCAATTTCCTGAGAAACCGCCACACTGATTTCCACAGTGGCTGCACAAGTTTGCATTCCCACCAACAATGGATGAGAGTTCCCCTCTCTCCACATCCTCTCCAGCATAGGTTATCATTGGTGTTTTTGACTTTAGCTAATCTGACTGGTGTAAAATGGTATCTCATAGTTGTTTTGATTTGCATTTCCCTAATCGCTAAGGATGTTGAGCATGACCTTAAGTGTTTTTTGGCCATTCGAAGTTCTTCTGTTGAGAATTCTCTGTTCAGATCAGCACCCCATTTTTTTAATTGGGTTAATAAGAGTTTTAGTGTCTAGTTTCTTGAGTTCTTTGTATATTTTGGAGATCAGGCCTTTATCTGATGAGGGGTTATCTGATTTCTGTGATATTTCAGATTAAAAATGTATGGAAGGGAACCCTTTGCTTTTTGAGATAACTGATGCTGGTTGGCTGGAAGTGAAGAACCAACTGTAATTAATAAGAGGTCACTATCATTGAGGCAAGGTCTTCCAAATTGCATTTCCTTAGGGGGTAGCACACAGAGGCTGTGATGGAGGTGGGGTGGTGACGGCAGCGGTGGTGGTGGTGATGAGTGGTGGTGGCAGCAGCGGTGGTGGTGGTCCTGGGACGTGACTACATCTCTATCTGGCAACCAAACTTGATAATGTCTAAATGTCTCCCACGTGGTACTAGTTTTAGCAACATGAACACTGTAGGAGCAAAGGAGTCATTGAGAGAAGCTGGGGCTTGGCATGTGTGGCAGAGTCGAAGTCCCCAAAGAAGCCCTTGGAGAAGATGCAGCCTAGTTGTAATGGAAATTCCAGAGTGTTGGAGATGCCAGGATCTTGGGGTGACCACCAGCAACGATGACAGGTCCATGGAGTAGAGCTATCCTGAGCCTGTGTGGCAAGCTGTCTGTACTGCAGACGACAGATCCAGAGGAGGAACTACCCAAGCCCTGGGAAGCATAAATGATAATGGGTCCTAGACACTGGACAATGAGCCCTTTAACTCTGTTGGATTTTTGGTTTTGCTTTTATCTGATTGTCAACTGTGCCTTGCTTCTTCCCTCTTGGAAAAAAATTCACTTGTTTTTGATTTTATAGGAGTCCACGGTTAAGATATCAGATATTTTAAAGAAATATTGAATTTCTAAGTGGTGAATTTTTTTATAAGATTGTGAGACTTTAAAGGTTAAGTCATGTTTTATACTATGATAATGGCATGATATTTGGGGGATAAACAAGAAAGGACATGTTAAAAATGTTGTGGCTTAATAATGATGCATTGGGGCTGGAGAGATGGCTCAGCAGCTGAGAGTAGTGGCTTACCCAAAGGCCCCGGGTTCAATTCCCAGCACCTCCATGGCAGCTCACTGCTGTCTGTAATTCCAGTTCCAGGGCATGTGACACCCTCACACAGACATACACGCAGACAGAACACCAATGGACATAAAAAATAGTGATGCATGTTGTGTCAAGTTGACAAAGGGTTGTCTCAGTGACTGTTCTATTGCTGTGGAGAGGCACCACGACCAAGCAACTTATAGAAGAAAGTATTTAATTGGGGGCTTACGGTTTCAGAGGGTGAATCCATCTTCATCATGGTGGGGAGCAGATAGGGAGGGAGGGAGGGATGGAGAGAGGAGAGAGAGAGAGAGAGAGAGAGAGAGAGAGAGAGAGAGAGAGAGGGAGAGAGAGAGAGAGTCTGGTGTGGGCCTTTGAAGTTTAAAGACCAACCCCAGCAACAGACCTCCTCCAACAAGACCATACCTCCTAATTCTTCCAAAAAGTTCATCATCTGTGGACTGAGCATGCAAATATACGAGCCTATGGGGGTTACCCAAACCATTACAGGAGCCAATTGTGCTGTTTGTGCTGTTGTTTTATCAGTTTGACACAAAGTATAGTCACCTGGGAAGAGGGAACTTTAACGGTGCGATTGTCCCTATCAGACCAGGTTGTTCTGTGTGCTTCTCTGAGTGTGTTCTTGATTCATGATTGGCATGGGAGGGCCCAGGCCACTGTGGGAGCCACCCCTAGGCAGGTAATCCTAGGTTGTGTAAGAAAGCAAGTTAAGAAAGCCAGGGGAAGGGAGCCAAGGGGTAAGCAGCATTCCTCCACACTTCCGACTCTGACTGCCCTAAACAATTCGCTGTGATCAGGATTTGGAATTCACGTAAGCCCTTTCCTGTCAGGTAACTTTTGGGCACAGTGTTTATCACAGAAAGAGCAGCCTAGGCCAGGGGTACACTGTGTCAGGTAAGCTACCAGACCTGCCAAGCTTCCTGTGCCTTTTTTCACAGATGAGAAGACAAAGAGGATGGAACATAAACCTGACCACCACCTCAGGCTACTTGGCCAAGAACTTCAGTTTGTGTAGCTTTCTGGAGAAAGGGAAGGAATCTGTGCTCGCTGACAGCCTTCTTGCTGCTGGATGACCCCCATATAATAATTATCAGACAGCCGCCGGCCAGAGGAGCCTTGGGAGTCTAAGGCGCCTGCTTGCCTTCTGTCTCTTCAACACGTCCAGATTAGAAACCCGCCTACCTCTGCTCTCTGAGGTGTTGTGCCCTCTGATTGGGAGGTCTGTGGAACACGTCTGATTGAGGGTTGCATTAACCTAAGTAATAACAGGCATTTGGGGCAACTGGAAAGGCTGTGACTGGAATGGCCCAGGTGAAAAGTCTGTTTATTTAAAAATAAAAGTGAAAATCAATTTATCCAGTGAGCAGACGAAGAGGCCCTTGCAGAGGCTCTGGCACAACCCTTTATTGACTGTTCACAACAGAAGTATCAATTGTGTGTCAGCCGGTAGACATTCCACTCAAGGGGATGGGAGCAAATTTTGTATCAGGGAGCTCCCTCCAGGCCTCAGTTTGTTGGTGGCATTACTTCTTCTGGTGACTTTAGACTCTTCAGCATCCAGGGTGTGCAGGAGCATCTATGGGGAATGTGCATGAGGAGAAATGAGATCATGTTTTCAGGCAGCACAGTTATGGTCCGCTGAGACCAGTGAGTGTTGGTGAGGATTTTGGGGAAATGAGAAGTCTCCTGTTGGTGTGAAGGCTAAGTAAAATAGGTGTTGTGCACAGCAGTGAGGAGGTACCCCCCAAAGTAAAAATGGAATTACCTTGTCATTGAGCAGTTTTACTTCTGGGCATGCACCCACAATAATCCAGAGCAGAATCTCAGAGCGATGTTTGCACACCCAGGTTTACTGCAGAAGTATTTGCAGCAGTTGGGGGACAGGCACTACCCAAAATGACACCTGCACACCGTCAAATGTCACCGAGCCTTTCAGAAGAAGGAAACCTTGGCATTTGTTTCAACTTGGGTAAATCATGAAAGGACCGACACTCTGTAATTCCACGCACATAACACATCTCGTTGTGCCGGGTAGCTGTTTGGTTGGTTGGTTGGGTTTTCTACTTCATACAAGCTAGCATTATCTAAGAGGATGAAACAGAATTGAGGAAGCGGTTCCCTAAGACAGGCCTGTGGGCAAGCTTGTGGGGATGACTGGTGGTAGATGTGGTGTGGCCCAGCTCACTGTGGGTGGTGCTACTCCTGGGCTGGCGGTCCTGGGTGCTATAAGAACCCATACCGAGCAAGCCATGGGAGCAAGCCATTAAGCAGCACTCCTCCATTGGATTTGCCTTTGTTTTTGCCCTGACTTTCCTCAGTGATAAAGTGTTACCTGGAAGCATAAGATAAAATAAACCCAGATTGCTTTGGGTCACAGTGTTTTATCACAGCAATAGAAACCCTAGCTTAGACATTAATGTAGTTTAAATCATAGAAACAGAAAATAGGAATGTGGCTGCCAAGGACTGGCGAGAAGGAAGAGGGAGAATTAGTGCTTAACAGAAGTCATAGTTTCCCAAGAGGAGAGGATTCTAGAGTGTTCTTACACAACAACATGAATATACTCAAAACTTCTGAACTAGAAACTTAAAAATGGCAAAGATGACAAATTCAGCGCTCTGCATTTATAACCACAATTTCATAATCAGCTAAGTAAGTCTTGTAGCTCGCTCAGTGAAGTACCTGCCATGCAATTGTAAGGACCTGAATTTGATCACCCAAACCTATGTAAAAAAGAAAAGTCCTAAAAATCCTGGTGAGGCGCCCTCTTGTCCGGCAGAGCTGGCAAGGTGGATACAGGAAGATCCCTGGGGCTCACTGGCCCCACCTCATCTATTTGTCAAGTTCGGGGCCAATGTCTTAAAATATAGGATGAATGGCAGCTGAGGGCTGACACCCAAGGTTGTCACCAGTGTACGTACACACACACACACACACACACACACACACACGGTTAAAAAACTTCCTCAAAGTTTCTTTGTAGACATAAATTTTTTGGCAACGGAATCAGCCACTTGGATTTTTCTCTAGGTGTAGCTTTTAGCTTTTGTACATTTGAATTTTCTTATACCAAGATTTGCTTGTAATTTGGGTGTTAGGGACTCAAGGGGTCAGTTCTAGCATCTCTGGGGCTGCTCATCTTGGGTCATCACTCTCTTCCTTCCCCAAGGGCCAAAATCTCATGGAACTGGGACTCTGGAAACACAAGAGTATTCTCTCGACTGGCTCTGGAGGTCATGGAATTGATAGAACTAAGGATGGAGGGACCAGGTGTTGTGGCCTTAATGTGATATAATTGTATAATTGTACCAGAACAGGGCTCCTTAAACCCATGGGATTTCCTGACAGGACCTCACTGGAACTCACATCAGTTTATGTTAGCTGCATGACTTTGGCAGGGTTGGGGGTGGGGATGGGTTTGGTTGCCAGAGGAACCAATCAGGTGATTCGAAGGTTTAAATTTTCAGCAAACTTCCCCCTCTGGGGAAGCAGGAAAGACTTGGATTTAGTTAAATGATAAAAAGGCCAATGATTTAATTAAATTTGCCTACATAATGAAACTCCACAAATTCCTGTAGACAACAGGATTCAGATACTGGTGAAGATGTTAGGAGGTGGGTGAGTCCAGAGAAGGCCTGAAGCTTTACAACATCATCCTTCAATGCCTCACCCTTTATCACTACCATTTGGCTATTCCAAATTAGTGTGCTTCATAATAAAGCTGTGATCCTAAGTAGGGCACTTTTCTGAGTTCTGAGAGACAACTATTGAACCCGTGGAGCAGGACAAGGGAACCCTTGCACAGCTAACCAGTTACAAGTATGGGTAGCCATGGTCTGGGATTGGTACCTGAAGGAAAGGTCATCTTGCAGGGCTGAGCCCCTAACTTCTGGAACCTGATACTAAGTCCATGTACCTAGTATTGGAGAGGAACAGAACTGAAGACTCCCTCAGTAGTACCAAACCTCCCCAGGTCTGGACAGTTAATGTTTCTCCTTTCCTAAGTAATATGGTTGAAGTAGATGCCATCTTTGGATGGAGGTGGAGAGTTTCAAGCCAGCCTGGCAGTGAGGTGTGCATGGCAGAGAGGCTGACCAAACAAAGGCTGGTGTTAGGGCTACTGCGTGTCACACTGACCCGGGCTAGACAGTAGCAGTGATTCTTCCTTCCCGCAGAAGCCCCGTTCCCACCTGAGATGCTCAGAGGGAAGCCATGAGCTCAGAAAAGCACCGTATTGTTCTGTGATGTCACCTCTGGAATGTTCCGAGTGTTTTGGCGACCAGTTTATGCACAGGACCTATACCTGGCACCTCACGTTGGTATGGATTTTTACTTGACATAGAAATAATAGTCTAAAACCAGGAAGAGCTGAAGTGATCTCTGCTTCAAAGACTTGCAGGAGGGTTTTTATATCTGTTAATCCCTGTCTTGATTTTCGTTCAGTGATCAGTAAGACTTCTGGACAGGTACCATCTACACATACCATTAGGCTGAGATTTTTTATAAGGTATATAATTGAAGGGTATAAATGTGTAGAGAGTAGTTATGGATTTCAGGTGAGCCACTGAGACCCTGAGGATGGGTTGGGAAGGAGAAATCTAATTTTTTTTCTTTTTCTCAGCACTCCAGGCCAAATTTTACAAGAAAGAGAGATACCCGATCGGAAAGCTTAGAAATTTCAATCAATGTGATTCTACCTCAGGTAGGGACAACCACGGAAGGATATAACTTAACCAATTTTAGCTAGCATAACCCTGTTTCCAAACCTTACAGGATGAACAGAGAAGTCAGATGCTCAAATTCTTGTCATATTGGTTTTTTTTTCCTGTCTATGTGTCTAGGAAGATGCATGGGCTCTCTGGACCTTGGGATTCTCTGGCCTTGAATGAGGGGACTGGGTTGGATGGTCAGGTTCTCCATCATCAAGGTTTGATGATACCATGAGAAAATTCTAACCTTACCGAAGGAGCACCTCCATTGCATGGTGGCATATAACCACTCTGGATGTTTGTGGAGAACTAGAGTTGACCTTAAAAAATCCAGATGCTTGAGAATGAACTCAGGAGTTGAAACCCCAGCGTGTGGCCCCTTTGCAGCCCTCAAGAGAATTCAGTACTGCTATAGCTCGAAGATGGTTTACTGGGGAGGGACATTAACTTGTTTCTTTTGAGGCCAGTGAATGGCTAAAACCCTGACAGCTTGTGGTTCCCAGGTCTCCTGCACACAGCAGCTGCCTTGGGGGGACCCCTTTTAGTTAACTGTTCCTTCTGCTGCTATGTCACAAAGGGGTGGCCTTGCTTTCTCCAGAGTCACCCAAGAGCTCATTGGAAGATCAGGGTCATGCAGCCAGTGGAGGTGAAATGTAGGAGGGAGGGACCCAAGGCACAGGTAATTTACCTAAGAGTTTGGTCTAGGGAGGTACGTACAGAAGAGGAAGGATCTCGAGCTGGTGTTTTGTATTGGTGTGATTGTAGCAGAGTCAGCAAATGTGGTCAGGAGGAGGCAAAACTACAGGACAAGGGGACAACCTAGGTATTTGTTTTCCTTACAGCATTGTGGTGAGCAACCACTGTTAGTTATGTCTTTTTCAGCTCGTGAAAGCTAAGCCAGAACATTAGGTAACTATGCCCTGGCCATCTTATAGGAGGACAAGGAACCAGGCTGGATCTGATCCCTAGTAGACAAAATGAGTGTGGACATGGTCCCTTGGGCACATAGGGGCAGACAGGAGATACCGGCCTAGATGTGGGAGTGGGAAAGGGGTTGGGGATAACGTTTGAAAGTAGTTGTATGGCTGTTCACACTGTTGTGACCGAAGACCCGGCAAGAAGCAAGTTAAGGGAGGAAGTCTTCATTTTGGTTCTTGGTTCAGGAGATAAGACCATTGGGAAGCGGAAGCTGCGGGGGTGGGGCCACGGCCTCACATGTTGGAAGATCAACCTGTTTTATTCAGTCCAGGATCCTAGATCATGAACACCAACCATCTTCAGTATGGTCCTCCCCTCTGTCAGTTCTCACCATAAAGTCCCCACCCTTTCCTTACTGTCACGTGATAAAAAGATTAGAAAGATCCATCTACCCCGGCACAACTGTCTGTCCCTAGCTCCCAACACCAGCTTAGCGGTCAAGGAGAAAAGGTGGATTGAGAAGTCTTGGGTTTGTTCTGGTCCCCTCAGACCTACTTCCTGTGCTGTGGGACCTTGGGTCTTGGATCTTGGGTGACAGAGGGATATGAATGACAGAGGGATATGGGATAGGGCTTGGAGATTTTTTCATGGCCGGATGTGGCCTTGAGTATGCCAGCCAGGCTTAGTCAGTGGTCACCTAAAGGTCACTTAAGCAATCAGCTGGTGTTGAAAAGCAGGAAGAGGAGATTTCTTCAATGCGGCAACTCTGGAAGGAGTAACGAGGAGGTCTAGTGATCCTCCGAGTCCATCTTGGACAGGAAGTTTGGGTTTAACTAGAGTCACAGAGGTTTGTGTAGCTAAGCAGCCCTGGTCTGGACATGGTCCAGCCCAGCATCACTGTGTCATCCCAAGTCTCTTCTGCAGGGTGGTCTGAAAAATTATCATGACTCTGTGAAATCTCTTTCTGAGAGATAGTCTTCCTCTCTGGCTGGCACCAGCCTTCAGTCTTTATCGTCTCCAAACCTAAGACTACTAGAGAAATTTCTTGGGGTCCATTGTTTCAATCATCTGATATCTAGAAGGATGGACGGTATCTCTTTAGAATATCTTCATTCCTGCCAGGATGGTCACAGGTACAAGCCAGGCAACCTGCCAGGATACCCTAGACTGGTGGTCTTGGGTAGGGAGGTAGGCATGGATTACTCAATGATGTTAACTGGTCCTACCTGTAGGGTTGTAAGAGAAGCCTGTACATCCCCAGATGAGATGCTGGGTGTGGGGGGAGCGGGATTGCTATGAGAAATAAGGTGAGGAAGGATACTGAGAGAGTGTTGATGGTGTCATGTCTGGCCACAGGGCCACACAAGTACAAAGCAGAGATTTCACAGCTCTGGGAAATGGGAGGCTTAGTCACAAGGACAGAGCTGAGATGGAAGCCAGGTCAGTGTCATGCCTGTGACTGATACTTAGTGGGGCCAGGTGATGTCTTAGCTCTAATTCTTTCTTGCTTCTGGAAGTCTGCATCCTCTCCTCTCACCAGAACTGTTACCGCTAACCCCCAGGCTGCCTGTATGTTTCTGCCCCAGGTAGCTTTGTCCTGAGTTGAGTTCATTCCCTTTGGAAGGGAATTATGACAGTGCCTCTGGCTCCCACCTCCCAACCCTATTGGGTGGCTGGAATTCTCAATCACACTGCAAAGTCTGTGATTCACTAGTTATCGCCTTTAGGTCTTTTCAGGTCTTATTGATTTCACGTTTTTCTTCCTCACACTGAACACGAGCATTTTCACATCTATTTTCTTCTAGCACATTAGCTTAGAAAGCCATAGTGTTATTTTCTGTCCAAGCAACTGATCCCCTTCTACACACAGACTCACTCTTTCAGGCATTCAAACCTCCCAGTGAGCTCTCTATGCATCTCATTAAGTCATTCAGTGCTAGAGCGTCAATGAAAGACCAGTGTTAGGTCATCAAGGAGAGTTCTACATCTGGATCAGAATACATCTGGATCAGAATGCGCTCTGGCACTACTTCCCAGTGCCCACTCGGTTTCCCTTTGTCTTTTTTCTCCTTCCTCTTTGGCTCACAGCAAGACCTGCTGAAATAGCTTCAGAGCAAGATTGTACGAGAGTCTGTCAATTAGCATCTTCTTTATTCTGGCATCTTCTTTATTCTCTTTGCTATTAGCATTAACAGTCTATCAAAACCAATCACTTTTACCTTGTGAATTATCTTTTCATCTGTTAGCAGTTATTAAAGCAAACATTGTATTTAGCTATTTAGCATATCATCAGAGAGGTGAGAGGTTTATTTTATCTATTTATTTATTTTTTTATGACAGTGGGACTCAGCCGTGAAAGTTAGCACTGTGGTTTTTCATTCTAGAACCCTGGTCCCCTTCAGGTTCACGTGCATTAAAAGCACTTCAACTGGCTGAGCGTGCCCTACACGTTAACCCTCAACAGTGTTGGTAAAGCAGCC
The DNA here is from genome assembly GCF_982192425.1 of Myodes glareolus. Classification (NCBI taxonomy): domain Eukaryota; kingdom Metazoa; phylum Chordata; class Mammalia; order Rodentia; family Cricetidae; genus Myodes; species Myodes glareolus. The sequence goes on from NC_142037.1 coordinate 39,108,076, forward strand.
GCTTTAAAGGCTTGTTCAACTGGCTTGGGTTTTCTTGGGCAGGTGGGCATCTCGCCTGGGCGGTAGCAGCTACATCTTTCATGGAAGGGAGGAGAAACTTCAGTGTTGCTAGAACAAAGTGCCCAAGGCCAGACAGCTCACACAGAATAAAGAGCAAGACGTGACACTATCCTAGCTGCTGGCCACCTTCTGGCAAGGACCTTCCGTTGTGTCCCAGCATGGTGGAGGGCATCACTTGGTGAGATACAGCAAGCCACAGAGAACTCACTTTGTGGAAGATGTTCCTACAACAGCCCATTGACCCATGAGTAGGTTCATCCATTCCCTCATGACCCAGTCCACCTTGCAAAAGTCTCACATCTCAAACACCATTAGCACGCACCTTTGGGATTAAGTTCCAGCCTGTGAAATATAAAGGACACATTCAGACCACAGCAGTGCATGTCAGCTAAGCCTGGCTGCTCGCTGTCCAGACCTGTTCCCAAACTCTTTAGGGGGAAGGTCGGCAACCCCAGTAACTCCATCTAAGAAGATTTCTCCTTGAGAGTTGTGGCCCACCATGGTCTGGATCTTTTCACATCAATTAACCCAAGCAAGAGAATCCCTCAAAAAGAAAAGAAAAGAAAAGAAAAAGAAAACCCCTTATAGGTATTTCACAGGACATCCCAATCCAGATCATTCCTCACTGAGATCCTTTCCCTCCAGGTGATTGTAGGTTGTGCCACATTGATGATTAAAACCACCCATCATGGATGCTATGTTCAGGAGGCAAGCCACTAAAAGGGGGGTGGATTTCAGAATATTTGAATATTTAGATGGAGACAAAACGGAGGGAGGTTCTCAGGGATGGAGCCCATGCAGAAACATTAAATCCATATCTATATCTGTATGTCATCTACAAATCATAATAATTTTGGGCACTTGTTTTAGTGCACCTGTGTCTCTGCAGGAAGGCAGGTATGGAATTTTCTCTGGTGGCATCACATGGATGCTCAGGAAGCTTCAGAGTTTGGAGCACTTTGGAACTGAGATTCTTCAGGTTAGGGATATGCGAGCTGGAAAAATATTTTATTTGTCAGTGTGGTGAGAATTAGGTGAATTGTGTAGGCCAAATGCAATCAGATAACCAGCTGGGCAGCCTGTGGATGCCTGCAATTCCCTGCTCTGAGGGATCTGACACCCTCTTCGAGGAGGTGTGGTTATCCCAAGTTAAAATTTTAGAAACGGAAAGTCACACAACTTGCCCAAATTCTTAAAACTGATAAGTAGAAAGGACAGGGGTTTTGACAAAGGTTGATTCTAAAATCCATGCCTTTAGTTTCTACCATATGATTGGACCTTATTAGCTGTGGATTTTCATTTTCAGAGACAGTGTCTTTCTCTAACTCCAGTAGTCCTAACTATGCAGACCAGGATGGCCTCAAAGTTCTCTGGTTATGTTTCTACCTGCACCAACTCCACTTAACCGGGGAAGTTAGCCCAGTATTTCCCCTAGGAGTCATGGTTCAGTATCCATCTATTAGTTTAAGAAGAAAGGTAACCCGACTAACATAGGCTGGCTATAGTTTCCTATGAGGATCCCGGAGGTCAGGTGAGGGGCCTCTAGGCCTCGTATTCCACCAGCAGGTCCTTTATCAGTTCCTCCATTAACTCTTTCCCGCTCTCTCCCACAGAGGGGCACCACCGAACCCTTCCTGAGGCTCCACAACTTGTACAGCACCCCTCGATGCTCCCGGCAGGCAGCCTTGCCCCGGATGAGCCGCAGGGTAGTCAGCCAGCATTCCTACCCACTCAACCGCTTCTCTTCTGTGCCTTTTGACCCCATGGAGCGCCCCACCTCCCAGGCGGACCTGGAACTGGACTACAACCCTCCCCGAGTGCAGCTCAGCGACGAGATGTTTGTCTTCCAGGACGGGCAGTGGGTGAATGAGACCTGCCACCTACAGTCCCCATACTTCTCCCCCTCCTCTTCCTTCCACCACAAACTGCACCACAAGAGGCTGGCCAAGGAGTACGTGCTGCAAAAGGAGAACAAGTCGCTACGGGATGAGAACAGGGCCCTGAGGGACGAGAACAAGGCCCTCCGCAAGGAGAACAAGATACTGCAGGTCTTTTGGGAGGAGCACGAGGTCACTTTGGGCCAAGAGGAGAGTCAGTCCTCAGCACCACTGCTGCACAAGGACGCAGCCTCCCAGGAAGCGGTGAAGAAAGAGAACGCCAGCTTGCCTGCCCAGCACAGCAAGGAGAACACCCTGCAGCTCATTCGAGAGGAGAACCGGGCCCTCCAGCAGTTGCTGGAACAGAGGCAGGCCTACTGGGCCCAGGCAGAAGACAATGCCACTTCTGCCGAGGAGAGCAAGCCCATCTCCTCACCCAAAGAGGAGCCCCATAACCCTGGGCTTCTGCCAGATCAGAGCCCAGGCCTCTCGGCTGCGTTTAAGGAACCCAAAGGGCCCCCTGCAACACAGGAGGACTCTAAGACACCGCGTGCTTTGAGGGAGATGGTTAACAACTTATCATCTGGGGAGGAGGATGGCAAGGTCGCCCCCAACCTAGGCAACAGCACCCAGTCTCTGCAGCTGCTGAGGGAGATGAACCAGGCCCTGCAGGCCCTGAGGGAGGAGAACCGGCTGCTGCAGGAGGAGAACCGAGCTCTGCACGTCCTGCGTGAGGAGCACCGTGTCTTCCCGGAGGAGAACAAGGCCCTGTGGGAGAACAACAAGTTGAAACTGCAGCAGTGGCTGGTCATCGACACAGTGACTGAGGTCACAGCCCGGATGGAGATGCTTATTGAAGAGCTGTATGCCTCCATGCCAGCCAAGAACAACGAAGACCCTTAGAAGCCCAGCAGGGTCTGAGGCCGTGGCAGTGGACACTGAGATCAGTCAAGCACAGCACAGGAGGCCAGAGAGACCCCTCAACCTTCTTTGTCTCCTCACCTTCAGCGACCCCCAGAGCATGCCTGTGGAACAGCAAAGAAAGGGTCATCCTACACCCAGAGACTCAATAAAGGCAGCAACTGGGGCCAACCATCCCCAGCGTGGAGTTTTGGCTTCTTCTCGTCCTCCACCCTCCTTACTCTTTTAACTTCCTACTTCCTCTTCTGCCTCCTGTCCCCCCCCCCCCCCGTTTCTCCTCCTTCCTCATCAACCTCCTTATTATTCAATCCCGCTTTCTCTTTCAACTCCTGCACGTTTTCTCCTTTCTACAGACTTATCTGGGTATGGTGCTACATTTCTGTATTTTTAGGGCTCGGGAGGCTGAGGCAGGAGGATTGTGAACTTAAGGACTTACCTAGGCTACCACAGGAAAAAAGCAAGGGGCTGAGGTGAGGCACACTTTAGTCTTTAGAGAAAAATTGAGCTTAAAGGCAGAGTTCCTGTAGACCTTTGCCCACACTCATAAACGTCCCCTAGCAAAATTTATAAAAATTGATGAATCTACATGGAGTCATTGTTAGCCTGCAAAGTCCATAGTTGTTTTTTTTTTTTTTTTTTTGGATTATCTGGCTAAGTTCCTTAGACACTGAGCCAAGAACTATAACCCACCCCTCTCCTGGAAGCTTTGGCATGTTGTGACCCTCGGCACTCTAAGGACCCTGTGTGGTGGGCACTTTCATCTCTAACAGACGTGGAAACAGGAATTCCTAGACACTCACCGATAGGCAAGTCGAGTGGGGCCTTCTACTGCAGAGCAGGTCAGGCTCCTTCTGTGAGACTCACTGCCAGGTTCCTAGTCTCCAAAAGGTGGTTTTGGTGCCTGTTTTCTAGATTTGAGAACTTGACAAGTACTACTCCCCACAGCAGCATCAGAAATCCCGGAGGAGGGGGGACCATAGGAGAGGTTTTCCTCTCACTGGTCAGGGACATGTTTGCTCTGCACACAGTGGGGACAGTGAAGGATGGATGGGAGGCAGCCAGTCATTGTTCTTCTCTCGCCGCCAGAATCTGAACATGGGAACTGCTTGTTGATGAGTCTCTGGGCTTTAGTCGTTTTTCCTCCTCTGTTTGTTAAATTAATTCATCACTCAGGGTATCATAAAATAGCACATCTGTTTAAGTGAGTGTAATAACATAGCCCCAGTGTGTGTGTGTGTGTGTGTGTGTGTGTGTGTGTGTATTGGGAAGAGGTTACTTTTGTCTTTTGATGAAACCAAATTGAACCTGTTACCCACACAACAGGAAGACAAAAGGCATGCTCTCTTAAGCATTGTGTCCCCAGTATCTAACTTGGACTAATCTATATACAGCAGTTGAATATTGTCTCATGAACTGAGACTGCTCAGAGAACTTAATACTATTTAGCCATGTCAACTTTCTCTGTTGGGCAGAATTTTAAATGGATGAAAAACACGCCAAACAAGCCATAAGATGCCATCTTTATGGCATAGGGGAGATTTATTTGAGAACATTGCTTCATTGTACAGCACAGTGCAATCTGTCAGATTGTCTAGCGGAATCTAACTCCTGGTGGAACAGTGTGAGAGCTCACTGTTCATTCTTTTTAAAAATATTCTTACTTTTTTTATTTTATGTACGTTGGTGTTTTGCCTGCATGTATGTCTATGTGAGGGTGTCAGATCTTAGAGTTACAGACAGTTGTGAGCTGCCGTACGGCTACTGGGAAATGAACCAAGGTCTTCTGGAAGAACAGTCAGTGTTCTTAACCACTGAGCCATCTCTCCAGCCCCTTTCTGTTCAATCTAATAGGAAGTTTTTCTTGAGGCATCCCAATTGTAGGTCTGCCTCTAGTCCAGCTCTGGGCCCTCATTGAATACTGAAGCTTTCTCTTTGCAAGGTTGGTCTTGGAGCTGAGCCTCAAAGCTTTGCATTTGGAGAGTTGAACATCCCACCTTTCCTGTTCTTTTTTTTTCAAAGTTTATTAAATTATAAAAATTTACATTTCCGCCCCTCCTCCCAACACCCTCCCACTCCCCCTACTCCCTCTCCTCCTCCCTCTCCATCCCTAAGAGCAGTCAGGTTTTCCTGCCCTGTGGGAAGTTCAAGTTCCTCCCCCCTCCCTCCAGGTCCAGGAAGGTGAGTATCCAAACACACTGGATCCCAAAAATCCAGTATATGCAGAGGAAACAAGTCCCAGTGTCATTGTCAATGGCTTTTCAGAAAGACTCCGGGCCAGCCACATTCAGAGAATCCGGCCACATTCAGAGAATCTGGTTGGATCACGTGCTCCTTCAGTCCCAGTCCAACTGGCCTTGGTGAACTCTCATTAGATCAGTCCCCTTGTATCAGTGGGTGATGGCACCCCTCGTGGTCCTGATTTCCTTTTTCATTTTCTTCGTCCTTCTGCTCCTCATTTGGACCTTGGGGGGGCTCAGTCCGGTGCTCCAATGTGGGTCTCCGTCTGTATCGCCATCCATCGTGGGATGAAGGTTCCCTCTGGTCTTGCCTTCTTTGCTCATGTTCTCTTTCCTTCTGCTTCTTATTTGGACCTAGGGAGTTAAGTCTAGTGTTCCAATATGGGTCTCTGTCTCTATCTCCATCCATCGCCAGATGAAGGTTCTATGGTGAAATGCAAAATATTCATCAGTATGGTTATGGGCCAAGGCCATTTCAGGCACCCTCTCCTCTGTCCAGAGAACAATCTGGGGATCTCTCCTTGGACCTGGGATCCCCTTTATAATCAAGTCTCTTGTAAACCCTAAAATGACTCCCTTAGTTGAGATATATTCTTCCCTGCTCCCATATCCATCCTTCCTCCCTCCCCCCATCCCAGTCCCCCGAGCTTTCCCCATTCCTCCCCTACTCCCTTCTCTCTAACCCTCTCCCCTTCCAACAACCCTCCCACCCCCCCATGCACCCGAGGTTACCTGGGACTCTTGTCTATTTCTAATCTCCAGGAGGATAGCTACATGATTTTCTTCAGGTTCACCTTCTTATTTAGCTTCTCTAGGATCACGAATAATAGGCTCAAAGACCTTTAATTATGGCTAGAATCCACTGATGAGTGAATACATACCATATTCCTCTTTTTGGGTCTGGCTTACCTCACTCAGTAAAGCGTTTTCTATGTCCATCCATTTGCATGCGAAATTCAAGATGTCATTGTTTTTTATCGCTGAGTAAAACTCTAATGTATATATGTTCCACACCTTTTTTAACCATTCTTCTATTGAGGGGCACCTAGGTTGTTTCCAGGTTCTGGCTATTACAAATAGTGCTGCTATGAACATAGTTGAACAAATGCTTTTGTGGTATGATAGGGCTTCTCTTGGGTATATTCCCAAGAGTGGAATTGCTGGGTCTTGAGGGAGGTTGACTCCCAGTTTCCTGAGAAACCGCCACACTGATTTCCACAGTGGCTGCACAAGTTTGCATTCCCACCAACAATGGATGAGAGTTCCCCTCTCTCCACATCCTCTCCAGCATAGGCTATCATTGGTGTTTTTGACTTTAGCTAATCTGACCGGTGTAAAATGGTATCTCATAGTTGTTTTGATTTGCATTTCCCTGATCGCTAAGGATGTTGACACCTTAAGTGTCTTTTGGCCATTCGAAGTTCTTCTGTTGAGAATTCTCTGTTCAGATCAGCACCCCATTTTTTAATTGGGTTAATTAGAGTTTTAGTGTCTAGTTTCTTGAGTTCTTTGTATATTTTGGAGATCAGGCCTTTATCTGATGAGGGGTTGGTGAAGATCTTCTCCCAGTCAGAAGGTAGCCTTTTTGTCTTAGTGACAGTGTCCTTTGCTTTACAGAAGCCTCTCAGTTTCAGGAGGTCCCATTTATTCATTGATTCTCTTATTGTCTGTGCTATTGGGGTTCTACTTAGAAAGTGGCCTCCTGTGCCTATATCTTGTAGACTATTTCCCACTTTCTCTTCTATCTGGTTCAAAGTGGTCAGATTAATGGTGAGGTCTTTAATCCATTTGGACTTGATTTTTGTGCATGGTGATAGATATGGATCTACTTTCATTCTTCTACAGGTTGACATCCAGTTATGCCAGCACCATTTGTTAAAGATGCTTTCCTTCTTCCATTGCATACCTTTAGTCCCCTTGTCGAAAATCAAGTGTTCATAGGTTTGTGGGTTAATATCTGGGTCTTCTATTCGATTCCATAGGTCGACTTCTCTGTTCTTATGCCAGTACCAAGCTGTTTTCAATACTGTAGCTGTGTAATAGAGTTTGAAGTCAGGGATGGTTATACCTCCAGAAGTTCCTTTATTATATAAGATTGTTTTGGCTATCCTGGGTTTTTTGTTTTTCCATATAAACTTGATTATTGTTCTCTCAAGGTCTGTGAAGAAGTTTGATGGGATTTTGATGGGGATTGCATTGAATCTATAGATTGCTCTTGGTAGAATTGCCATTTTTACTATGTTGATCCTCCCAATCCAAGAGCAAGGGAGATCTTTCCATTTTCTGTTATCCTCCTCTATTTCTTTCTTCAAAGACTTAAAGTTCTTGTCAAATAGGTCTTTCACTTCCTTGGTCAGAGTTATCCCAAGATATCTTATGCTATTTGTGGCTATCGTGAAAGGTGAAGTTTCTCTGATTTCCCTCCCTGCTTCTTTATCCTTTGTGTATAGGAGGGCAACTGATTTTTTGGAGTTGATCGTGTATCCTGCCACATTACTAAAGGTGTTTATCAGCTGTAGGAGTTCTTTGGTAGGGTTTTTGGGGTCGCTCATGTATAATATCATATCGTCTGCAAATAACGAAAGTTTAACTTCTTCCTTTCCAACTCGAATCCCCTTGATCCCCATATTTTGTCTTATTGCTATTGCTAGAACTTCTAGCACTATATTGAACAGGTATGGGGAGAGTGGACAGCCTTGTCTTGTTCCTGATTTCAATGGAATGGCTTTGAGTTTCTCTCCGTTCAGATGTTAGCTGTTGGCTTGCTGTAAATAGCTTTTATTATATTTAGGTCTGATCCTTGTATCCCCAATCTCTTCAACACCTTTATCATTAAGGGATGTTGGATTTTGTCAAATGCTTTTTCAGCATCTAATGAGATGATCATATGGTTTTTTTCTTTCAGTTTATTTATATGATGGATTACATTGATAGATTTGCATATGTTGAACCAGCCCTGCATCTCTGGAATGAAGCCTACTTGACCATAATGGATAATTTTTCTTATGTGTTCTTGGAATCGGTTTGTAGGCTTTTGTTGAGAATTTTTACGTCAATGTTCATGAGTGAGATTGGCCTGTAATTCTCTTTCTTGGTTGTGTCTTTATGTGGTTTTGGTATCAGGGTAACTGTAACTTCATAAAAAGAGTTTGGCAATAACTCTTCTGTTTCTATATTGTGAAATACTTTAAGGAGTATAGGTATCAGCTCTTCTTGGAAGTTCTGGTAGAATTCTGCATTGAAACCATATGGCCCTGGGCTCTTTTTGGTCGGGAGGTTTTTTATAACAGCTTCTAATTCTTCGCGACTAACAGGTCTATTTCGATTGTTCACCTGGTCTTGATTTAACTTTGGTAAATGGTATTTATCTAAAAACCAATCCATTTCCTGTACATTTTCCAACTTTGTGGCATATAAACTTTCGTAGTAAGATCTAATGATTCTCTGAATTTCCTCTGTGTCTGTTGTTATGTCTCCCTTTTCATTTCTGATCTTATTAATTTGAGTGCTCTCTCTCTGCCTTTTGATTAGTTTGGCTAGGGGTTTCTCAATCTTGTTGATTTTCTCCAAGAACCAACTTTTTGTTTCATTGATTTTTTGGATTGTTTTCTGTGTTTCTATTTTGTTGATTTCAGCCCTCAGTTTGATTATTTCCAGTCTTCTACTCCTCCTGGGAGAATCTGCTTCTCTTTTTTCTAGAGCTTTCATGTGTGCTGTTAAGTCTCCAATATGTGCTTTCTCTGTTTTCTTTAATTGGGCACTTAGTGCTATGAACTTTCCTCTTAGAACTGCTTTCATTGTGTCCCATAGGTTTGAGTATGTTGTGTCTTATTTTCATTAAATTCAAGGAAGACTTTAATTTCTTTCTTTATTTCTTCCTTGACCCAGGGATGATTCAGTAGTTGACTGTTCAACTTCCACGTGTTTGTAGGCTTTCTGGTGTTCATAATGTTATTGAATTCTAACTTTATTCCATGGTGATCTAACAAGACACAGGTGGTTACTAATATTTTTTTGTATCTGTGGAAGTTTGCTTTGTTACCAAGTATGTGGTCAATTTTTGTGAAGTTTCCATGAGCTGCAGAGAAGAAGGTATATTCTTTCCTATTTGGGTGGAATGTCCTATAGATATCTGTTAAGTCCATTTGATTCATTACCTCTAGTAATTCTCTTATTTCTCTGTTGAGTTTCTGTTTGATTGACCTTCCATTGGTGAGAGAGGTGTGTTGAAGTCTCCTACTATTAGTGTGTGTGGTTTGATGACTGCCTTGAGTTCTAAAAGTTTTTCTTTTACATAAGTGAGTGCTTTTATATTAGGGGCATAGATATTCAGGATTGATATTTCCTCCTGATGAATTGTTCCTGTTATGAGTATGAAATGTCCATCTCCATCTCTTCTGATTGATTTTAGTTTGAAGTCAATTTTGTTAGATGTTAGAATGGCCACACCCACTTGTTTCTTAGGTCCGTTTGCTTGGAAAACCTTTTCCCAACCCTTTACTCTGAGTAGGTGTCTATCTTTGTGTTTGAGGTGTGTTTCTTGTAAACAGCAGAATGTTGGATCCTGTTTTTGTATCCAATCTCTAAGTCTGTCCCTTTTTATAGGTGAGTTGAGTCCATTAATATTAAGTGATATTGTTTTTAAGTGATAATCAGTTGTTGTTGATTCCGGTTATTATTATTTTTTGTGTGTGTGTAGTAGAGTTTGTGTGTTTCTCTTCTTTGAGTTGTGGTTGTGAAGGGTTGCTAGATGTCTGGGTTATTGTAGGTAGTGATGGCAATGTTGGATTTCTTGGGTTGCGATTTTCCTTCTATTACTTTTTGTAAGGCTGGATTTGTGGCTATGAATTTTTAAATTTATTTTTATCCTGGAATATTTTGTTTTCTCCGTTGATAGTGAATGATAGCTTGGCTGGGTATAGTAGTCTGTGTTTGCATCCGTGGTCTCTCAGTTTCTGCAGTACCTCTATCCAGGACCTTCTGGCTTTCATGGTTTCCATAGAGAAGTCCGGTGTAAACCTGATAGGTTTACCTTTATAAGTTACTTGCCCGTTTCCTTTGCAGCTCTTAATATTCTTTCTTTAATCTGTATGTTTTGTGTTTTGATTATTATATGGCAAGGGGATGTTATTTTTTTGATCCAGTCTATTCGGTGTTCTGTATGCTTCTTGAACCTTCATAGGAATATTGCTCTTTAGATTGGGAAAGTTTTCTTCTATAATTTTGTTGAATATATTTTCTGGTCCTTTGATCTGCAGTTCTTCTCCTTCTTCAATCCCTATTATTCTTAGATTTGGTTTTTTTTATTGTGTCCCACAATTCCTGAATGTTTTGTGATGAGAATTTGTTGGATTTGCTGTTTTCTTTGGTCAGAGTGTTTACTTTCTCTATGGTGTCCTCAGAGTCTGAGATTCTTTCTTCTATCTCTTGTATTCTGTTGGTTATGCTTGTTTCTGAAGTCTCTGTTCATTTACCTAGATTTTCCATTTCCAGCTGGCCCTCGGTTTGTGATTTCTTCATTGACTCCATTTCAGTTTTCAAATCTTGAACTGTTTCCATTACCTGTTTGGTTGTTTTTTCTTGGTTTCCCAGAATTTTATTTATGGATTTACTCATTTCTTCAAACTTTTTAGTATATTTCTCTTCCATTTCTTTACTCATTTCCTCAATCTTTTTGTTATACTTATCTTCCATTTCTTTACGGCAGATTTTCACCTCCTGTTTAAGTTCCTTTATTATTTTCATAAAGATCCACGTAGAGTCGATTTCTTCTATTTCTTCTGGAGTAGGGTGTTCAATTCTTCTCATTTCATGCTCCCTGGATTCTGGAGATGTCATGTTGCTCTTCAGGTTGTTGGAGGAATTCTTGCATTGGCACCTGCCCATCTCCTCCTCTCTGGATGAAACTCCTCAGCACTTTCTGGATAGAACTCCTCAACACTTTCTGGATAGGACTCCTCCACACTCTCTGGATAGAGCTCCTCAGCACTCTCTGGATAGAGCTCCTCAGCACTGCAGCTGGGATAGCTGGTCTTCCCAGGGCCCAGGAGACAAGAGTGCAGCAGCAGTGGGGGCAGGGAGGGGTCCGGTGAAACAGGGAAGACCCTGCTGCAGAAGCTGAGGGGGGAGGGGCTATGCTCTCTTCCCGTGCTGGCTGCCCAGGCTAGCACCCACTCACCTCTCTGGGTTGAACTCCTCAGCACTGCTACTCAATTGCAGCTTTTTACAGTGATGCACACTGTCATTTCTCTTGGGTGAAGGCCTAGGGGGCAGAACTGCTGGTTCATACGGCAACTACGTATTGTTTTCCAAGGCAACTGGTCCATTTTACAGCCTCACCAGTAGTCCACCAGACTGCTGCTTTCTCCACGTGCTCATGCTCCCAAATAGACATGCATGATACTGGCATCTTATTATAATTTCATTTCACATTTTCTTGATCACTAAAGATCTTAACCATCTCCTAATGAATGCATTGGCCATTTTCATAACTACTTTGAGCTCACTCGACAAATTATGTTTTATTGTTTACTTGAGAGGGCTCTTCATTTAGTAAAGATTCAAATTCCTTGAGAGATTAAAGGTTATTAAATATTTCTTCTATGCCAGGAAATGTATTTCTACTTTCTTGATCATATCTTTGGGAACATAAAAGATTTTAATTTGATGAAGTATATCTATTATTCTTTTGTAGCTTTTGTTTTTTTGGCACTTAGTTTTAATGTAAATATGCAGGCCATGCTGTAGTGGAACCATATGAGAAGGAAGACTTGGCTGTGTAATTCTTAATTCTCATTTGTGTGGGATTCAAAATAGACGTGGCTTTAGCGCTGATGCAGATGAATCTTGTTTTTAAAACTCCTGCCTCTTCATCTTCTTTTACCTGCCCTTGGGTAGGTGACTGAAATGGTCCACATCACACCCTCTAGCTCATCTCTGATTCTAGCTTTGACAGTTCAGGGTGAGGCTAAGCACACCGTCCTCTCCCCACATATTTAAAGCACCTCACTTAAAGAGGAGGGACTTTTGAGCTTCCTGCCAAGTGCCCTTTTCATGTGAAGAGGCCCACAAATCCAGGTGGAAGACTGTAGTCCAGGCAGGAGTTATTATCACTCTATGAAAGCTCTTGTCCTGGAAGAGACAGGCACCGCTGGCAACTTCTCCCACCTCTCTTCCCTTTAGGCAGGAGCCATTCTAGAAGAGAATTTTTACTTATGTATTTTGCCCCATCGCTCTTTCCCTTTCTTGGTTTTGCTCCAGGGAAAGCCTCTTGAATCTATTTCCTGCTCTGGTGTCTTTCCATCAGGCAAGGATGCTTAAATAATAGCTCTTGGGATAGAACTATGTGTTGGCAAGTCTTTGTGGAGCCCTTCTGAGTTTCTCATTTCCTCGATATCATTCACAGTGTCCTCCCCAGAGAGTCCACTCCACAGACTCTTACTGTTGGACCCTCTTCAATGCCAGGAGGGTCTTGACTAGCACTACATGAGGGGTCAAGCTCAGCAATTGTGCCTATTTTCACTGCCTCTCCAACAACGCTCTGTCCTGCGGTCTCTCGAGGATGCTGCTTCAGCAAACAAAACACAAGGCACACAGTTAAGTCTGAAGTTTAGAGACACGGTGAGTGGTTTCTTCAGAGTAATAAAGGCTCATTCATTGTATTGTTTGCCTGGCAACCCCATGTCTATATTCTCATGTTTCCCTCGGTTAACACATGGAGGAATAACCGGTACCTCTGCCTAGCGAGGCGAGAAAGGCCTAGAGGGCTTTGCAGTTGGACAAGCAGAGTGCTTCTCTTGGCTGGCTCCTTGCTAAATTTGAACTTAAGAAGGGAGGAAAAACTCATTTTGAATAGTTGGATTCTACTGGCTGCTCTCCCCATTGGTTCATTTGGTTCTCAGGTTTGCATTTAGGGGCAGAGAGGGATGGGCAAGGAATCTGAAAGTTGGTTTTTGTTTGTTTGTTTGTTTGTTTGTTTGTTTTTTGTAGGTAACCTGCCACAGCTGTGTATTGTACAGTGCTCTCTTAGACTAGACTTGGGGTGGTAGGCTCTCAAAATAGGGAAATATGGAAAATTCTGTCTTACCCACAGGTGTATTAAGGAAGTCCCTGTCCTTTTCTTGTAAAGCCATGATGGAATTTGCTTATAATATTAACTCAAGGTATCATTGTGTTCACCAGAACACGAGCTTGACCGTTGTTGGAGTTTCTCCATGGCGAAAATGATGTTACCTTATTCAGCTCCCATGCCCTTTTCTCGTTCAAATATTTAATAATTCTATATTTTCTGCCTTTCAAAGACTGAGGGTCTTCCTCAGATCTCTGATTTGACTTGGTGAGACACGGTCAGGATCAGCTGGACCTGCAGTTCTCACTGTATGGTCTCACATCTCTTCCTACGTCTCCTACATGTATTGCAGATGCTCTTTGCTGACAATATTGCTAAGCATCACTTCCAGTAGGACCCTGGCTTTCCCTCCTCAGTTACTGGTCCTCATAGCTCAGTCCCTGACGTGGATCTCAATTCTGAGAAAGTCAAAGGAACTTGGTCACCCAAACTGATGCCTGGTTACCAGGCATGCTGGTATCAAGGGTGCTTTTCCAGCATATCATTGGAAATCTTAGCCTCAGAGCTTCCCCCTCTTCAGATCTGCCATTCCCACTTTAGCAGACACCCTACCTAAATACAGCACCCCTTCTCTTTGCTTAAAAATGTTTTGTTTGATACAAAAATTTCCCTCTAGAATAGTTTGAAAGAAACATAGGTTAAATTGACAATGCCTCCATTTCATTTTCCCTCAGATTTTCTTTCAAAAGTACCTTGAAGATGCAAAACTGATTAAATATGTTTAAATCCCACTTCTACGTTAAGAACAATGCATTCCGTCAGCCTTTTACTTGGAGGACTTGGAGGGAGGATTTGGAGGACTTGGAGGACTTGGAGGACTTGGAGGGAGGACTTGGAGGACTTGGAGGACTTGGAGGGAGGACTTGGAGGACTTGGAGGGAGGACTTGGAGGACTTGGAGGGAGGACTTGGAGGACTTGGAGGGAGGACTTGGAGGACTTGGAGGGAGGACTTGGAGGACTTGGAGGGAGGACTTGGAGGACTTGGAGGACTTGGAGGGAGGACTTGGAGGACTTGGAGGACGCTTAGAGAAGCTGTTTGCATGAAACCCAGCAGAGATGCTGGACACTTTTCTTTAAAAAAATTTCTTCTACTAGAGGTTTCCAAAATATTAGCTTGGAAACACGATTATTTTTTTTTTACCGAATCAAATTTAAATTTAAATCCCCCCTTTTGATAGAACTTCATTTAAAATAAGCTCTACAAATTGGGCTTAAGGGGTCTAAAAACTGAGTGTAAAGGAACTTCTCTAAGAGAAAAGCACTTAGAATGTTGTAATGAGTCACACACTTACAAGGATTTGAAACTGAGTTTCCCCTGTAATGCGTGTAATTTTTAAATTCACAAGCAGATGTATTTAAAACTAAATTCAGACCTGCTGGCTTTGTGCGGTTTCTGACTGGCATCAGCCCTGACAGCACCCGGATCACAAGGTTGCACGATGCCTTCCTGAAGTTCTCTCAGGCCATCTGTTCTGTCCCCAACCTTGGAACTTCCTCTCCACACTCTTAGAGATAGTTCTGTTCTGTCTGTGATCTGGTGCTATCGCCTTGAAGTAGAGCTTCCAACAGCTTTTCATGATCACAAAAGCAGTTTTGAACCCGTACTGTGCAGGGCTGGGAGGTTCTATGGAGGAGCTCACGGGCTGGGGAAATTCAGAGTAAGAACAGACAGATTCTGACTTAGGCCATCAGGTCCCAGCTTTCACAGTAGCCAGAACAGTTGGGATGGTTTCTAGGCTACTTAGTTCCAGAGTTTTACCAAGATTCTCCTCCATTCAGAAATGATTACAGGCATTAAAAACAACGGCAACAGGATGAAATCATAGCCCTTCTCTTTCTGTGAACAATTCGAGTTTGAATTGTTTAGTTATGCTGAGGAAAATTGTAGCTCTATGGCTTTTTTTCATTTTAACAAAAAACAAAACAAAACAAAACAACGCAAGCAAGCTCTCTGGTGTTATTCTAAGGAACAAGTTCAGCATCATCCTTTTAGGCAGCCCCTGACACGGGATAATGTCATTACCTCTTTTCGCCACATGGTGTCACTGTGAACAACTGGCCATTTAGACTGATGTTGCTGGTTCATTTCTGGTTCAGGGCTGTGTAAGCCACTGAGAATCTATCTAGCAAGCCAGCCGCAGTAGAGGGTACTCCACTGTGTCTGTGTCATGAGTAGGCAGAGGTATCCCCACTGCCTTCTTGAAAATCAGTTCCTGTGGCCCTTGTGAACCTCTCCTCTGAGGCTGCAGAAACTCCGCGAGCCATCTGAGAGGGCGGACCAACTCTGTGTTGGTTCCTGGACAACCAAACCCTTATGTATCGCTCTCAGTTCCTCTAATTAGAGATTGGGAAGCTTTCTACTTTCCTATTATTTTACCATGATGCATCGCCTCCCTAGAGATTGGGTCGTCCCATGCCACACATCTAATCATGACTCTTCTGATGTCTTCCACAATACCTTCCTAAAATTGTTTATATTACCCACAGTGATCTATATAGTCATGTGATTCCTACCAGCATTTCGAAGTTCTTTTTTTAAAAGTTTTTTATTCAAACTCTTTGTTTAAAAATGCTTATACCTAAACCATATTTTGATCATATTCTTTTCCTAGCCCCAACTCCTCCAGACCCTCCCTACCTCACTACCCACCAAATTTCATATGCTCTCTCTCTCTTAAAAACAAACAAACAAGCAAAAACAAAGATCAAACAAAGAAAACTCCAAACTTTTTTTTTTTTTTTAAAAAAAGATATGTTCTGAAATCAGCTTACTAACTAGTGTGATTCCATTAAGAGTTTTCACATACTCTTTGCTTTGGCTAATATTGTAAAGTTCAAAAGAAACTATGGACGGATGATAGCTATGGTTCTTATTAGCATACCTGAGTGTAGGGTGGCCTCCAGGTTCTCTCGGTTTCACAGATACCTGTTACACGGTCCATGTTGGCATCCTGGCTCTTCTCACCTTGTGCCTACCCTGAACTTCTCTAGTTCATGGGCTTCTCATTCCAATATAATCCTCCTATTTCAGCAATGTGCTCTCTTGGTCCCTTTTTCTTGACCACATTTCTTTTGCTGTCTTTTTCCCCCTGACCCCATGGCCCAGATCAGTCTACTGGCCGTGTTTAGTCTACTACTTTTTCTCTCTGCTCTAGACTCTTCCAGAAGCCTCTGGCTGTACTGTCCCTAATATCTACAATAAAGCCCCTCTCCTCAAACATTGGAGTGGTCATGTCCTCACTTTATATACATCCCGTACCAAAACTCTCACTTTATACAAATATCCTCACTATGCCTCCTCTACCCCACCTCACCCCACCCCCGCTTACTCTGTTAACCCCCATTATTCCCCTCCTCTTCTTTCATATCACATTTATTCTGCTATCTCTCCAATTATGTTCTTAATTGGATTATAGGATAGTAGGCATTTTCAAAATAATAAGATAACGTAAAATAAAACATAATAAGATAAAACAAAAATCAACACATTGGAATTGGACAAAATAAACAGAAGGAAAAGAACAGAAGAAAACACAAGAATCAGAGACCCACTCGTTCACACACTCAGGAGCCCTATAAACACACTAAACTATGAGCTATAATCTATACACCGAGGACCTGGTGTTGATGTGCAGGCCCCGTGCAGACTGCCCCGTCTCTGTGAGCTCGCATGAACTTTGATCCATGTTGATGTAGAGAGCCCCGTTTCCTTGGTGTCCTCCATCCCTTTTGGGTCTTGCACTGTTTCCACCTCCTCTTCTGTGGGATTCCATGAACCCTGAGGAGAAGAAGCAAAGTCCCTTTTTATACAAATAGAATAAAAGTCCTATAATTCATACGGAATCACAAATAGTATCCAAGGTGATCTCATAAGCAACAGAAACACAGCCTGAGGTTTTCTTCACACTGGTTTTCAGATAAAATCACAGAGCAAGAGTAACCACAACAGGATGATTCTGGCGTGAGAATGGGCTCATCAACCAATGGCAAAGGAAGAAAAGGGAACAGACGTCATCATCATCATTATTATTTACCTTGCAGTTCTTTTGTTTATATGTCATGTATGGCTTCTGGTTTTGTGTTTTTCCAGCATTCCTTGTGTACAAACTTGTGTTTCTGTGTGTCTACCTGGGTATTGTTTGCTTTTTCTTTGGCTCCTTTTCTTCTGTTTGTTTTGTCCTATTTTGACTTGATTGGTTTTGTTTTATCTTATTTTATTATTATTCTTTATGCATTTATTTGTTTTCTGACAAGAGACAGAAAGGGTGTGGACTCTGACTGAAGGGAAGATGAGGGGAAATCTTGGAGGAGTTGCGGAAGCATCAACCATAAGACTATGGTGTATGAATTATTGTAGGAGTATGTTATATTGATTACTTTCAGTAAGAGAAAAAAAGAAGAAAAAAGAGCCCAGAAATGAACCCATGCTCATGTGACAATTGATTGTGGACAAAGATGCCAAATAAAAGCATTGAGGAAGTAGCAGTCTGTTCACTAAATGCAGAAGAATGTAACTGGGCCCTTACTGTGTGCCACACTGAAAACAGTCAACTCAAAATGAATTAAATGCTTGTGATATGAAACTGTAATACTTCTATAAGAAAATATAATGGTAAAAATCTACACCATGGGCTGTGCATTTGGGAGCATAACCCCAAGGACTCAGGCTGTAAAAGCAAACACAGATAAAAATGAAAACTTATGATTAGGATGGCAACGTGAAGACAGAATGGGGTGTCAGCAAACTGTACATCTGATATGGAGTTGATGCCCCAAAGATGTAAAAAGAGATTAATCCAGTTTTAGAATGACCAAAGGGCCCAACCAGACACTTCTTGAAAGATGAGGGTTAACATATATACAAAAATGTTCATCACTATTCCAAAGGGAGATGCAAATTAAGGCCACAATAAAATGCCATTTCCATTCATCATTATCATAAAGACCAAAGATCAATAAATGCATGAAAAAAATGTTTGAGATCCTCAATCATGAATGAAATGCAAACCAAAGCTAAGTTGAGATTCCATCTGACCTCAGCAAGCGTGGTTATTGTCAAGGAGATGAGTGACAGCAAATCCTGGTGAAGAGGAGGGAAAGAGAGGAATACTCAGAGCATGGCTGATGTGAGTGCAAGCTACACAAATGCCATGGAAATCGGCATAGGGTCCTTGGCAAACCAGAGAGAGAACTCCCACGCAATGCTGCTATACCACTCCTAGGTAGCGCGGAAGGAATTTAAGTCAGACTCTGATTTGACACACGTCGAGCTTGGAAGTGGTTATAAAACCACTGGAGGCAAAAAGACAAATACTTTTGAGCATGTAGAGAGAAGAGAATCCCTAGACACTGCTGGTGAGACTGTGAATTTGTGCGTTCATTTATGGAAGTGTGGAAGCTCCCCATAAAACTAAAAATAAACGTGTTATGGCATGTTGGGTTGATATCCTAGGGAGGCTTGCTCTTTTCTGAAGGTAAGTGGAGGAGGAGTGAATCTGGGGGTAGGGAAGGGGGAGGGGGAAGAGGAGGGAGGGAAAACTTTGGTTGGGTTTTAATATAAGAGAGAAGAATTAAAAAAAAAAGAAAGGGTCACAGCATGAGGAAGGTGGAGACCCATGATGCCGAAGGAAATGTGGGTGTGTACTCACTCTGCTTTCAAAAATGTGTCTTTAGCAACAACGTTGATGACATCATACTGAGTAGGAACAGGCCAGATACAGGAAGACAAATAGATACACTCATTCATGTGTAAAACTACACTAATCCATCTCGATTAAGCAGAGTGGGGTGGTGAGTACAGAGGTTGGAGGGTGGGAAGAAGGAGTGGACAATTGCAGAGAGGTAGAAAAACTCCACTTGGAAAGGAGGGTTGAGGTTTAGTTCTTCTGAGCTACACTCAGTGTGGTGAGTATGGCACAATAATGTTTGTATTGACTTTCAGATGCATTATCAGATTCGAAATTGCGTCTGTGTGGTTTATTGAAGAGGCGGGGTAAAGAGAACAGACTGTTATGGTGAGAGAAAGAGCTGGGGAATAAAGATAGAAGCTTAGGTAAGGTCTCTCTACCTTTATGTGGGGAAGCAGCCTGGTGTCACTTTCGCCTGGTGCTCAGTTGATACCTGTTGTTCATGCCCTGCTAGGTAGGTAGAAGCTTCTAGGTAGATGCTGTAAGAACAATGGGTGGAGAGAACCAAGCTGACTGTTGGGATGGAACCAGGGCTCGATACACCGTGACAGAGAAATGGCTGGAGCAGCACTGTGTGTGAAGATGAGGGCAGAAGTACAGCATGGGAACAGGAAGCTGAGATTCTCCAAGGGTGCCTCAGAGTGAGGCCGCCATGTTATTCTCTGGGCAAGTGATGATTTGGGAGCAGTGTGGGACATGAGAGTTGTGCTGAACATGGTGTAGTCTCACTGAGGGGAGCAACTGTTCTCAGAAAAGAATCATTGAGGATTGGATATATATTTCAGAAATAATATTAGACTCGACAAACAGGGTAATATGAAGTTGAAAAACTTCTACACATCAAAAGAAACAATTGCCAGAGTAAAGGTACAGCCTACCAAATGGGAGAAAAATCTTTGCCAACCACACACATCAGAAAAGGGACCAATATTGAGGATATATAAAGAACCATAAGAATTAAATACCCCAAATCCAAGTCATTGAATCAATAAATGGGCTAAAGAACCAAATTGATAGATCTCTAAAGAAGAAATATAAATGGTGAATGAATGCTTGGCAAAGAGTTTCAACATCCTCAGCTGTCAAAGAAATGCAAATTAGAGCCTCTGAGAGATTATCCATCTCACCCCGTCTGAATGGCCATCATCAAGAGAACAAATGACAACAAATCCTGGCAGAGAACGCTCATTCATGGCTCGGAGGAATACTGGTGCAGTCAATATGGAAATCAGTGCAGGGGCTTCTCAAATAACTAAAAATATGTGTCTCAAATGATCCAGCTACACCAGTCTGGAGCTATACTTGGCAGACTCTAAATTACCATAGCACAGAGATTCTTGTACAATGATACTTATTGCTGCACTATTCAAAATAGCTAAGAAATGAAGCCAGCCTAGATGTCCATCAAGAAATAAAAGGAAATGTGGTACACATCTAAGATAGAGTGTTAGCCATTTGCATGAACAGGCATGGAGATCATTATGTGAAGGGAATTCATCCCAATTCGGACAAACGGCACATGTTCTCTCATCTGCAGAACTTGCATGTATGTGTACACGTGTGTGTTCATGTTTAGGTCATGAAACGGGAAGGGGACATTGAGGGATAAAGAAAAGGGGAGGCTAATGTAATGGGTGTGATAGGAAAGCAGAAGGGGCTGATGTGTAGGAGGAAACGGATCAGCAGAGGAAAGCCGGGGGAGGGAGGCAGACAGAGAGGGGAAGGCAGGGCAGAGGGAGACGAACAAAGTACATATGAAAATTCCATAATGAAGCCTGCTTCTTTGTATGCTGGCTTTAAAAATGAACAAATAAGGTAGTTTCTATTTCAGAGGTGCTAAGTGATTTCGTTCCAGAAAATTTCACCAAAAACATTAAGTATCTGAGATGATGGATAGATCAATTAACTTGACTTAATTCTTCAATATTGTATCCATAAATGACAAAGTCGCTTCATGCCATATAAATATATGCAACTCTTATTTGTCGACTTACAATTAATTTTTTTTGAAAGACTAATCTTTTGTTGTAGGTTATAAATGATTTCCCGAGTCTTCCTTGGGAACTTGTTCTGATAGAAAGAGAAGTCAAGGAAATGATGTGTGAAGTCTGAAGACTTGGATAGTATGGAGGTATGGGAAGTGGGGATTGTAGGGCAGGAACACAGATGCATACTGGGAGATTGGGAGAGCCTAGACACATTTTACATCATAGTTTGCTTGGCACAGCTACTGAATTGCCAGCTTAGTATGTGGGAAAGTAGAGACATGCCTTTGTGTCTTAATGTTTGCATGAAGCTTCAAGCCTTGGTTTCTTCACTGTCCTCTGGCTGAGGTTGCCCAAGTATTGGCTGATCTGCCACATGCATTATTTCCTACTCCTTGAGAATCTTGTTGATTGTCCCTCTTTCTCAGCCATTGAGAATCTTTCTCAGGGCAGGATAGAATTGCAAGGGATAATGGCTTGGGATCCTTGGGTGAAGGGGGACTATAGAACGGTTGTTGAAACATCCTTTTTTTCTTGCTCACAAGTGATCCTACACTGAGATGCAATATTGTTTATCTTTTAAGCTGTCCAAGGAGGGCAAACGTTATAATGAGGAAGTCAACATGTGGAGGGGCATGGCAATGTTCAGAACCCTCGAAGGTTCACGTGGCCCTTGGTACTACCAGCTGAATGAATCAAGGATAACTATGGGTTTCTTTTCTTTTGCCTTCATGACCCCTATTATTCCTTGAACATTTGTAGCTGATCCTGCAGATTAAAATTTTGATTATTATTTTGTTAAAAGCCTTATGAATGACTTCTTGATTTTTTTCCCTTGGGAATTTATTATATAAAGAGAAGTCCAGGGTACAATCTGTGAAATGTAAGGAGGGAGATTGAATGGATACGCAGGAAGAAGTACTTTATGACTCTGGGCACTCCAAAGCACTTCCAGAATTATTCTGAAGGATTCTGATGCGCAAGGTCTGACAACCTATTCTCAGCCAGTTGCACTCTGAACCGTCGGGTGTGCTTGTCTATGCACAGTTTACCTGGAGTCAGAGCCAGGGATCTCTCATTGTTGTAGCTTCCTTGGTCTCCTCTCTGTTCTCCTGACCAGAGGGCCTCCAGGAACCCGCAACAGTTGCAGCTGGGATACGTGGACGCCCTCTCTAGCTAAACTTCCGCTTCTCCTCCAGAGCAAACGGCAAGCAAGAGCTACAGTGGGAGAAGAAACCAGGATCCCATTCATTCTGGGCCATTGTTGATTTATCACCTTGTTCCACATCACAAGAATGCTGGGGGATTAGATTTAGAAGCACTCTAGAAGAACAGGATTTCCCGAATCTGTGTAAAGGCCCCTTACTCTATTAGTCGCTAAGCAGAGAGGTGGCGCCCGGGAGATCCAGTTTTGATAATCAGAGGAGCTGAGCAGGAGGAAGTCTGTGGCCCACACTGCAGAGCTTAATTTTGGCTATTTTAGTATTTTTCTTTTAATTTCTTTAATTTTATTCATTTATTTTGTGTGTGTGTGTGTACACATGTGCACACCGCTGAAGCACATAAAGGTCAGAGAACACCACAGGGGTCATTTCTCTCCTGCTGTGACTGAGCTCAGGCCTTCAGGGTTGGGGACATGTGACTTCACCCACGGAGCCATCTCACCAGCCCCAACTGCAAAGCCTTGTGGGAATGGCCAGCAATTCTTAGATCCCAGAGGCACTGTGTTAGGTGTTTTCAGTATGTGGGAAGAATATATCCCAGTCATCAGAGAGGGTTTGTGATAAGGATTCCTGGTTAACTTCCATGCCAAGTGAACCAGAGTGGCCCTAGGATTTTTTTCACAGTCACTAAGTACTAAATGAGCTGGGGGGCCGTCCTTGAAGTTTTATATTCTAAGTTCGAAGAATACGTTTTCTAAAAATATTCCTAACTTCAGTGTTAATTTTGGTTTGAATACTGTGGGAGGCAGAATGTAACTTCTCATGACCTGAGCCCTTGCCATCTTCCCTTGCGACAACAGTGAGTATTACCTCTAATTTCTAATGAGTATAACGAGGCAAATGGATTTCCACATCCTAGATGATGTAACATTGTATACAAGAGAAAGGAATTTGCAGGGATAAACAAGTTCTTCATTATTTTCTGTAATTTATGGGGTAATTCATTTGGCAGGTCTCAGTTGAGCCCGTTCAGAAGCAGGCAGAGGGAAAGGCTACAATAGAGCCATCCTTCTAATGCCCTTAAAGAAAAGCCATGCTATAATGTGGAAAACACATGCAGTGGTTGGTCAGCCTCCGAGAGGAAGGGGCAGCCTAAGAACCACAGGCCTCGAGCTCAGTCAGCATCCTGAGAGTTTCAGAGAGGAGCTAGGATCTCAGTTCAGACTGCAGTAGCTGTCAATCTCATGCTACTTCCTGTGAGCCTCTGAGAAGAGGAACCAGAATTGAGCCGGACCCTGTGCTCAGACAGAGGAAGCCTGAGGTAAGAGATGCACACTGACTATGACCTGATGTTAGCAGCAGGAGGTAGATATTAAGATGTCTCATTTCTCAAGCGTTGTAAGAGAAGTGTCACCAACCCATTTGATTCACAGCCTGCACCAGCAGTCTTCATATCAGGGTCCAGGGACCAGTGAGGAACAAACGAGAAACCTTTATAAGAAGTACACGGATGCAGAAATTGTCAAGAATATCTGTTTTCCCAGGCTTGATCAAATCCGCAGCTCTATTTGTCGTGATTGGCTGGGAAGGCGTCTACACTGCATGTGGCCGTGTAAGTCCCTCTTTCCCACCTTTACTTTCCCATCTGTCCTTCCATACATTTCTGCTGAGAAGGCTGTGTTTTCACTTGTAACAGTTTTCTGAAATCTTACCACTGTGCACTTTTCAGAAAGGTAAAGATCATTGCTATTGATTATGTCAAACTAGGGTTGGAGAGATGGCTCAGCCGTTAAAGGCTAGGCTCACAACCAAAACTCTGTTCGCCTGCTGTGGAGTTGGTGCCTCTCTCTGTCTTTTCAAGGATCTATGTGGAGTTGCAAGTAAGGCTTTGCAAATGGTGTTTCTGCTTCAGTAGTAATACTCTTCACTCAAGTATATTGTAAAGCAGGCTAGCAGGAAAGATCTTTTATGCCCTCTTTTTCTTTGTGTGCCTGTAGTATGTCCTTGGAAGAGGCATGCAGAAGAAAGCACAAAGAATGCCTCCACACTGTCCTCTCTCTAGGATCTAGAGGCAGCTGATGGTAGAAGGTGTAACCGGCTCAAGTCTGAGGGAAGAGGGAGACTACAGCAGAATGTCAGGGTTGAGCTTGGGAATGTTGAGTAGTGAAGGCTTGTTTTGTTCAGTTGGCAATTTCACGCAGAAGTCTGTTTCCAGAGCTCAGTGTCTGTGTTAGAATTCAGAAGACGATGCTGGGACAGGTGTTCATACTTTTATTTAAATTGAAAAATTAGCTTTTTTTTTTGACAAAAAGCTAACTGGACTTGGTTGATTGGTTTGGTAACTGTAACACGAGGGCCGGCTTGTTGGGGTTTCTGTCCTACCCGGTACCCCACAACTGGCAATTCCCAAAGAGAAAATCACACAAAGGACTCCATAACATTATAAACTGATTGGCCCTTAGCTCTGGCTACTTATTAGTTCTTATGACTTATCTTAACCCATTATTCTCATCTATGTTAGCTATAATGGCTCCGTACCTTTCTCAGCTGGGCAGCTTACATCTTGCCTCTTCAGTGGTCTGGACAGGAGTGGCTGAGGGAGCTTTCTCCTCCCTAGCCTTTTCCTATTCTCATTGCCCCGCCTCTACTTCCTGTCTGGTTGACCCGCCTATACTTTCTGCCTGGCCAATCAGCGTTTTATTAAAATATATGATTGACAGAATACAGATAATTCTCCCGCACCATTTCCCTCTTCTCCCACACCAGGTAACGAGGACTTTGGTTTTGCCAGTTACAGTTTATGAAAGGATAGCTTTATAAATTGAAGGCACCAACTCTGCAGTTCTGAAATTTAGAGAAATGGATTTAATATTTGAAGTGCTTTAATTAAAATATTATATGATAATGGGGTTTTTAACCAGCAATATTTTTTATTTTCTGAATTTTTTCTATGATGGGCCACACAAAATGCTTCCACGAGAGAGAATAAGGGAACTATTCAATATGCCTTGGTGAATCCTCATTACTCAAGCCTTTAGTGTGTCTGTATGAATTAGGATTTTTTTCCTAATGATATAAAGAATATATTGAAATTTCATTGAAGACTGCATTGACCTGTAGATCTCATTTTGTTATAAAGCTGGTAATTCTGCCAACCCCTGAGCATGAGAGAGCTTTCCATCTTCCTGGGCCTTTCTCATTTCTTCATAGTTTCCAAGTTGTATCATTGTGGAGGTCTTTTATCTCCATGATTAGGCTTCTTTCTAAATATCTGGGGCTTTTTCTGAAGCTATTGTGAATTATATTTCTCTCCCCAGATTTCTTTCTTTCTTCCTTCCTTCCTTTCTTCCTTCCTTCCTTCCTTCCTTTCTTTCCTTTTTTTTTTTTTTTGAAAATTCAGAAAAGTTGATTTTCGTGTGTTAATTTTGTACCCTGCTACTTTGCTGAAGTGTCTATCAGATCTAAGAGTTTTCTTGTCACCGTTAGGACAAGGTTAAAAGGACACCGTTAGTTGTCCTTTTAACTATAGAATTCTGTCATCTGAAAATGGGGAGAGTTTGATTTCTTCCTTTCCTGTGTGTATCCTTCTCAACGGTTTTTACTGCCTTCCCGCTTCTCTAAGTTAAGACATAAAGCACATGCTGAATGAGAGTGAAATCCTGGTCTTGAACCTGATTTCAGAGGACATGCTATTGGCTTCGTTCACTTGTGTAACATTGGGCATGTGCGTGTCATAAGTAGCTTTTATTATGTTGAGGTGTGTTCATTCTAGCACTTGTTCCTTCAGGACTTTTGTCACGAAGGGATGATGGCATTTAAAAAACCTCTTTCTACATCAACTATGATGACCATGTGACTTCTGTCCTGGCATTTATTGATCTGCATGTGTTGAACTATCCTTGAGTAACTCGGTCTTGTTGTGTGGTCTTTTTAAATATGTTCTTAAGCTATTTTTGCAAGTATTTTGTTGAGAATTTTTATGCCTATGTTCACTGGGGAAATTTGCATAGTTTTCTTTCTTTTCCCTTTTTCTGTTCTGTAATGTCTTTATCTGGTTTGGATGTCAGGGGAATGCTTAGTTAGGAGAAATGGGCATGAGATTGGTAGTATAGCTTCTCTTTGTGTTCATGGAAGAGTTTGGGGGATGTTGCTCTTATTTCTTCAAATATTTGATCAAAGTGGCCAGTGAACCTGTCTGTCCTTGAAATGACCTTTGCTCTCTCAGTCTTGTTGGCTGCAGTAATGTGTTTGGATGTTTATATTCTCTTGACTTAATTTTAAGGTTGTATTTGGTTAGAAATTTGTCTAAATTTTCTAGGTTTTTGGAATGTAAGTTTTCAAAGTATTCCTAACCATTTATGAATTTAATTGTAGCCTGTAGTAAGGATTCCATTTTCATCTCGATTTTGGGTCTTCTCTTTCTTGATTCGTTTGGCTACATGTTTCTAAATCATGTCTATGTTTTCAGAGAACCAGCCCTTTGTCTTGTTCTTTCTTTTCGTGTCAATTTCATTATTTTCTGCCTTTGTCTCTATATTTATTACCATCCTCTGTTTTAAGATTTGGTTTACACTTGTTTTTCTAAAACACTGAGATAACATTAAAGTTCTTATTTGCTCTCTGTCTGGTTTTTAATGGAAGCATCCGTAGGCATAAGTTTTTCTTTTACAGCTACCCTTGAGTTCCTCAAAAATTGTAAGATGTTTTCATTTTCATTTGACTTTCAGCAGTTCCTAATCTTCCCTCCCCATTTCTCCAATGACCTCATGGATATTCAGACGTGTATTGTTTAATCTCCAGATCTTTGCATAATTTCTGTGCTTTCTTCTGCTACCGATTTCTAGTTTTATTCCACAACAATAGTTGCAAGCCATTATTTCATTCCTTTTGTACTTTTTAGATTTCTTTATGGCCTAAAATATAGTATATTTTAGAGAAAGTTTCAGGGTATGCTGAGAAGATTGTATGCTCTGTAGCTGTGAGACGGAAGTCTATTTGAGCTGTGGTGGAAATCAATTCTGAAGTTTCTTTTAGTTTTTAGTCTGGATGATCCATATGTTGGTGAGTGGGGTATTGAAGGCACCCACTATTATAAGACCCTGTCTTTACTTTTATGTCCATGAATGTTTATTTGATGAACTGGGAGCCCCAGCATTTGGTGTATCTATTTACCATTGTTTTATGTCCTTTTAAAAAAACTTTTATTTATTATTTGTAGATTTCACATCATGCATCCTGATCCCATTCATCTCTCCAGCCACCTTCCACCCTTACAACCACCCACCCCCCAATTTAGAAGAAAAACCAAAATCCAAACAAAATAGAGCAACAACAACAATAACAAAATAAAGGAGAAGAATCTCATTGTGGAAGCTGTAGTGTGACTCCTTAAGTTACACCATTAACCCTTTCGTCCTTTTATCTTTACTCGTAAGTGTTCATTGCCTAAGTCATTGGTTCAAAGTCTCTGGCATCTGCCACACTATCAGTAATGTGCTCTTACTGGGGCTCCTCTTAGATATCCTATTGTTATCCTGTGTCTTGGGGAATTCTGCTATTTTGCATCTGTAGGTTAATCTTCTGCATATGCTTCAACATTTCATAGATGCGGTGGGTACTGGAGAGGGCTAGCTCAGTCCTGGTTCTGGGCCTGGGTGGTAGCTGGGCTGCTTAGCATGCCAGCTTTCCCCCATTGTCACCAACTGGATGAGCTGTCCGGTTCTGCCTGAGCTAGCCTATCCAATGCAGCCTACAGTAAGGAGTGGGGCCAGTTCTCTTGATCTCAGGCCCTTGACCTGGCTCACACACACTCACACTACCAGGACCAGCTCCACTATTTTGCCCAGGCAAAGTACAGGGCCCTCTTTCTCTTGATTGCTATAGGAACATATGAGTGGGGGTGGGGTGAGGTAGAGGATATGGGCGTGGGGGGATGCTGGGTCAGCTCTCCTACTCTCATGCCCTTTGGGCTGGTTCACCTGTGTCCCTAACCACAGGGTTAGCTCTAGTATGCTGCCCTGGCAGGGTGCAGGGTATGCTCGCCTGTGTGCTGCAGTTGGTGAGGAGCAGGACTAGTTCTCTTACTCTCGTGACATCTGTGCCAATTCTCCTGTCTGCCTCAGGTAACAAGGGGCATGGGGAGGCACATAGCAGACAAGGAGGGTCGGGGGTAGTTCTGCTGTTCTCACACCCTCAGGGCCAGGTCACCTGCATCTCAGACATCTAGGTTAGCTCTAGTGTGCTGCCCAAGTGAGGTGCACACCTGAGGTGATGGGTATAGCCTTTGGTGGCAACTTGAGCCACAACCACCAATACAGACCCTGGGCTGTGGTAGGACCATGGATCAAGACCATGGTCCTAGGCCATAGTCAGGACTCAGGTGTCACCATCGCTCCAGGTAGCACAGGCCACCCTCAGCAGGCAGCATGACTATTGGACACCAACATGGTCCTAGATGACAGCCCTGATCCTTGGAATCCACATGAACTTCAAGGGTTTCAGGAGCTATGGCATCAACTCAGACCCTAGTGTCTGTAGGGCAACAGGCCCAGACATGGCCCTCAGCAGCAGCCCTGGCCCTAATGACACTCTGGCTCCAGCTGACGGTGCTGGCTACTCAACTTGGCATGGCCCTAGTGACGGCACAACCCTCAGGTACCAACATGGCCTAGACCCTGGTCATTAATGTGACCTTTATGGGCCATTGGGTATCAACACAGACCCTGGCTCTGGTAGGCCTATGGACCCAAATGTGGGTCCTCAGCAGCAACCCAATCCAGATGTCACCATGCCTCAGGTGGCAGTTCAGGCCATTCAGATCGCCACGGTCTCTGCAGCAGCATGGCCTTTGGACACCTACCTGGCCCGACGGGGCCAAAGCCCCAACCATAGGCCTCTGCATGGCCCTCAGTGGCAACAGGAGCCATAGATATCAGCTCATGCCTCCTCAGCAGCTTCAGGGCCTTGGATGAAGGTTGGTCCTTGGGAATAGCCCAGGTCTGGACATCACCTTGGACTCAGGTGCCAAGCAGGCCATACACATTAGTCTGTTCCTTGCCACCCTGACCTCTTCAGACCTGCCACTCTCCCCAGCCCACGAACCACCCCACCCTTCTCTCTCTTCCACTTCCCCATCCTGTACTCATTTATTATAATGGTGTCTGAGTGGCCCTGCACCATAGGCCCCAGGAGGCTATTGGATGAATCGCACCACCGTCGGATGCATGGCATGGCTGGTGTGGAGCTGCTGTTGTTGCTGTATGACTGCCCAGGGCTAGAGTCCCTTAGAGACTCATGGTTGGGTACTGCCCCTGCCAGATGCACAGCATGGCACGGAGCTGTTGCTCTGTTATATGTTCTTGATGAATCGTTCTCTTTATTCAAATGTAGCGACCTTCCTCTTCTGATTTGGTTTGAAGTCTTCTTTCTTAGGTATTAGAATATTATACCAGCTCACTTTGGGCTTCTGTTTGCTTGATAGGTTGACCTCTACTGTTTGACTCACACTTTATGGGAGACTTGCAGTCATATGTGTTTCTTGGAGAAAACAGGTGAATTTGGTATTTTATTTGTCAGTATTGTCTATCTCTTTTTGAGAGTGAGTTGATGCCGGACGTTTTCTTTTAAGATTGCTACTAGTAGGTATCTGCTATTCATTTAGTGCGTGTGGTTGTTTTGCTCACTGTTTGGATTGTTGCTAGTTTGATTCCTCTCCTGTTGGTGTTAAGGGGTTGCCAACTTACTGTGTGGGATCTTCATAGGCTGTTGAGTTTAGGGATGAACCATTAAGTGCAAATTTGAAGACGAGACTGTCCCTGCACAGTAGTGGCTGAAATTAGTGGGAACTGCAAGGCAAGGGCTTCCACCACCCTTCTCTAGCTGCATCCCTAGGGAGAACCACTCACTGGAGAGTGACAGGCTGTGGAGGTGTGTATCAGGGGTTGAGTTCAAAAGGCAATTTGTTTACACTGCACTGGAGCCCTGTAACCCAAAAATCTGGTTTTGTTGGCTTGGACTGGGGTCACAGACTGTGCTTTCTCTATCAGCAGAGTTTTCTTCAGGCAACATCACATGGAGGGAAAGAATTCAAATGCTGTCCCAAGTCAGAAATACTGATGGGTACTCAGATATTTAAAAATCTATTATACTTATGTTTCTCTTTGCTTTTATGTCTTAATCTTTACTCACTCTTGTGACAGTTTTGCTTGAGTTTTTATATTTCTTAATTGGGTTTTATGATTATTCTGTATGTTTCTATACCAATTCCATTGGGTTGTCACTACTAGTCTTCCAATATACCCATATTCTTTCCCTGTCATTCCTAACTCATTTCCACTCATCCTCTTTCCCACTTTCTCACAAATGAAACAAAGCCCACAAATAAATCTAACATATAACACAATTATATCCTTCCTGCTAGTTTCATAAATGGATTGGGAGGTCAATATCTCACTGAGATTCTTGCAAATTCACATTTACTGCAGCGCTATTAACTGTTGCTAAGTTATGGAGTCAGCCTCAGTTTCTGTCAGTAGAGGGATGGGTGAGGAAAATGTGGCATATATAAATATATGTGTGTGCGTGTGTGTGTGTGTATACAATGTTGTTTTAGTTAGATGCAATGCATGATAAAATTATATCATAGGTAGGAAAACATGTACAATGGGAGAGTATAATATTAAGCATGCTAAATTAGTCTTAGAAAACAGATACTACATATTTGTCCTAATTTTGCATCCTAGACCTTACTTGAAACCATACATCAGATATGAAAGCTGAGGTATAGCTGTCTAGAAATATGAACAGTACTATCAGAAAGGGGAGGGTGGAGAATGTAAGAGAGGAATATGCCCCAAATTCTCTGTCTCTGTCTCTGTCTCTGTCTCTCTCTGTGTGTGTGTGTGTGTGTGTGTGTGTGTATGTGTGTATGTGTGTGTGTGCTCCTGTGTGGGGATATGTCCTTCCCCACAAAGTAATCTATAGAATAACAGAGATCTATTTAGAACAGGAAAGACTCATGCAAAAGGGCAGGATAAAAATAATGCTTTTATTTAATTTGAAGATAGGGCATCAGGACACACTTTTGGTTGCTATTCAGAAAATGGAGCTTCCAAATGATTTCAGGTGTAGTTTATAAATGCTCCCTGGAGCAGAGTAAAGCTCCCAGTGCCAATCAGCAGTAAATTCTTCATCAAGCGTGCGGAATTTACGTTAGGCTTGATAGGTTTGTTTAATTTTACCCCCCTCCCGGTACACCCCTTCCGGTACACCCTCGCTGTTGGCTACTGTGAAATGATTTGCTCATTGGCTTGGAAGAGCAAGCTAAAGGGCTACCAGGGAGAAAGCAGAGGCACACAACTTCGCTGTGAACTTTCCAAGTTTCCCAGAGTGAAAAACTTCGCGGAAATCTTCTGGAGCCCGAAGATAAGAAATTTAGGGAGTGTTCAGCCACCCAGGCATTGCTGCTGGTCTCGTACACAGAAGCTTCCAGTATTCCTTTTATGTCAGTGTTGGTGTGGTCCAACGTGGGCTTTCACCCTCGACAGCTAACATTCAGAGTTTTTGTCAGATAGTTCCTGAAATTAATGTATTAGCATATTTCAGCATTTGCCCTCTTTGATTTCCATCTGTAGTAGTAGAAAGCTTGATAGGTTATGATTTAAAGAACGCTTAGGGACAACCATGATGATGAAGTATTACCACTTTATTCTTTACTCCCACTATATTAGTCCATAGTCAACACATCACAGTGATCTAGATCATACGTAAATTACCTGTCCCTTTGGATACTACATACAAAATTCTTAGCACTGGGCCAGGTATACAGACAGCATTTAAATAAAAGTTTCAACATTTTCATGTGATAGGGTAGAATAGAAGGGGGAAGATACCAGGGCATCTATATTTTTCTTCAAGAAAAAAAAATCAAATCAAATCATATATATTTACCATGTGCATCATGATGCTTATAAGCAGACATGGAGTGGAAAACCAAACCAAGGTCTTTACGACTTGCCATAGTTATTGTTTCGTGGTGAGGACACTTGAAATCTGTTCACAGCACTATTAAAGGAAACAATGCATTGTTAATTATGTCTAGTCACCATATAT
This sequence comes from Myodes glareolus, assembly GCF_982192425.1. Classification (NCBI taxonomy): domain Eukaryota; kingdom Metazoa; phylum Chordata; class Mammalia; order Rodentia; family Cricetidae; genus Myodes; species Myodes glareolus. The sequence goes on from NC_142037.1 coordinate 39,140,245, forward strand.
TATATAACTCACCATGTAAGTACTCGTGTTGGACCACAGAGCTCTTATACACTTCATGTTTGAGAGTTAAAGAGGGGCAGTTGAGGTGGCTTACACTTGGAATTCATGCACTCAGGAATTTGGTGCAAATTGATTGCTGTGTCTTTATGCTCAGCCTGGGCTGCCTAGTGCTGTAAACTCTCTGAGAATGACAGGCGTCTCTCAATCTAGATGGGCTTGGCTCAGGGACTGTGATGCCAGAGAATCAACAGTGACCAGAAATCATCCCAGGCAGTGACTCTCAAGTTGGCTGTCCTGTGCAAATGAAGATGTAAATGAAGAAGAATTAAGAATTAAGGATGGAGGAGGAGTGAGCAAGGAAAGGAAGATTCCTGTGGCTGGGGAGTTCATAAGGGAAGCCTAGATAGGAGCTTTTTATAGAACTTATGGCAGAAATGGTACCAAGAATGAGGTAATTTCTATAGAGTTTGGTTAATTCTTTGTTCACACTGTGGTCTGAGCAAATGGTAGATTTGTGGCTCACATGCTTTGTAAGTGGGTGGGTGGGTGGCTCATATGCTTTGTGTAACTCCCCTGGCCAACCTGGGAAGTTATCACACACGGTTTGCACAGTCACTGAAGTGGTCAGACATTATGTGATCCTTGTTTATTATTTCTGTCACTTTGACATGGTTGTCAGCCATTGGCCTTCTGCTAGTCATCAATTAAGCCATGTCTTAAATTATGTATTAACGTTCGTTCTCAGGTCACATGACCAGCTTGTTGTTTGAAGTCTTTACTGCCAAAGGGAGAGAATGCTTACCACAGCTGTGAACAAGTGGCTAGTCGGTGAGACATTCTGGAGTAGTTTCCTTCCTGGAATAGGTGAAGACATTTTAGAAGTGCCCAGTGTATTGCTGGTATCAACAAGCCTGTGTGAAAAGGCTTGCATGTGCCGTGCATATTTTCTTTGAACTGTGGGGCAGGGTGATTCTCGGAGGCAGCTGGAGCCTGCTGAGACTTGCTTTATTATTTTTCCCAGACTTCTGTATTTTTCAACAATTAATTCAGGTAGATCAGTTAGATCAGCCACAAGCTCTCGTATTTACCTACCTTGGTGGTCCTGACCTGGTTGTTCTGTTTGATACTAGTTAAGACCATAATAATAGTGAGTTCCAGGATGGCTTGGGCTACCTCGAGTGAGAGTATGTCTCAACTCACCTACATTCCAAGATAGAAATTAAAAAAAAATATATCATGTAGAGCAATAGTAATGCTGGGGCCCACTTCAGAAGGACAGATTTGGTCAATAGGAGGAGGATATGCTCAGAAGGAATCTCAAGTTCAGCATATTTGTAATTCTTCTGGAATGGTCTCTCAGAATTCCTTTGCTGGTATAATCTCAATATTTTGCATTTCGACATAGAGAATTTGCTCGTAGACATTGAACCAGGAACACTTCCTTTGCCCTGACGTATGGGTAAGTGCACAGCTGTGCTTATCAACCAACTTGTACTTCTAAGGCATCGTTCTCTGAGCTTCAGAAACATGCAGTGGCTGTTGCACAATGACTCAGGAGAAACCAAACCAGTGATAAAAAAATCTAGGTCTGACTTTGCTTTTTTGTTTGTTTGCTTGTTTGTTTTTTAAACTAATCTATGTTGTTATGTTACTAAAAGCTGGGCAGAGTGCTATTTAAAAAAAGATTGTCCATATATTTAAAAGGTGACTGTTGATTATGGAAAAGGGGGTAGAATACTGTAAGAGCCTGTGCTCCAGAAGGATTGCTGGGAAACTGGGTCTTCTACTTAGCAGGGCTGTTGTACGAATTACTTCACAGCAGCAGCAGGGGCCTGCGCAGAATCTCCACCAGAATAAACCAGTCAACAATCCAGCATGGATGGAGAGGGACTTTTGGGGACTCAGTCTTAGCTGAGGAGCTTTACCTAGGAAGGCTGCTGGGGTAAGGAAGTCAGTTGTCTCCAGGGAAGCAGCCCCTTGTAGGTTGCCCCTGCTTCAGTGGATGGCTCAGCCCCTATGCACACACAGGCAGCGCTGACTGGAATCATTAGCTTATGGAAAACAGACATGATGTAGGGAGCCCCCACGGCAATGGTGGGGTCCTAGGAAGGAATGTGGGGATCAAAATACAATATGTGTGTTTATGTAATTCTCCAAGAATAAATGTAAAAAATGCTATCACACTGATTTCTCTCCTAGACACTCCTGTATTTCTGGAATGTGTTCTGTCTTACCCGTGGTTAAGTGCAACCTAAGTACATGTAACTTTTCACCTAAATAAAATCCAAAAGGAATATAGTTAGTTGTGTATTCCAAATTAGTGAATTGAATTCAGGAATGGATAACACTCTTCTGAAAACGCTTTTCTTTGTCTGAAAGTTGACCAATTCAGTCAGTACAAGGTTAATTCCTTCCTGAAAGAGCTTGAAAGTACGTTAGTTCACAAACATCCTGAAATGCAGGCCTAGCACTATTAAAGCGAATGTTCTGAGTTTAGGAAGTTGAAAGAACATACCTGAGTTCTTTTGAAATATTTTTGACAATGATTGTCAACATCTTGCCAACTTAAATTGCATATTGAGCTGTCTTCCCGGGCTGTCAGCAGGGCTGAGGTGGAGGGAAACAATGCTTAATTAGATTGTAGCTACAAGGCTCTTGCACTTTTCATTAAATTAGTGAAGAATCAACCAAAGTAGCTTGGCATCTTGAAGGCAAAGGAACTCCTTGAATACCTATAAACCTCTCACTATGCAAATGAGTGCTTTTTGGTGCAGGAATACAGCGTTCACTTAATAATAAATAGTAGCAACATCCCCCGCCCCAAACTTTCAAAAGAATGAAAAACAAAACAACCAACTAGATTTTTTTCCTGTATACCAAGTGGAGTGTACCCCTGTTTTCTCTGAGCTGAAACATTCCTTCTTGAAGGAAAAGGAGGCTGTGGAAACTCAGAGAGGTCATGAAACTTGGAAGACTCCCGAGGGCCAGGCAGGCAGTAAACAGTTGCTAAAGCAGCCAGTTTCTGATGGAGCCAGCAGGTTTAGCAGGGACTCCAGTGCCGCAGCTGTTGTTCTGTTATGGGCTTTGATGACGCAGCTGCCTCCAAATCACGCATGCTTCTGCAGGTGACCCTAATTGCTCCTGCAGGTGACCCCAGTTCGGTTGGTTTGCCAACCCAGATGTTGTGGAACAACTTCTTTAGTCTGCTGTTGATGTCCTATACAGGGTGGGTCGACATTTGTTCGTGTCTCCCCAGGAAAACTCACACAACAGGAGGCATCTATGACATCTGTCAGAGCAGGTCTGCAGAGCCAAGCTGGGAGTGTCTGAACACTGCCACAGAGGCAAAATTAACTTCGGATTTTCTGGACTCTTCTTTAAGGTCCCTCCCATTCTGCTAGTGACAGCTCCAGGTGAAAGACCTCAGGAGCGGGGAGATGCTCACTCAAGTCTCCGGATAACACGAGCCCCCAGAAACTCACAAGAGACCGTCCTTGCTGCAATCACACGAGGTTTATTGACAGGACAGGAACCAGTGCACTGCGGCCAAAAATTATTTTCCACGCAGGAGTAGAGAGTTCGACCCCGAGTAGCTGGGAGAAGGGGTATTTAAGGGAAGAAACCACAACCCAGTAATCCACAGGGGGTAGGGAGGGCATCATTGGAAAATTCTGAAAATACCAGTGATCATTGAAAAATTCTGAAAATACCAGTGATAATCACAAGGGGATAACTCCCTGTTTCTCAAGATTATACTTAAGATTATAATCTAACTTTATCTTCAGCTAGTTCCTGAAACAGAGTCACTGAACCAGCTAACCTAGAGTTTTGGCTCTTCTCTTCCTGCCAGATTTTTGGCTCTATTTTTCCTGCTAGAGGGGTCTGGACTTATCCGGGTCTTTCCCAGGTATCAAGTACTGCATTTCCAGGGTGCTGCCACTTGTCCTGCACTCCTAACTAATCATTAACTGCAGATGGAGCGTGCCAACCTCAAAAATTTAAAATATAAAATGCTCCAAGATCCAAAAGCTTTTTAATGTGGCCATGATGTCACACATTGAAAATTCTACATCTGATCTCGTGTGATAGGTTACAGGCCAAACATGGGGGTCAGGAAACTAAAAGTATTGATTAAATTATTCTTATCACATAAAAAGCATGAGGCATAAAAACCAGGTGCATTTCTGGTTTCAATTTAGGCCTCATCCCCCAGAAAGCTCATTGTGTATTCTAAATCTGACCCCCAAAATTCCAAACAAGGTCCATCATGAGCCTTTTGTATTAGGGATGTTGGACACATCACAAAGACGTCTATAGGGTATTGAGTTTTCATGACAGAGTGGGAGGAACAGCCGCTCTGATGACTATGTTTCAAATAGATGGTGGGAAAATACTGAGGGTTGAAGAATTCGGGAATTTGATCCTGTAGATAGATGCAGTTGGTCTGGGCTGTTATGGAGGATGGTCCATGTAAAGGTTTCAACATTTCAAGATCTGGCACTGGGGATTCTCATCAAGTTTTCATTTAAACTACTACTTCTATTCTTTTTCTTTCCCTTTTTATTTTAGAATTTGATACATGAGTATTATATCATTTTCACCTGTCCCCCCCTCCAACTCCTCTTGTATCCCTTCAACTCCTTCTCAAATTCACTATCTTTTCTTTAAATATTGGTGTATGTGTGTGTGTGCACGTGTATGTGTATGTGTTCATAAACATAACCTACTGATTCCATTTAGTATTGTTACCAATATATATATATATATATATATATATGTGTGTGTGTGTGTGTGTGTGTGTGTGTGTGTTTATAAACTTAGCCTGATGATTCCATTTAGCATTGCTTGCATTATATATATATCATTATATATATGTGTATATATACGTATATATATACGTATACACACACACACACACACACACACACACACACACACATATATATATATATATATATATGCTCATTTGGGATTAGATAACTTCCCTGGGGCTCATCTCTGGAAAAGACTGAATTTCCCTCGCTAAGCATCCTGCAGCTCTTTACCTAGGAGTGGAATCCTGTGAGATTTCCACCATCCATGATGCCATGTTATTTGGGGTTGTCATTGTGTTGATGTTGTCTAGGCAACCGACTTGGATGAAAAATGTGTGACCCACATCAATAACAAGCACAGTAAGATATCCTGAAGGGTGCAACAGTGGCCTTTATATCTTTTTAAAGTTGCTTTTATTGAGCTATCTATTTTTCTCTGCTCTTCTCCCTGCCTCTCCCCTCCCCTTCTACCCTCTCCCAAGGTCCCCATGCTCCCAATTTACTCAGGAGATCTTGTCTTTTTCTACTTCCCCTGTAGATTAGGTCATGTATGTCTCTCTTAGGGTCCTCTTTGTTGTCTAGGTTCTCTGGGGTTGTGAATTGTAGGCTGTTTTTTCTTTGCTTTATGTCTAAAAGCCACTTATGAGTGAGTACATATGATATTTGTTTTTCTGGGTCTGGATTACTGTAGTGAGGAGTGGGCAGGCAGGCCTGCTTTTCGACCCGCCCAGCTCCAGCATGGCTAGCTTAGCCCCAGAAATAACAACATATAAATTGTATTCATTTAAGCACTGCCTGGCCCATTATCTCTAGAGAGTTAGTTACTGACTAACTCTCATATCTTGATATTAACCCATTTCTAATAATCTGTGTAGCACCACGAGGTGGTGGCTTACCGGAAAAGATTCAGCATGTCTGACCTGGTGACTGGCTCCATGGCTTCTGCCCCATTGCCCTCTTCCCAGCATTGTGTTCTGTTTACTCCACCTACCTAATTTTCTGTCCTATCAAAGGGCCAAGGCAGTCTCTTTATTGACCAATGAAAATAACACAATAGACAGATAACCCTCCTCCATCATTTCCCCTTTTTCTGTTTAAACAAAAAAGAAAGGCTTTCATTTTAACATAGTAAAATTACATATAACAAAACAGTCATCAAGCAAGAATTACAGTCACAATATTTATAACTATATCTTTATCATAATAATGGCAAACTATAACCATGACTATCCATTCTTTAACTCCATCAAAGACTTTAGAAGGATATAATATTACATAAGTAAATAAGAAGTAAGCAACCTCCAAAACTCTAGAAATGACAGAGACATCTCGCTGCCTGGACAGTGACTCAAAGTTCCTCTGTATCGTTGGGGCATCCATTTTTGGCCTTCAGGCCCATAATATTCAGCAGACATTTCCATGAAGCAGGAACTTTTAAAGACAGTTCAGTCACTATCTGCTGTGTCCTGCAGAATGTCTCGCAGACTCCTTCATGAATCAGGAACCCCGAAAGATCATCTCACCTTTAGGCAAGTTCAGCAGTCCTCTCTCTGTGGGTTCTCTGTGTCCAGCTTATACAACAGTCCAGACAAGAACAGTTTCTTGCCCAAAATGGCTATCAAACTCCATAAGGAGCCTCTTTGATGCCCATCTTCCTCTTGAAGTAGATTGGTGCTGCCAGGAGCAGATGTGTCTCATTGTCATGAAAAGTCCTAAGTTATTAAAACATTAAATACCATGTTCTGTAGTCTTTGAAAGATATGAAGAATGCCTATCTGAAATATATCTATGCACATCTAGAAAATCAAACTAACATTACTACAAGCTTGACTATTATCAATGATTATCCTTTAAAAACCTATATTTTTGATTATACATTACATTTTTAAATGAACTACACAATCACAATACCTCAATCAAGATCAGAAATATATATACATATAATAAAACTGACCTTAAAATCCATACCAATGAAATTATTCATATCTATATCATATCCCCCTTTAAATGTAAAAGAACATTTATAAACAATCTTATGGAGTCCTATGTGTGATTTCTCTTTGGGATTTGCCGGCTATAAGATACTAGGCGGGACAGAAACCCCAACACGCCGGCCCCTCATGTTACAGGTTACCTCCCTCAATATGAGGTTGGGTAACCAGCAGTCATCTAATTGGACTTAAGGCCCAAACCACAGGAGAGAATTCATGGCTGGTGCTGCAAACTTATCCAATTACCCATGAGTGGTAGAGTCACGGACCCTGGAGGAGAATCTACTCCTGTCTCTTTCCTACACCAGTATCATCTCTAACTACATTCTAAGCACTTAACATTATACCCATAGGGAGGTGTAACTCTAAGCCCTCATCGAAAAAGCTTCTCGGATCCAGACAGACACCGTCACAGAAAACCAAAGACTTGTTAATATGCAGAGGACCACTTACTGCAGGGTGCCCAGACACAGCTGATACATCCACAGCACAGCTCCCCTACTTCTAAACCGTGGGAAACATTGTGGAAGAGGGGTCAGGGACCTTGTACCAAGACATGATATGAGCTAATGTTGTCTGTGTATGACAGGGAAGCCACACTCATGAAATCTCAAATACTTTTATTTTTACAAGGCAGTGAAGTTGAAGTTTATAGATTTACAGACTGTTAACGAGGAGCTAGGGGAAGGAAGGAATAAGGACATTTGGCCATAAATATTTATTGAGTTCTATTATTTGCCATTTTTGAACTAGGCATATAGGTGAACAACGCAGATAGCATTCTTGTCCTCATGGCACTCAATAGGATAGTGTTGGAAGAGGGCAAGAAACCAAACTGATGCTTATGTGTGTTAGGTCTGTGTTATCCACATGTACATGTAATGTGAGTTATAATGAATGTCATGAAGGAAAGGAAAAGAGTGCCGTGCATATCAGTGGAAGAGATTTTGCTTCGAAGGGGCAGATTAGCTCTCTGGTCCAGTTTATAGACTCTGGAATTTAATGACTGGGTTCAAGACCCAACAGTGCTACTGGCTAGCTAATGTACTATTGGGCACATTATTAAGATTCCTGTGCCTCTCTTTCTTGTGTTAAATGTAAGTACTAGCTCCTACTTTACACTTTGGTAATGTGGCCTTTCTGGAAACCTTAAGAAGGGATTGTATTTGTGAGGTCCCTTCCAAAGACAGATAAATTGAGGCTAGAGGAATAATTTTACTAGTCCTCATTCAAACTGCTTTCTCAGTTTATCCATCTTAAATTACTCTCCACACAATCTCTGTGTGTGCTTCTTTACCCTCTGAGAATGTGCACTGGGCAGTTCTTACTGCCTTGGTCATGACTTAAGGTGGTCTTTTTCTTTCATGTGCGTGCATGTGATGTGGTCTCTCTCTCTCTCTCTCTCTCTCTCTCTCTCTCTCTCTCTCTGTGTGTGTGTGTGTGTGTGTGTGTAACAAGGAATATTTTGGGAGTTAAGTCCATTAAACCTCTCAGGGTTCAGAAAGATTCACTATAGCAGGCAGACATCTGACTAATAGGGTCTGAGAGTAAAAATGAAATAAATTAACTCGAGCACATTATCTCTGTGTGTTCTTTATTCTTTGGGAGAAGAAGCAGAGGGAGAGAAATAATCTCCCTCAGGTTTTAGTTTTTACAGATACAGTTTAAAAAATTCCATAGGCAAAACCAATGATATCCACAGACATTTCAGAATCACAGAAAAGCAGGTAGACCCTGACAAAGCAGGTGACACCACCCAGGAAGGACTAGCATCCTAGGGGAAGTACCTGACATCCTAAACCATTAGATAAGGTTACTAACCACTGTATAATAAAATTTAAATTATCATAGTTGTGTAGTTAAGTAGATAAGGTTACTTGAACGTTGGACTCACCTGTGCCCCTGTGCCCAGACCTGTTTTTTGGTAAGGGTGGGTGTGCTGTCTTCCTATCTTTTAGAAATTCCTACATTGTCTATTAGCAAAGGTAATTGTGAGAGATGAACTTTACGTAGATTTGACTATTAGAAGAACAAAGAATGAATGTTATCTCTCGAAGGCCCCATGGAAGGTCATTCTATTGCTTGTACAAGAGGAAGTTTTACACTGCTGAGGCATTTTGGGAATGAATCCCGTTTTGAAGGGAAAAGGAGTCATGGTTTCACAAGGTTTTTACAGAAAAGACAGTGACTCCAAAAGACAAGTGCTCCCAAACCCTGAAACCAGGTTCTCCATATGGAGTGTACATACACCTCCTGTGGATCTGTCTCTTGATCTGTCAGTTGTACATTCACTGGATAGTCCTGTGGGCTTATGACGTGTGCATGCATATTTTCACATGTGAGCATGTATGGGCATGTGTACGTGTACGCCTGGTGCTCATATCTCATACTCTTCTTGGTATGTTGAGGCAGGCCCTCTCACGTGAGCCCAAAGCTCACCAAAAGGTTAGCCTAGCTCTCCAGCTTGTAGCCGGGACCCCCGTCTTTGTCTTCTAAGCACTGTTATTATAGATGAGTTCCCATAATACATCTGCATGGGGTCTGGGGTTCTAGACCCTGTCCTCATGCTTGCTGATAGCACACATTTGCTTTAAGCATTCAACTCCCCAGCCCCAGTGTGACCATTTCTCTGTGAATGCTGAAGAACTTGTGTGTTGATTGACTTTAACCTGTGGAAGGAAGGAATCTGGTCTTCAGAGAACACCCCAAATATCTAACACTTGAAATTCCTTTGTCAAACTCAGCATTTAACAATATTTTCTCAAAGTTTTCCAGGTGGTAAATTATAGTACCCCATCTTCAAGCCCCTTTTTTGGTTAGGAGACTTAGGCAATTAGAACAAATTTATTGAAGCAGATTTGATACTTATTCTTGCAGCAAAATTTCACCCAAGCTAAGAACAACCACTTAACCATATTGAAAAGCTAATTTAGTTTCAGCCCAGCGAGTTTTGAAATAAGTACTTGTATAATAAAATTTAAATTATGATGGTTGTGTAGAAGTTACTGTGTATATATATTTATAACTTTGTAATACATGCTATTATGGCTGATTTAATATTCTGTTTATTCCAGCTCACATTAAACTCCTGCTTGTTTAATTTCTGGATCCCTGTCAGTGGTCCCAGGCCATATTTCATCATTTTTGCCTTATATGGTGGGAGTAGAGGGTGGCTTTGGTTCACATAATTTCTAGCTATGGTAATGATGTATTTTTAACTGCTCATAATTTAGAAAAATGTGCGTGTAAATTGTATCTAAGAAATGAAATAATGAAAACAAAGCAGCTGGTGCTGGAATCACAAAAGCAAATGAACCCTTGCTGTTATCCCCCCGGAGCTGCTGGGCGGATGTGCTGAAGACCCCACAGAGTCTGGCCATGGGAATGGAAATAGAGCTAGGGAGTTTTTTAAACTATTATTTACAGTAGTTGGATCTGGAATGTCCCCCAAAGCAAACGTAATGTCGTTCATGTTCAACCTGAAAAATTATTCATGCCATATGAAGCAATGAAAATGAAGTGGATATGCATATATGTAAAATAACAACCCTCTCTCTTAGAAAGTCTAAGAAAGAAAATTATGCTAAGTTCCTAATCAGGTCAGAATCATTCAATCCAAAAATGAATTTGAATAAGAATGTCTGGTTTGGGGACTTCAAACTCTACTTGCCAATATTTTAGAGTTGAAATTAGTTTTTGCTTCTGTGTTTATAGGCAAGAATTCCCTTTCCAGTGGCTCTGAAGGGACCTTCTGTCTTGGTGAAACATAATTTACCTCTGGATGGTCACTTGGTGCTCCCATCTTTGTGGATTGGTCATGGCCCCTATGCTGACTTTGGCAGGCATCACCCAGGAGACCAGGGTACCACTTTTCTTTCCTACCGAGTCAGGATATCAGCTTCGGGGTTTTCTCGCACTGCTCTCCGTCTCCCTAAAGCTCTCCATTTTACAGAAGAACAAAGTTTGGTGAATCAACGTGGTGTCACCTTCACCTTTTCCTCGCCTTTGTTGTATAAGAAAGTGTCAAACATTGCCATAGCAACAGAGCCTTTCTTATTCAAGGGATCTTAACCACTCTTGGACACTGTCTAGTGGATACATGATGCAGCCCATTATTTTCCCCTTCCAGTAATGTTTTTCCTCTTGTCTTAAAGTCCCTCATACTTGTATGTATGATGATGCTTATGTTTTTTATAATCTAGCTGGCATTCATTGTGAATCTCAACAACAGCACTTTCACTGTCAGCATTTTACTGAAAACACACTGTCAACTCTATCATTAGCTTCATTTTGTAAATCGATTCTCTTTATTGTTATTCATGTTGGATGACAGAAGAAAGGGAGAAGGATTCCTACTGAGATAATTGCACTGTTCCCTCTCTGCAGGAAATACAAAATTTCCTTTTATACTTTCGTGCCTACAAGCATGTTACTTCAAAGGGTAGTTCAACAAAGAATCTAATGTTCAGAAAGCCTGGTGGCGTTTTCTGAGCAGCACATGATCCAGCTTTTGAAAAGACAAGGTGACGAATGGCTGGTGCGTTGGTCAGATAGTTCCCAGAACTGATGTAGTGATGGTTTAAAGTAGATGCTCTTTAGTGGCCAGCATCGGGACTTTGGAGCTCACAAGGTAAAGAGCCAGGAATGGTGGCAGCATAAGAGACCCTGCTTTCTGTGCAGCTCAAGATGAACAAGGGTGCATTGTACTCTTCCCACCCTCCAGTTTCAATGCAGATCAACTGGTTAAACAAGGAATGTCAATCCTCCTTACATTGGTGAGGAAGAGGAGTGGGGAGAGAGAGAATACAAGAGATCACACTTGATTGATTTTTGGTCATGATTCTCCCACCCCACCCCCTTCATAAAACCACCACCTAGGGTCAGAATAACCATTTATTTTGTTTTTGTGGTCAGCAGTTGTTGTTTTAAGAGATGGCACAAACCTGATTTCATGCCCAGGGGTTGGAGACTTGGGGATGGTTTGGAAAATGAGAAGTCTAAAATCGTTGCTCTCAACTGTACTATGTAGAGATTTGTGAACGCTAGACTTAAAAATGCTTTTCTCCCAAAGGGATGTTGGAGTTTGTGTGTGCACATGGGCGCTAGAACTCCTCATCCTCAGCCCTGCAGACACTGGGCTTCTGCGAGGACAATTTCTGCAGAATTTGGGCAAGTCAAGAAAGATGTCCCAGAAAGTTTCTAGAGTCTTCTAGAAATATGCTTTATGTCATGATACTAGAATACAAGGTTCAATTTCAAAAGTTTGAAGTCCAAGTAGGAATAGCATTTGTTATTGATTACCAGAGAATTTAAAGAATTCTGAGTCATATACATGAGTTTATTTAGCAGAAAATTTTAAAAATACTCAGAAAAGTAAGGCTTTCTATTTCAAATAATATTAATTATATTCAGGCTAATATATGGATGGCTGTCCTTGAACTCAGAAAGATCCACTCACCTTTGTCTCTGAATGTTGGAATCAAAGGCCTGTGCCACCAAACCTAGTCATTATTTATTTTTAATGATGACTATTACACAGATTCTTAGACCATGTTTGAAGTATGGGCTTGTATTAAGTTTGCAATGTATTTGTAAATAATGATTTTAAGTGCTTGCATCCCTTTGGTACTCCCAGCTGTAAGGTCCCCTTCTCACCAAACCTTAGATTTAAGATTGGCGATAGTGATTACTCAGGCACTAGCCTTTCCAGTTGTTCAGGTGTCTAATAATTGTAGGGAGCCACCTGGAGGCACAGGTGGTCCTGCAGTTTGGAGGTATACAAGTCCATACCTGGCTTAGCCACGTGGGGCTGAGAACCCTAGCCTGCACATGCGCAGACCAGCAAATGGCATCAACCAATCAGCATTCAAGCCTCTCCACCGTTTAAAAGCAGCTGCCTCTGGGCTCTGCTTCCTCTCTCTAAGCTTTCTCTCGTCCCTGCACTCTCTCTTCCCTTCCCCCAGTTTTCCTCAATCAAGTGCTCCGAATAAAGGCGTGATCAGGGAAGGAATTCTCGTTTTTCGTGGCGTTTATTCCTGCTGGTCAGGAAGCGCGCCGCAATTAATTATCTACACACATAGAGAGACATAAAGACACAAATACACACAAAATGACACAGGTACACACACATATATGCACACATGTGCACATATATAAACACACATGCATGTGTGCGTGCACCCCACACACATGCATGCATGAAACACACAGTTTTGATGGGGTGAAGGCATAAGAAGCTTCTAGATTTTCCTCTCAGTTATGGCAATTTAGATTTTTCTTGCTTAAGTAGGACATGTTTTCACTGCTATTGAAGAACTTAGAATAAGATTTGTTGAACAGACATGTATGCTCCTGGATTTATTACCTTGGGCTTGAGCATCTTGTGGAAAATATTTACTTTCCAGTAGCAACATAATTTCTCCCAAACTCAAATCACTTCCCTTCTCAAGCATTTAAAAGGGCTATACTTTCCTGATAGTGTATAGCCAGGCAACAGTTAGCTATTGCCACTAGACTGTGAGTAGATGAGATGTATCTCTCTGAGCTAGGTCACCCTGGGGTTGCAGTGTTATCTTCCAGCTGACTCCTTCCTAGTTAGAGTAAATCCTAAAGCATCATGGGAGATGGAACCCCACATGGAGCAAAGCCGAGTTGATGTGGGATTCCCCTCTGTATGAATGTCATTGGTTCATAAAGGAACTGCTTTGGGCCTATATCAGAGCTAAAGAGGAATAGAGCTAGGCCAGGGAAAACTAAACTGAATGCTGTGAGAAAGGAGGCAGAGTCAGAGAGACTTGTAGCCCCTGTGGAGACAGATGCTTGGAACTTTACCTGGTAAGCCACAGCAATGTGGCGATACACAGATTAATGGAGATGAGTTAAATTAAGATGTAAGAGTTAGCAAATAATAAGCTAGAGCTAATGGGCCAAGCAGTGATTTAATTAATACAGTATCTGTGTGGTTATTTTGGGGCTGAGCGGCTGGAAATGAATAAGCAGCCTCCTACTACACTGAGTGAAGATGAGAAGAGCCACTGCGATATAGGGTCTTGTTGGAAACCCATCCTATCCTAACTCTCATGTGATTGCTCTCCACAAACACATATGCATCCAAGGACCAGCAAATAACAGCCATCGACATAAGGACATAACTGGTCTGACATTCTTAACTGTAAAAAAAAAAAAAAAGAAATTGCAGTTTTTGGTGAAGTAAATGTCTGACATTTACCATTTGGCTATTTATATAAAGGGTACAGAGAGTCTCTCCTTTAAGTACATTTTATGTTATTGCTAGGTATTTTTTATTACCATTTTCAAAACTGTTTAATCTCTTACAATTTATTTTACTTCTATTTTAAAAATTTAAATTTGCTGGGCCATGGTGGTACACACTTTTAATCCCAGTACTTGGGAGGCAGAGGCAGGTGGATCTCTGAGTTTGAGACCAGGACATACTCCAAAGCCACACAGAGAAACCCTGTCTTGAAAAACCAAAAAAAATTGATTGAAGTAGAATAGCATCATTTTCCTCCTTCCTCTCTTCTAACCCCTTCCAACCCCCTCCACTCTTTTTCAAATTCATGACATTTTCTGTATTATTATTACTGTTATACACACTCACACACACACACACACACACACACGTGTGTGTGTGTATATGTATATTTGTGTGTATATATGTGTATGTGTGTGTGTGAAAAGTAAGTATGTGTATGTGTGTGTGTGAAAAGTAAGTGCAAGCCATTGAATCTTTTTAGTGTTGCTTATATGTGTATACTTTTTAGGACTTGGTATTAGAGGCTTGTTCCTATGGAAGACTGTTTCTCCCTTCCTCAGCCGTTATTAATTACCTTATTTCTAATTATTATCAATTAAATTTTTATTTTATGTGTATGAGTGTTTGCCTACATGTGTCTTTGCACTATGTGTGTGCCGGATGCCCTTGGAGCTCAGAAGAGGGTGTCAGATTCCATGGATTTGGAGTTTTAGATTGTTGTGTGCCCCGTGTAGTACTGAGTCCTGAATGTGGACCCTCCATAAGATCAAAAAGTACTCTTAACCATGGAGCCCTCTCTCCAACCCTAAATTTTAAAAGTCCTCACCTATGGCTACATCATGAAGTGCTTTACTTATGTTTTCCTCTAGTTGTTTAAAGTTTCTGATCTTACATCCATGCTTTGACCGATTTTGAATTATTTTTACATGAACTGAGAGATAAAGATCTCGTTTCTTTCTTCAGTGCCTGGACATCCACTTTCCTTGGTGTTGTTAGTTAGAGGAACTGTCTTTCTTCCAATATGTTTTTGACACATTTGTTGCATAGTAGGTGTAGCAAGCTGTGTGGGATTATATTTGTGCCCTGTATTGTATTCCAATAACCCACATGCCTATTTTGGGCCAGTATCAGACTGTTTTGGTTACTATGACCCTGTAATATAATTTGACACCAGGTACTGTGATTTCTCCAGTGTTACTCTTCCTGCTGAGGCTCACAATGGTTCTTCAGTGTCTTTTGTGCTTTCATATGAATTTTAAGATTGTTCTTTTCTAGTTCTCAGAGTGATATTAGAATTTTGATAGGGGTTGCACAGAATCTACAGGTTGCACTTTGTAATAGTTATCTTCACAATATGGATTCTTCCAAATGATGAGCATGATTTTCTATCTTTTAGTGTCTCCTTCAACTTTGTTCTTTAGTGTCTTAATAATTTCCTTGCCATGGTCTTTCGCCTTTTTGATTATGTTTATTTTTAGATACTTGATTTTTTTGGTAGCTATTGAGCATTTGATTTTCAAAATTTATTTTTAAAATTTTTATTTCTTAACGAGTTCATTTTTTGTGTCTAATGGTGTATTGCATATTAATTCTGCTTCCTGCTACTTTGCTGAAAGTGTTTGAAGTCTAAGAATCTTCTGGTAGAGTATCTAGGGGTTTTTACATGTAGGGTCAGTTTGCCTGTAAATAGAGATTTTTTTTCTTACTTGTAACATCTTATCTTTCTCTTGTCTTATTGCCTTAGGTAAGACTTTGAGCACTGTATTGAATAAGAGGAGAGAGGATGGGAACTCTTGTCTTATTCTGGGCTTTAGAGGAATACTCTCAGCCTCTCCAGTTTAATTTAATATTGTCTATATATTTGCATTATCCAGACGTCAGTAGGCTGAGATATGCTGTTTTTATTTCTAGTTTCTTTGGGACTTTTTACCCTGAAGGGATGTTGAATGTCATCGAAAGACTTTCCTGTATCAACTGAGATGATCAAGTGGTTTCTGATCTTAAGCCTGTTTATAGATTATGTTCGGGGTTTTCTCACAAGCTCTCAGAATTCTCCTCATACAACTCCATTCTTGGACCATGTTCCTATAGCCATTACCAGGTTACTAGTGAGAGCTCTTAGGGTAGCTAATCTCTTTGTACCATGACATCTCTCATGACAACAAAGATACTAAGCAAGGAAGTATTTTAATTTTGAATTATGTCTTCTGGTATAGGAGACTCAAGAACATAAGGAACTTGCCAGAGCTAGCCTTACCTATCTTTCAAGATAGTGCCATCAGTGAGACAGCCGGAAAAGGACTCTGCTGTTTGATTTCATCCTGGTAGGAAATCTTACCTGAGTTCTAATAAAACAATTGGTTCATCAGCTTTGGCAAATAAAAGGTTCTTCTTGAGTACTGAGAATATTTGAGGTCTCTTCATTATTTGGAAACAGTTGTCGGGCATAGGACTTAGCCCCTCCCATTGACTCAGGATGTCCCAATATTAGTAAGGAATACTATCAACTTTAGCTCAGATAGTGCCAAGTTCCCTTCGGGCATCATCTCCCAACTCTTCCATTGCCCAGAGACCAGCATTGTTGATCATCACAGTCTTCCAGACCATAACCAGTCCCTTCTCGCTCTATGAAAATGTCTATTTTTATGATTATCTTTGTCTTCTTTCTGTTTCTTTAACTGCGCCTCACAGATAAATTTATAACAAACAGAACTTTGTTTACTTTATAGTTATAGGGGCCAGGGAAGTTTTAGAATATGGTGTTAGCATCTGATGAGGCCCTTCCTGAGAAATCATTATATGGGGAGGCATGGTGCAGCGATTCAGAGATAGATAGATAGATAGATAGATAGATAGATAGATAGGTAGGTAGTTAAATAGATGATAGGTAGGTAGATAGATAGTTAGATAGATAGGCAGGTAGATATATAGAGAAATAGGTAGGTAGGTAGATAGGTAAATAGATGATAGATAGATAGATAGGAGTTCAAATTTATAATGAAACCACTCATATGATAACCAATGTGTGAATGGGTTAACCCAGTTATGATTGTGGAACTATCAAGACTGAATGGCTTTCCAAATTTCTGACTAGGAACCAAGGTTCCAATACATAAATTTTGGAGTACGCAGTCAAATGGTAGCGCTGATTGGAGAATAAAACATACTAACTGTAGATCAGGTTGTTAGAACAATAAACTATTTAACTTTCTTAAGCTACCCTGGCATTTTGAAAATTACCAAAGGTCTAGCTGAGAATGCCATCTGGTGTCCTTGGCCTGCAGATAGAAAATGCTTAAACATTTCCAAAATACCTCTGTCTGGCAGCTCTCCTTATGGCCCCGTTCCTATGGAGACACCTACAGCTCCTCATGGTTCCCTTAGTGGCTTTCAGTACTTGCTTCTGTCATTATTGAAGGACAAAAAGTAGCAGGTAATGAATGACATTAGAAATTTAACAGAAAAAAAGTGACAGCAGAAAAGGAAATGACTTCAAGGGAGGAAGTTTTTACCCAAAGAAAAACAGATTTTGCACAATATCATGTAGACTGTCTCATCAGACTGAATGATATAGAGGCCTTCAGGGTTGGTGCAAACGCTGTCTCACTGGGCACTAGAGTGCTTGTCCAAAGTGCAGTCACTGGTGCTTCCCACAAGAGCTCTGCCATTCAAAAACCACGAAACTATATTCAGACCCATGGCCAAGAAAGATAGAGAAGTGTTTCATTGGATGACTGATGGAAAATACGTGAAGTGTGGCAAGCTTTAGAACTCCCAAGGATACTTATCTGCAGAGTCTTTTAATTTTCCATACTTTATACACCATCGATGTCAGATTAACAAGACTCTGTTACTCACATGTGAGCTGTTTCATTGAAAGTCATGCTAATTTATGCAAATTTATGCAAATTGTAGGTAGAAAGGATGACCCCAGAGTGGTTTTGTTTTGGAGGCAGGGTCTCCGCTGTGGAACTCGGTCCTTCATGACCATCTTGAAATCAGGGCAGCTGGATGACCTGTATGTGATCCTCAAAAGATTGGTTCCACCAATGTCTCCTTGCAGAATGAATGAACTTGAGACGAGGGTATCCCTTTTCTCCTTCCTTTCATGATGCTATGTTTTATTCTAGCCCAGAGCATCACAGCAAGAGAAGGGATAAAGGGAACATATATAGGAAAGACTGGGTCAAGCTATCCTAATTTTTAGACTATTTGATGCTGCACTACATCCAACCATAAAGGCAATTCTTAACTCCAACAAACATTTTTAACAACGTAGCAGGATATAAAATAAACATACAAAAAGTAGTTTTTCTATATACCATAATAAGCTTGGTGAGAAGGAAATCAGAGGAAAAACCCCTCCCATTCATTATAGCTTCAAAAAATACAACACGAAATAGAATAAAACAAATAAACAACAACAAAACCCTTTATGAAGAAAATTAACCAAGGAGGTAAAATACTTGTACCACGAAAACACAATGATGAAGGAAATTAAACACAGTAGAAGATGGAACGAGATCCCATACCCATGCTTTGACAGAATTAATGTTGTGAAAATGGTTATGTCACCTACAATGAGCTCCAGCCTCAACACAATCCCTATCAAAATTCTAATGCCATATTGTGCAGAAATAGGAAAAAATTCCTAAAATTTACACAGAAGCACAAAATACCCTTAATTAGATATAATGCAGAAATAGAAAATTGGAGATGGCATGAAACATGATCTCAAACTATACTACAGAGCCATAGCAACAAAATAGCATGGTGCTAGCACACAGCACAGATAAAAGACACATAAATCAAAAAATAGATCAGATAACCTAGAAGTAAACATACAAAGCTATTATCCCCTAATTCTTTAAAAATTACTTTATTTTATTTTTTCCAAGATAGGATTCGTTTTTAGTAACAGCACTGGCTGTCCTGGAACTCATTTTTGTAGACCAGGCTGGCCTTGAACTCAAAAAGATTTGCCTGCCTCTGCCTCTCGAATGTTGGCTTTAAGGGCCTTCACCACCACTGTCTGGCTTCAGTCACCTAGTTTTTGACAAAGGTATCAAAGACATAGATTTTAGAAAAGAGATCCACTTGATCCCATAGTGATGGGAAACTGGATATCCACCTGTAGAAGAATGAAACTAGATCTACATCGTTCAACCTGCACATAATTCAATATATCAAAAGCTTTAATGTAGGACCTGAACTTATGAACAATTTAGCAGAAAATAGACAGCATACTTACAGATGCAGGGATAGGCAAGGACCTTCTGGAAAGGTCACAGAGCATAGGACATAATTCACAGTGTGACAAATGGGAATACGTAAAATTAAAAATATCCTTCTATATAGAAAAGAAGCAGTCAACACAGTTGATTGTTGAAAAGACAGCCTACAGAGTGGAAGAAAACCTTTGACAATTATTCATCTGACAGAGGACTAACATTTAGAATCTACAAAAAATCCCAAACAACAAAAAGAACATTATTCAACATATATTACACATATTATTATTATTTAATATATATTACACATATTACACAAACACCATGAAATTAGATAAGATATCATGGGAAGAGGTCTTCAGGGAGTAGATGGGGAAGGAGAAAGGGTAGCAGAGGGAATGGAAAAACTAAATCATGCTTGCTCCAATACTTAGAATCTAAAGTCAGAATATGTATGTGCTATATGTGAGATGAAATCAGAAGGGGGATTGGGGTGCAGGAAAGGGGCCAGCAGAAGGCCAGCAAGGTGACTGAGGAAGGACAGGTAAGGAAGGAGGGATAGGAGTACACTACAATGTTAAGTATGAGTGAAAGCATCCCTGAAATTCATTATTTTATGTTCTAGTTTGAAAATTTAATCAACAGAAAATTCTCTCTCTCTCTCTCTCTCTCTCTCTCTCTCTCTCTCTCTCTCTCTCTCTCCTCCCTATTTTCCTCTTCCTCTTCTTCTTCCTCCTCCTCCTCCTCCTTACCTTCCTTCAAAGAAAAGCCACAGGAGACACTGGGGGAAGTCAGGAGTGGGCTCTCATCACCTGAAGCCATCACAACGACCTCAGACTGCCATCCTCCTAAACTGTGAGACTGAAGAAGTGTCTTCGGGCTAGATTACTAGTCTGCGGTATTTAATTGCTGAATCATGTGGCTTTGTTTTTTGGGTCCGTGATAGGTCAAGATTATATGGGGACACCATCTCATAAAATATCAGTGTGTTTTCAGTCTTTGTAATTAGGTGTGGGTGTGTGTTTGACTTCCAGCTAAAGTAGTTTATAAGAAATTCATTTGGAAAACTTCTGGAGGAAATCTTCCTTTTGAGCCAACATACTGACACACATACACACAAACATAATACACATATACATGCATATATATACATACATACATACATACATATACGTGTACATACACACACATACACCCATACATACATAACATATGTAATCATAAATATACATACCCATACAGACATACATATATGCAAGCATATT
Source organism: Myodes glareolus (assembly GCF_982192425.1). NCBI lineage: Eukaryota > Metazoa > Chordata > Mammalia > Rodentia > Cricetidae > Myodes > Myodes glareolus. Next base: position 39,160,822 of record NC_142037.1, read on the forward strand.
CACACATACACACATATGTACATACACATATGCATGCATATATACACGCATACATAATACACATATGTATGTATATACACACATACATACACACACATATATATCTACACACATACATGCATATACACACCCAAACATACATACATACATACCTTGAGGAAAACAGAAGCATGTTAGGAAAGTTCTGTCACTGTCTTTGTCCTCATGTCCTTTCTTCCTGCCTTTACATCAAGATACCATTAAATCCACGATAGGAATCTATAAGGTATGGGTCATAACAGGACATATCACTCAAGCTCATGGAGAGATGGAGATGTCTTCAGTCCTGGATGACACAGTTGAGCTAAGCACGGTGCTAGCTTCACCCCAGCCTCTTGTTACTTGAGAGGATAAAGTATCTGAGAGGGTTTCCCCCAAAACTCTGAGATTTGTATTGTTGAACTTTCTAAGTAATGGGTGTATGGAGGAATTAGTTTTAGGGTTTGAGTGCTAGATTTAGTAAATTTGGTAAATATTTACTTTGAAATAAATAAGAATCTGCATGCCAAGGTACAGAGGAGGTTATGAGAGGAGACTTGGTTTAGGGTAAGCCACTGACAGGGTGTCATGTAGCTGTTTCCTTGGGTATTGGAACATTCCACCTTGCATGGATGCTCCTTAAGCAGGAGAGAAAACTTTAAAATAGCTTCAGGAAGTCCCCTAAGCTGACCAGATTCACTAGGCTCCTCCCCACTAGAGTTGGCAATGAAGAGGCTAAGAGTCACTCATAGACAAGCCAACCTACAAAGAAGATTCTGAGACCAGACCAACTGCCTGGAAGAGGTTTAGACCAACTGAGTCGCTTGGAAGGGACGCTCTCCATCCTGTTGAGCTGACTGCAGGCTGTGCACTGTGCTCCAGGTTCCCAGCTTTTTTAAGCCATTGCCAATGCTGGGTGGGCTGTAGTGATACAGCTACCTTTGAAATGCCATCTCTGCTCTTGTGAGTAAACCTTCACCCATACTCCTATACGTAACCCCAATAAAACTCATTGACTCACCAAGTTGGACTTCTGTTGTATCCATACTTTGTTCTGCTGTGGGCTTGCTGAAGGGACTCTTGCCAGCATGCAAACATGGCTTTGACAGACCTTGCCCTTCTCTCCCATTTACTCTGCCTTGCTAAAAGTCATTAGATTACATCACTAAGGATAGCTTTCAAGGCCCTTTCTCTTATTTGGCCAATCTGTCCTCCTGAGGTTGACTACCAAGGTCCAGCTATCAAAGTATTGAAGTCTAGCAATCAGAAGGCCCTTTTGTCTCACCTAAGTAACACTCCTAATTAAAATTAACCACCTCATCCCAACACAGGATTTCCCCCTTTACCTTTATAAACCACCATTTGCTTATTGCCACAGTGGTCCTCTGCCCTCCCCAGACCCAGAATAAATATCTCTGCCCCTTTCCCTTGTTTCCTTCCCCTTCTGCCTTAACCTCCATCTCCTATATTTGTCTCTTATTCCCTGCCTCCTATCTCTTTGGAGAAAATAAATCTCCTTTGTGCTGAGAACTTGATCTTGGGGATCTTGGGCTGATACTTTCCCTTTCCCTCCCTGTCTGGGGCAAGGAGACATCCTGACACACAACTCAACGTTAGGGTTGGGCATTGGTTTCTGGGCAGTTTGACTGACATTTCCATTTCATAGCTTAGCTCTTAAAGACAACAATGAAAAAGTAATATAAGGATGATCATAGCTCACCTATTACCCCTGCTAACTATGGGCTGGGTCCTCTTCCAAAACATTTACAAAAATTGATTGATGAATTCTCCCAGGCAGTCTAACAGGTGCCATGCCAGCCTGTCTCTATGGCACCTACTGTGGTCCCCAGCTCTTACTGTGCATGTCACTGTGTACTCACTGCTCACGTGGTACTAGGGCTGGTCTGTGTGACTGTCTTGACTAGTTTTTATTGTCAACTCAACACAACTTGGGAAGAAGGGAACCTCAAAGAATTGCTTCCATCAGATTGACATATGCTAATGTCTACAGGGCTTTGTCTTAATTGCTAATTGATGTGAGAAGGCTCAGCCCACCTTGGGCGGTACCATCCCTAGGCAGGTGACCCTGATCTGCATAAGAAAGTTAGCTGAGGAGAGTTCATCCAGCAAGCAGTTCTCCTCTCTGGTTTCTGCTTCAATGCCTGCTTGAGTCCTTCCTTGACTTCCCTCAGTGATGAACTGTGACCCGGGATAGTCAAATAAACCCTTCACATCACTAAATAGCTTCTGCTAAGGGTGCTTTAGTACAATAACAGAAAAAGAAAAACCAAAAATGAAAACTAAAACCAGAGCTGTGAACAATGACCCAGGGCAGAAAGGGTGGCATTTCTCTTCCCAGATAAGACCATGGAAGATTGTAACTTCATTCTTGGCAAGGACCTGAGGACTCCATCCTGCACCAGGCAGGGAGCTCACACTTGCCAGCACCACATTAGGGAGTCTGGAAGTGGATCTTCTTGTCTCGGGCCACTGCTGCCCTGGCCAGGAGCCTGACTGTAGCTTCTGGAAAGACTGTAAGGTAGGACCTCCCAGCTAAGGCACTGCAAAGGCCCAGCCCACAGCAATGATTGCTTTATGTTGCTACGGTTGCTATGTCAGAGAGTAGGTACAGGGCAACAGATTGCTAGTATAAACAGCTACTACTTATTTGACAGGGAAATACAAAACAGTTCATTACTTTCTCAAGTTTATATACCTTTTAGATGCTGGAACTGGGGTGCAGAGCCTAGTCTGTCTGCACAGCCTGTCCTTGCCTTCCCTAAACTGCCCTTAGACATTTTTTGTGGACATGTGATGATTGCAGTGTTCCTTAGTATGAACAGGGCATGTAAACCCACCAAGGAGGATCTGAGCAGAGTCACCTTCCATAGCAAAAGCACCATGCACACAGGTCTCAGACTACTCAGTGTTATTCTTTTGATCTGATCCCTTTAAGGGCAAGCCACGCCCACTCCCAGCCACTTCTGACCCCCTGGTTGCCATCTTCACCCCTTCCTTCTGTCCCCCTCTCTCGGCGTGTGCACATGTGTCTTCTCTGTGTCTCCTCTATGTCCGTCTCCATGTTTCTCTGTCTCCCTCTTCTTTAAGTAATAAATGTTTAACTTTATGTTTAGCCTTACATCTATTTACTATGTCCTGTAAGTCTTTTATCCGCCAACTCCACCGCCAGCTCTGCCGTTAGCCACGGGGACCCTGCACCACCCTGGTGGCAGCCTCTGCCTGGCTCGCAGGCCGCTAGGGGAACACCCCAACATTATTTTTTAAGAACAAAACTCATGATCACCTTTTTCAGAAGTTGGTGACTTTAAGGTCTCTGGGAAACTAAAGTCTCAGCTAAGTGCAGCTCATACACCACTGTTTGCACATGAAATTATATAGCTGATAACAAACAAACAAACAAACAAACAAACAAACACACAACTCTACAGTAACACACTAGCTCATACTCTGGGCTGGATTTGCTCCTAACTTCAACCCTTGAGTTAACTTCAAGTTCTTTCTTTCTTTCGTTCTTTTTTTTTGTTTGTTTGTTTCTAATCCCTATGAGGTAATTCCTCCATCAGTGACCTCTGAATGTGCCAGAACAAACCTCTTGGCAAGCCAAAGTCCCGGAAGCAGTATCAGACATTTAAAGAAATGAGAAAATGTTAATTCAAGAGAATGCACTGTGAGGCTCCAATCCTTCCTTGGGCCAAGCTGAAGTCAGGCACAAAATAAGAAGTCCCCTCCCAATATGCATTGTGTCATTACTCAGATGGTCCAGCTTGCTCAGCTTTAAGGAAGTCCCCACATACATCTCTTCCTTTCATTTACAGCATATACTTATGCTAATGAGGGAATGCCCTTCCTCAAACGAGGTCAACCAATTTATTAAGGTTTTACAATAACAAGACCCTGTTATTTTGAAATGTTTACTGTACCTTCTTATTATTCAAAGCACTTTCCGTTTACAAACTCATTTGATCCTGACCGTAGCCCGAGGGGACAGATTCTATTAGCAGCCTCATTTTTGTAGATAAGGTAACTAGGGGCAGAAAACTTAATTAATTTTTTTTCTAAGATCTCACAGGAAAGACATAAACAATTGTGCATGGGTTTGAACTCATAAAGTCTGACTAAATGGAGGCTTCTGGTCTTTAAAACTTTGTGTATAAGCTGGCCATGATGGATTTGACTCACTATGTTTTGCTATAGTTGGTTAGAAAGATAGGTTGAGATCTGAGCCCAGGTGGATTTTTTAAAAAAAGTGTGTGTGTGTGTGTGTGTGTGTGTGTGTGTGTGTGTGTTTGTGTGTGTGTGTGTGTGTGTACATTTGCACACATGCATCTGGAGGATGCCAGAGGTCAACTCAGGTGTTTCCCAAGTGACTTCTACTTTGCCTTTTTGAGGCAGGATCTCTTCATTGTCCTGGAGTTCACCCATTAGGCCAGACTATCTGGCTAGCCAGCCCCAGGGATTCTCCAGTCTGCAACTCCAGCACTAAGATCTAAGCACACACTATAACATGTGGCTTCTTTACTTGGATCCTGGGACTCAAACCCAGGTCCTCATGCGTGTGGTAAGCAGATGAGCAACCGAGTCATCTTCCAAGCCCTTTAGTCTTACTGTCACGCTGCTGTGCCTAAGCTGGTAAACATTTTGTTGTTCTCCCAGATATTCTAAGTTACCAGACATCCATGCACCTGTAGGTCCACACTTTTATCTTAGAAAACCATTGTCTGGGTTACCTGTAGTTATAGCACCTTTCCTTCTAAGCCACTTGTCATGGTTGCTGTAAAGATCTTCCCGTGCAAGCTTCCTATATTAGCACAAATATTTGTCATTGCTTGAAAATCAATCCCTTGACTGAGTTGATTTCCAAGGGTTTCATGCAGAGCACAGAGCACTGTGGTGAGGCCACGTCACTTGTCACTTCTCCTCCAAACAGTGGCTTCGGATTGCACATCAACTCCTGAGAGGCCATGCATGATCACAGCTTTTCCTCCCTAGGACATAGACGGGAACCAAGATCAAAGCCTCTCATGTAGAGTCCCAACTTGAACTCGACTCTTAGGGTCAACAATGAGAATGGAGGTCTGAGCTGTCTGCTTTGTCCTTGCACACCTATTGACTTAGAAAGGTTGATGATCCTTTTCCATGTGCTGGTAGATGCATAGGGTAGGGGCTGAGAAGGTAGGTTTAGGCTTATCTGACCTGATAGGTACCTTTATAATTTTGTCTCCTAAGTCCCCTCTCTTCTATATCCTAAGCTAAAAGGATAGAAACAGCATATAACATATTTTGAAGGCCAGACACGGAGTCACAAACCTATAATCCCAGCACTAGCAGACCACTCTTAGCTGCATAGCAAATTTGAAGTCTGTCTGAGCTGAGATCATCTCTCAAAACAAACAACTAAAGAAAGACAAGCAATGCTTGGATCTATTTCCCCCACCAGATGCCTGAGGGCTGTATCTCATTTCCCTTCATGTCTTCTTATACCAGGAGCTACAAACAGATCTAACTCTCAGTGGATAGAGAGTGGTGAGCAGGGAGGATCTGGGAGATATTTGCACCCATGTCGAAGCACACATTGCTGGTTTATAAGAACTTTCCCACGTATTTTTATATTAGTTCCATCATCTAGAACAGTTATTACTATCTCTATCTCCAAAGATCTAGAACTCAAAGGATGAGCCCATAGGGTATGGCAGGGCTCCAGGTCCTGTTTTCTCCTCTTATTATCCTGTCACACTGCTCTAACTCTTGTTGTACCTCCTAGAGGACTTTCTAGGACAGTAGAAAAGGGACCTTACAGAACACACAGCCTCTGACTTTGTAGTTGACTATAAAATAACAACACTGAGATCCCAAAGGAGTCACTGAGGGTTTATGATGTGCTAGTCTCTGTATATGATGTCATTAGACCCTTAAACTCCAGTGACAGAATGCTAGACATGTACAAGTCAAAGGATTTAGGAAATTTATTTTGGAAATACTTATTTTTGACTCATGGGTTTAGGGCAAGCCAGCATAGGGATAGGTTTGCAACCTAGGACTCTGCTTCATTTGACATACACACAATCATACCTTTTTCCTAGCAATGAGCTTGGCAGCTTGGGATTTTCACCTGCATCAAGTTGCATGTTACGCCACTCCAAATAATGGAGTGTGTTGCTCCAATGACCCATTGGGACAGGTTCTGAAATATATCCAGGTAAAGACGCAGGAGTCCTGTTCAGGCTGAACTAGTTTTGGATGTGTGCTTTTAGGGTTCTGGAGAAGTCCAACAGAAGACCATGATCCTATTATTCTGGCATGCTGGGGCTGATCATCCTATACAGAGGCAGGATGACGACATCCCTGAGAGGAGTGCACAGGCTCCTTTTAAGCACAGCCAAGAAACAGTCCTATGGCAATTGGCTCATCTCGGATATGATTGGCTTAAGCAAGTGGCAATCATATCAGCACATTCTAACCGGCTAGATCTAGTTAGGGACTGGTCAGGGCTACAGTTTTCCATTTTGAGGAAGGCCTGGAAAAGTTCCAGGCTTTGTTCTTATTTGATTATCACCTTGTGCTTAATGGTTGTAGAGATTGGCACAGGCCTGGCCTGTCCCATTTGGAACCTCTGGCCATGCCCACACCTCTTAAGGTTAGTCCTGGATTTTGACAGACTCTCAAGAGATCTGTGCATGTATTCTTGTAGTTGAGAAGCTCAGTGTGAAAACACAAACCCATTTCACAGAGGAGCAAAGTAAGACTAGGAGAGAGGTCGAAACCCTAAGATGTCTCTTTAGCCAGTGGAGCCCAGATGACTGTGCCTCCAAAATTTCATGCTTCAATGCTGATTATTTTTGACCTTCAAGTTTGCCTGGTACACAGAGATAATTATGTTCCAGGGTTTGTTGTCACTTCAGGAAACATGAAGTTATTGTGCACAGTGCCTGGCACCAGCACCTGACCCTCAGTGAAAGGACAGCTTAGTTCATCCCATCTTTATAAGATGGTGTTAATGTAATTCCCATGCAGCATTCTGAAACTTCATTGCAGCACCTTGAGAACAATACTGACATAAAACAGCCAAAAGGAGTCCCCCCTCTCTCTGACACACACACACACACACACACACACACACACACACACACACCTACCTAGCTATCATTGTAAGAAACCAGCAAGTGAGATAAGCCGAAGGGAAATACCTTATCTACCCAGAAGTCTTCTCATGAAGAATTTGCATAATTAGAATTTGTAGACCTGGAGTAAAGGTAATTTTCTGTCTTTTCAGTCAATTTCTCCTTCCTGTAGATGCTGCACCAGAAGGGGGTTGGTTCAAGTGGGAGAACAGCACAGTTTAGGAGTGAAATAGAACCTGCTCAAAATGTATAAAATATCCGTTCTTAGTTTCTTGCTTCTTTCTCAGACTGTCTATGCCATGGCCTCCTTATTTTTTCACCAAGGAAGACATCTTTGGCGCCCCACATGGGGTGCTCACAGAGGACCACTCAGAGAGCCTCACTGGTGTTAGAGGTGTGAACCTGACTTCAGGCAAGGGTCCTAGGTCCTGGTTCTCACCTCACTGCTCACGTGCCTTTATACCCTCCCCTGGAGTTATGGAGAGGGCCAGCGCAGCACCTTTCCTTGAGGGTTTTATACCACACAGCTGCTGATTCAGAGTTGCTGTGATCCTTGGTTTTGATTACAGGGAGTCAACAGAACAGCAATGGAAGCGCTGGGGTTTCTGGGGCTAAGAGACTACCTATCCTTGAATCCTAGTTCTGCTGTCTACTCACACTTTTGTACCTTGTTTTCTTGGTAAAGGGGAATAATCAAAACACTGATTATTTCAGAAGACTCGTGAAAATGTCGACAACAAACTTATAACAGTGGACATGTGGTAAATGGCTCACGGTATTTTATTTTCTATTCTTCCCAGAAAGTCTGTGGCTGAATCAGGACAATTTTGTTTTTGGACAGATGAATACACTTGAGTCACTCAGCGAGCGTCATAATTCCTTGTGACTCAAAGCCCTGAAAACAAAAAATATTTTTTTTCTTTTGAAGATAATTCATTACACCATAAAAGCAAATAAGACAGGCATGATGAAATATTTGCTGGTTATCATTCCATGTAGGTACTCATATTTTACTGAAACATAATGTACCTGACTTGGTGTGTGATTGTATACCAATGAAGAGATGATGAACTTCTGAGCTTCAGATTGTTTGCCTCAAAAGCAGAGCTCATTATTTCCTTCCTGTGGAGTTACTGGGGGCTAAATTAAGTGTGTGTGTGTGTGTGTGTGTGTGTGTGTGTGTGTGTGTAGACTCACTACAGCCATAATAACTTATAGGACTATGGGGCTCTTTCCAGAACTGGCTATTATATGAGTCTTTGGTGAAAAAGTTTGACATGTACCATTAAGGTGAGCTACAGATCTGTTTTCAATTTTACAAAGCCCTAGGAAATAAGGGCCTAACCCCACCTTCACAGAGAGTATATATGATTGTATTACTTAGGGATTCTATTGCTGTGAAGAAGCACCATGACCTTGGCAGCTCTTACAAAGAAAGCATTTCATTGGGACTAGCTTATAGTTTCTGGGGCTTAGTCCATTATCATCATGGTGAGAAACAAGGCAGCATACATGCAGATATGGTGCTGGAGAGGTAGTTGAGAGTTCTACAGCTTGATCTGCAAGCAACAGGAAGTGAACTGTGTCCTACACTGGGTGTAGCTTGAGCATATGAGACCTGAAAGCCTGCCCCCCCCCCCACAGTGACACTCTTCCTCTGACAAGGCCACAGCTACCCTAACAAGGCTACACCTCTTAATAGTGCCACTCTTTATTGTCCAAGCATTCAAACACGTGTTTCTATGGAGGGCAAACCTATTCAAACTACCAGAGTGATCTTATATGTATGTCTATAGTTCATGCCCCCACATGAGTGTGGCTCTGTATTTTTCTCACCCTGACCCCTCATTCCAAGCTACAAGCACAGGGATTTCCTCTCATTCCATCACCACCCCGAGTTTACCCCTGCTCCTTCTTAATATGTTTAGTCCTTTCTGCCTGGAAAAGTCCTCTCCCCAGTCTTCTGAGGCTAGCTCTTTCTTATCATCTAACTCTTACACCTGCCACTTCTTCAGAGGCATGACTTAGTCATTCCTCTTAATCTAATATCTATGCATTCTGGACTACTTATTGATGCTTTTGCTGACCTCCTCCTGACAGGGATAGGAGCTTCTCTAGGAAATGGGCTGCCTTGCTCAGTACTGTGTTTCTAGACTATAGAAAAGTATTGGACAAACACACACTAATTGATGAACAAGTGAATTCACGGATGAACCATGATGAGGGTAACCCAACCCAGAAGATCCCACATTTTACACAACAGCATCTGCAGAACCCAGTTTGACTCACACCTGCTCTAAAAATTGGAGATCATAAAAAGGAGACTGCAGGCTACTATAGCCCAGAAAATTAGGACTTAGGCACAGCATTGTGAAGCCAAACACAATTTCCCTTGGAACAGTTTTCTCTAGTAGGGATGTAGGAATAGGAATCTCTAGTAGGGATGTAGGAGGGAATCTAAAGAGAGTGCAGGTTTGGAGGAGTAGAATTGTGAGTTTTCAACGATACATCTCCTTTAACAAGATCAGACCTCCTATGTTGCAAGGAGAGAGCCCACTTGTTCATCCTGGCCACCCTGCTAGCTTAGCCCCAAAATAACCACACAGAAATTGTATTAATGAAAACACTGCTTGGCCCATTAGGTCTAACTTTTTATTGGCGAACATTTACATCTTAGTTTAACCCATTTTTATTAATCTATGTATTGTCACATGGTTGTGGCTTACCATCAAAGTTTTGAGTCTTTCTCTGGCAGCAGATCCATAGCTTCTCTCTGACTCTGCCCTTCTTTCTCCCAGCATTTAGTTCTGTCTCCCTACCTACTTAAGTTCTGCCCTATCAGGGGCCCAAAGCAGTTTCTTTATTAATCAATGAAAACAACACAAAGACAGAAGGACCTCCTACACCACTTCCCCTTTTCTGTTTAAAAAGAAGGAAGGCTTAAACATAGTAAAATTACATATAACAAAACAGTTATCAAACAAGAATTACAGTTACAATATTTATATCTACTTTATCTTTTATCATAACTAAGGAAAACTATAACTATCTATCTTTTTTTTAACTACATCAAAGACTCCAGAAGGATATACTATTACCTAAGTAAACAGGAAGTGCATTGTAAGCAACTTCCAAAACTCTAGAATTGTCAGCGACATCTCACTGCCTGGACAGTTACCTAAAGTTCTTCTGGGTGCCAATTATTGCAAGGAGAGGGCCTGCTTGTTCATCCCTGTTGCTTGGCTAGCTTAGCCCTGAGACAACCACACAGAAATTGTATTAAGTAAAACACTACTTGGCCCATTAGCTCTAGCTTCTTATTGGCTAACTTTTACATCTTTATTTAACCCATTTCTATCAGTCTGTATATCACCACGCAGTCATGGCCTATCAGAAAAGTTTTAGCATATCTACCTCTGGCCACGGATCCATGGCTTCTCTCTGACTCCACCCTTCTTTCTCCCAGCATTTAGTTCTATCTCCCCACCTACTTAAGTTCTGCCCTACCAAGGGCCCAAAGCAGTTTCGTTATTAACCAATGAAAGCAACACAAAGACAGAAGGACCGCCTACACCACTCCTAATCCTTCTCAACAGTTTCCCTGGGGACCAAGTACTCAAACATGTGAGCCTATGGAGGCAATTATCATCTAAACGACCACAGTTACTCATACCCAATATGTTAGCTAAAGAGACATATAATAGCACAAAACATAAAAAGGTTATTCAATAAGGCCATGCTTGGAAGCGGAGTAGATAAAGGGGCCCCGTGATGGGCCCCTTGATGTTGCACATCTTTCTTTAGGAGACTGGCATGAAGTTTAGGTTTAAGTGGAGGCACAGAGCCATGGATAACAAAGCTATTTTAGTGACAGTGTGATCCTGTCCATCACTGACCCATCATTGTTTCACTTCCAGTTTCTTCTGCAGTGTGATTTGGTAAACTGTTGGAACCATGTGAAGTCTCCCTAGGAGGTAAGTTCTTCTGCCTGGCCCTAAACCTTCAACCTTCCCTTCACCCAGCATGAAATTCCTGGGGATATTTAATTCTTGAGTTATATTGTCTTAATAGTCTAATAACCAATGGGAAAGGCAGAGGTTTATTCTTTAGAATATCTTCCCCCCACCTGTGGGATGGTTACAGAAAGATCAGGAGTTTGACCCCAGCCTGGGCTACACAAGATCTTGTCACAAAAACAAGGCAAAATATAACCAAACTGAAATTAGCAAAAGTGAACAGAAAGTGCAACCCAGGATTTTCCCGGAAATTGGAGCGAAAGGAAGTTTGGGACTGAGTAGCAAGGTAGCCAATGTGGTGACCCATGAGCCCCTGAGGACCTCTCACTGTGTGGAAAGTAACAGAACTCTGGCCATCTTGAGGACATATTTTCCCAAAGCCTCCTGGGAAAGGAGGGGAGATGACACCAGTTTAGAGGGCAGAGGCTAATGTCTAAGAACTGGGGAGAGGGGAGATTGAAAATGGACAGTCTACAGTGTGGACAGAATTTTGCTGCAATGGTTTGTTCTACAGCTGAGATGCTCTCAGTGGGTGAAATGTTTGTCATTTACTTCCTTCCCTCCCTGGCTCTTGGGCTGGGAAAAGGGAAAGATGAAAGTCTGAGGGAGCAGTGTGCCTTTGGGCCTGCAATAGATGTCTGTATTGGCTCTGGCTTGAAGTGAAATGCTCCCCACATGCGTATGTGTTTGAACACCTGGTCCCAGCTGGTGGCATTGTTTGATGTTGTGGATCCTTTCGGAGGTGAGGTTGGTGGTGGGCATGAGTCACCAGGAGCAGACTCACTAGTTATGGTCTGGCTCGGACTTTGGCCCAAGTCTGTCTGTCTCCGTGCTTCTTAGCTGCTGTTTCAATGTCACCATCAATGTGTCCAGTCACAAATTCCCATACCAAAGCCAGAGATGCAGCCACCATATTTCCTTAGCCACGAAACTGTGAACTGAAATAAATGTTCTTCTTCTCTTCTGCTACCTTTTGCCAGGCAGGTCACAATAACAAGGAAAGTCATCGACAGCCATATTCAACGGCCTGAAGTCAGGAGAAGGAAAATTGTTTTTACATATAATTAATGAACTTTAATGTCTGAGAGCGTGTCTTCAAGTGAAGCACAATGGTGCAGTGGGGCTGAGAACAGCACACTCCGAAGCTGTAGGTCAGCAATGTCGGAAAGCCATTCCTGACTTTCCCTTGCCCTCACCAGCTCATACAATAAACCACAAAGGCTGGGCATGGGGCCTTATAAGCGGCAGATTCTTGGTAAATGCTAAGTAAAAGGCAGTTACAATTGCTCTTTTTATCCTCCTTGTGTGTCGAGTGAGCCAGCTTCAGATTACCACTCTGCAGATGCAGGGGCCACACAGGAACATGAGCAATGCCTGGCAACCAGCAACCAGCAAGTCAGATCACACGTTAAATTTCACCATCAGATCCCCTTGCCTGGAAAATGCCAAGGAAAGAAAGAGGAGAGACGGAGTCTATTAAGTTTGTACTGCTCGCCCTCCTGAGTGACATTTGCTATATGTCCCTGAGAAGGTCCTTGATAAAGCCTCAGGGTGTGCTAGCAGGTTGGGGCGGTAGGTGATTTCTCACTGTGTTTTTTGTGCTGACCGCCAGTCAGGTGAATTACTAAGTGTGAGCCTCTCCCACTCTTCTCGGGTTTGGTGAAGGGCTAGCATAATTCTGTTGTTGGAGGCCTAAGATGGCGTTTGCCATGGCTGTGTCTCAAAGTGGAGAAAGAACATCTATAACTCTCACTTTGAGGGGCCCTTGGGAATACCAATGATGGCAGCAAATACTGTGTCCTGGTCCAAAGGTATTAAGAGGGAAAACTCTACATAGGGCCTAAAAATGCAGTCTCATCCGACCGACTCCCCACTAAATAGCCATCTTTTGGGAGACCACGTTCTCAACATACTAGCCTGCCTTTTGTTTTGAGTCCTTTAAAGTAAGATACACTTAGTATTTATGTGGACATATATGTGCCTGCGTGAGCTTATGGGTACCACATGTATGAGGCTAGAAGGTAGCATCAGATTTCTCAGATCTGCGGTTACAGCTAGGGGAGGGCTGTCCTGTGGGTGCTAGGACACAGGTCCAAGTGCTCTGAAAGGACAGTAGTGCTCTTTACTCTGACCCATCTCTCTAGCCCCTGCTCTAAATTCACCCCAATTTAATGTTTGAGGTTGATTATAACAAATCTGGTAAAATGACTGGAGGAGATAGCCTCACCCGTAAGTGGGTCCAGTTACTTATAAACATGACTTTGTGACGCGGTGTGGGCACTGGCTAACTGACTTACCGCGACTGCCTGGGAGATGAGACAGGAGAGAGACACTCTGCACTCGCTTTCCTTCCTCTTCTGCTTTGATTCCGCCAATAGCAAAGCTTGACAACTTGAGAAAATTGCCGCTGATATAGATGCACAGGAGGCACACATAAGTTTTAGGGGGCTGAGTCTGCATTCCAAACAGACCTTTGCTCGATCAGAGCATCTTCTGTAATAATACACCGTGGAGATCTGTCATGATTGATTCAGAGAATGATAGGCTTGCTTGCTCTATTGTTTGAAATACCCTATGTCAAATCAATATGGCCAAGCAGAACAACAGATCAGTCTCTCCTTAGGAAATAACCCATCTGTAAAATGACAGGAACACTTTGCTCTTTGGATTTCTGACCCTGTCTCTATTTAAGATGACCTGAAAAAAAATCACTTGACAAAAAGTTCTTCAAACACATGATGGAAGTCGATTCATTATTATGGGACAGACATTTAGGGAAACAGAATCAATTCAGTTGCTTTGTTCTTTGCAGCTTATATACCTGCCTGAATCTGTCTGTATCTTTCTTTCCACACTGAAATGGCCAATTTCTTTCTACTTCCTGTTTATATCACTCATTTATTATGTATACTTACTTTTTATTTCATTTGTTATATTTAACTCTATTTTTTAGTTAGACAACACGCTGTACCTTCATTCATTATTTAGTTCCTTATTTACCTGATTCATTTCTTACACATCATCTTGTCCATTTCTTTTTGTCATTGTATCTTCTGTGTTCATCTCATTCATCCGTTATAGCATCTAGTCCCCCTTGTCAACCTAAGAACAGAAGCAATGGAAGATGTTGTGCCCCTTACAACAAAGTCTGGGTGTGAGAAAACCACAGGAAAAAGCTAGGCTTCCATCTTTTGAGCCATCTTGAACTCCAAAAGGGTTAAAACAACCATTCTTGATTAAGACATGAGTGTGATCTTAACTAAGGAAATCCTCTCAAAGACTACAAAGATAAGAAGTAGAAACACCTTGAGAAATTGGAGCTGAGATTGTCTGCTTGGGTTCTTTCTCTCTGAGAGGTGGTACCCAGCTGGGGGATGGTGGAGTTAATAGAGAAGACACAGCCATAAAAACGATCTGTCTACCCCTGGAGAATGGGAACCCTGAACTCACGCAGCAGCCTTAAGGAAGATCTGTCTACCCCTGATGAACGGGAACCCTGAACTCATACAGCACCTTTTTTCTCTCATTGCACGTGTGGATGATCTGTTTCTAGACAGTCAGCGTCGAGGTGAAAGACATCCAGGAGTTTTCTGATCTGGTACTGTGCTGGATTTCACTGGTCACCACCAAGTCTACAGATGCCCAATGTTTTTCAGAAGCCTGAGAGGATGAAGTTCCTTGGAGACAGGGTCTATCCTTTTCCATATCCCAGCATTTCTCAGTGGGCAATTGTTAATGAACTACTTGAATAAGCATGTAAATATTTCCAACACTAAGGGTTTATTTATTATATTTTTAAAAAGAAAACAAAAATAAAAACAAAAACAGTCTCTTTTTTCATGTTAGATCCCAATGCCAGTTCCCACGCCCTCCCCTCTTCCCATTCCCTTCATCTCCTCCCCAACCTTCCCCCACATCCCCTCCTCAGATAGGGTAAGACACATTGCTTTGAGGAAGGACCAAGGCCCTCCCTACTGTATCTAGGCTGAGCAAGGTACCAACATTACGTTTTAATCTTCCAACTTTACTGCTTTCTTCCCTCACTTCAACAGACTTGGGGATCAGAAGACTTAGGTTTGGAGTCAATTGTACAAGCAATTGCTGTGATTCTGAGTAAGTCGCTCATCTCCTTGCCTACAGATTGCAGATGACATAATCGTATCCCAGTGCTCATGTGAGAATGTAGAGAGCAGAGCATATGCAAAGTTTCCAGTAAGTAGATGCTGAATATGTCGAGGCTTTCCTTGCTCTCCCAGACCCCAGATGCTGCCCCACTACTCACTGTGCCCCTCCCAGCATCTCTTATTATCTGCTTTATCTTATTCCCCTAAGATAATGACCTGTATTTCCTAGCTTAAGAGACCCAAAGAACTTAAAGTACCATATCCTTTGGAGTTTGGTGTAGACAGGATTCAAATGCAGTGCTTCCTGACTCCCATGCTCACACATTTATTTTGGTCTTTTATTTTTTGAATTAGCAAGTTTCTAGAGTTTGAAATTTTACATATATTGAAAGAGCAAATATATATGTATATGTATGTATATATTTTTGAGAATTTCATGCATCCAAATCTTTCCCCTCTTCTCCAATTTTTCTCCTTTCCTCCCCACTCTGTTCCTTCCCAACTTCATGTGTCTGTCCTTTTTCAGATCAGCTGAGTCCACATAGTGCTTCCTGTATATGCATGGGCACAGGACTGTCCACTGGAGCATGGGTAGCTTCCCACAGGCCACATGCCCAAAGAAGCATAACTTTCCCTCTCCCAGTACTCATCAGTTGCCGGTGGCTCTCCAAGTAGCATGTGGTTTCCTGAGCCCCTTCTCACTCTGTGTTGGGATTTGGATTGGCTTGTTCTAGTGTGGGTCTTGTGCATGCAGTCACAGCTGCTGTGAGTCCATGTTTACAACAGCACTGTCTTGTATGACAAATAAAGTTTTTCTATGGTTCACTCCTTCCAGCTCTTCATTATCTTTCTGCCCTCTCTTCTGCAAAGATCGGTGATTCTTGGAGGTAGGTGCTATGACATAGTCAGCCCATTTAGAGTCAAGCGCTGTATTTTAAACTCTGCCAGGGCCTTGAAAAGTGAACTAAGATTTTTTTTTCAGTTTTGTATTCTCACAGAGTCACATATGAATCCAAAGCTCAGAGAAACATATACTAAATTGCCATGGCTATGTTCTGCTGACCCAATATCCCATTCCTCAACCAATCCTAAATAGGAGTTTTCCTTGGAAGCATGGCTGTTTTTTACATCTTATCAGGTGTGGTCAGCCAAAAAGAGGTGGCCTTAAAATACTCCATTCCAACTCCTGGGATTGGAGGAAATGCCCTTATTTGGAACAGAACTCTTTGGAAATGTGTTATGATCCGAATCTTCAGATGGAGCGATCATCCCGTGGCTTACTTTGATGGGCCTTAAAGTTGGCAAGTATGTAATTTCATAATGGAAAGTCAGAAGGCGGCAAGAGATAGAAGATACAGACTGGGGAGGAGGTGGCAATGTATGTGACCAGAGTAGGTCACTGTAGTGAAACAAGGATGGCTCCTGAAACCTGGTGGGGATAAGGAAGGAATCCCTACAAAAACACAGCTCAGACGACAGCATGACTTCACACTTCTACCTTCTGGGATCATGAAAGAATAACTTCTTTTGTTTTAAGCCACCATGTTTGCCAGATTTAATGATTAGAAGTTTCATTTCTTGAATGTCAATCGTCTTGCATGGTTCTGTCTCAGATACCGCTTCAACTGTTGAAGCAATGTTATTAGCTTGGCTTCCTATCTTGACCGTTAATATTTAAGCCTTCTCTGCTCATAGCTAAGCACCCTTCACTAACCAAGCTTGAGTCAAGTTAGATTACACTGAGCAGAGACTGAGATTATATAAAACTTGATATTAAAGATCCAAGATCAGTGTTTTGGGGTCTTTAATCACTTGCTTAAAGAAAGACAGAAAAAGGTGAATTCAGAATTTCCACATACAGGGGAACTACTAATTACAGAAATGGACTCAGAAGATTGCCTCATTAACTGGTAAATTGATTTAAGCTCGCCAGCAACTTGGTGTCACTAGATCTGAAAATCGTGCCCGTGGGTGGTTTAATATCTTTCCTGTAGTGTATGACAGCTGCTGCAGTGGACACATGGCTTTCTAAAATTAAATTCATATAGGATAGTATTGAGGTAAAAAATTAGAGCGATTTCTTGACATCGGGAAGTGAATAGAGTGAACAAGAATTATTTGCAAGTGATGTCTAATGAATAACTGCAGGCCCAAAATGGGAAATGGAAGAAATTAAATCTTAAAACCTGGAGATAAGGACTTTTATTCTGGAGTGAGTATGCCACAAGATCCGAATCTTACTAGATCGGGCCAAAAGGAAAAACAGCTTCCTGACAAAGGAAGCCTGTCTGCTGTGATGCTGTCTCTACAGGCCGATTGTCATTGTTAGAACATCAAAGGCAAGGCACGGAACTAATCTTTCTCTGAACAGCAACGATAACAAAATGCAATTTGAAAGGCATAGATTTGTCCCTAGAAATAAATCTTCTGGAAGTGATCGGGCTCCTGTTTGGGTGTCAGATAGCTCGGGAGTACACAGGAATGAAAACTCCCGGCGGAAGGCTCAGGGAGCATCTGATTGGTCATTTGGAGGCCACAGAGTTCT
Source organism: Myodes glareolus (assembly GCF_982192425.1). Lineage (NCBI taxonomy): Eukaryota > Metazoa > Chordata > Mammalia > Rodentia > Cricetidae > Myodes > Myodes glareolus. The sequence continues at coordinate 39,178,664 of NC_142037.1, forward strand.
GTTCCCTAGAAAGGAACACGATTGAGAAGCAGAGGTTTTTGTTTATTCCATTTGGTCATAATTTTATAAATTCTCAGTTTTTTTTAAATTCCCATCGTACATTGGTTTTATGGTTGTTCCTGGGTCAGAGACATCCATAGTTGTCCCCTGGCTCTGATCATCCGTCTTGATGGATCTCTGTCTTATTTTTCTTAAGTTCCCTTTATTATTCTAGTGCTTAGTGAAAAGATACAAAGGAGAGACTATAGAAACTTTCTTTAAAATGTGATGTCCAGGTGTAATTATCTGAGGAAATACACAAAAAGCCAAGTATGTAAATATTAGAAATAAGCTTCTTAACTGTAAACAATATGGTTCTGATTTTATTTGTCATGTAAGAATAATAGATAGTAATGCCAAAATAGAAAACTAAAATAGGAAAGCAACGTATGCTTCCTTTTGGTGAGCCCCATACTCTCCTATCTTGCTTACCTGGTGCTCCTGAGCCCAAAAGGTTGATCCAAGCTGGGTGGACGCTATTTACTGTGCCATAGTAGAGGAGTTCAGGATTTTTCTATCAAATAAGCATTTATTGTCTGAGTGTCTGTGCTAAGAAACCAGGGAGTGACCCTGCTGGCTGACTTCAGCCTGGCTTCATGCTGAGACTGATTGCAGCAAGGCTGTGACCTGACTCAGGGGCCATTACCAGGTTCCACGGAGGGAGCAACTGTTGTCAAGTCCACCCACACGATGGCCTGCTGATGATGACCAGGCCCAGCAGAGGCTATGGGGAGTGGAAGCCAGCTTGCCGAGGTTATGGCTAGCCCCCATCACTACCACTGTGACCACTTTGTTCACAAGCCCATTGGAGAATGAAAAAGGTTGCCTGGGCCGTGAAGTTAGGAACATGAACAGAGTGCTTAAGGCTACATTTTCAAGTGTCTCACACTTTAGGCCTGTCTGAAAATGTCTTCATATGTTTTTCTTAGTCACCGGTTTTCTAGTTTTGTTCTTTCCATGTTCCTGGCCTTCCTATCAAATCATAAGGCACAGTTCACGATCTCTCTCTGTCTCTCTGCCACTTTCTCATTCTCCTTTAGGTATCCCTCTTTTTCATAAAATGACCAAGCTGGGTAACCAAGTTCTGTCCATGGAAAGGATCTCCCTTCATTTAAGGGGACTTCCGGGGCAGGGCTCTTCACTTTGGCTGGTGCATGCATTTTGTATAGAACATACCCGTAATGCCAAAGTGGTTTTGTTTCTCAAAATGATCTTAGGGGATCCCCTAAGAGGCCATCGATTTTCAGGGACAGATAGCATAGCAGAGTTAGGTTTGTGAGACATAGGCTATTTCTTTGTATAACCCACTTGGTCTTAAGGACCAGATAAAACCTGATCTAATTCAATCATTTCCACTTGACAGAGTGCTCTCTTCATGGTCAGCTGTAGCTCTTGGTGAGTTAAGACAATACCTATTTAGGTTACACAGTTCAGTAATCTCCATCGGAGGATGTCCCAGAGGCAACGACTTCCACAAAGGCAGGTACAAGGGAGCGACCTCCAAGGGAGGAGGCCCAAGTCAGAGACCTCTGTGGGACTGGGTACCAGTCAGGGACCTCTGAGGGAGCAGGCCCCAGCCAGGGACATCTGCAGGAACAGAACTGAGCCAGTGACCTCTGCTGGAGCAGGCCTGAGTCAGCTATCTCAGCTGGAGCAGGCCCGGAGGCAGCCACCTCAACCGGAGCAGGTTTCAGCCAGTGACCTCCACTGGAGCAGAGCAGGTACAAGGGCGCTATGGCTGAGGGAGCAGGCCTGAGCTAGAGAACTCTGTGGGACGGGGCATGAAGCAGCAACCTCTGCGGAGGCAGGCTTAAGCCAGGGACCTCTCCCGGAGCAGATCCAAGGCAATGACCTCTACAGGAGCAGGGATAAGGAAGCCACGCCTGAGGAAGTAGGCCTGAGCCAGAGTCCTCTGTGGGCCTGGGCCTAAGCCAGGGACCTCCACGGGGGCAGATCCAAGCCAGGGACATCTACAGAAACAGGCTTGAGCCAACAACCTCTGCCAGAGCAGGCCTGAACTAGCGACTTCTGCCAGAGAAGGCCCAAGGAAGTGACCTCAGTGGCAGCAGCCCCAAGCAACCTCCATGGGAGCAGACCCAAACGACCCCTCCCTTATTGCAGAGCAATCCCTGGGAGCACTGAGAGACCTCCAGGAACACCAAGTGACTTCTAGGGTGACTGGAACTGTGGCCCTCACTGCACTATGAGGAGCAACCACCTGAGCCTTGGATTCACTGGCACCTGGAAGACTGATCACCAGAGATACAGACAGCCCCAACTACACCAATCAGAGGAAAAGATCGGTAGATAAGGTAAGAAAACATTTAACACAAAGAGCAACACAACACCAGTAAAAACCTGTGACCCTACAACAGCAAGACTTGAACAACCAAATATAAATAAAGCAAAAAAATATTACCTAAAAAATAACTTTAGGAGAATGTTTGAGGCCCTTAAGGAAGAAATGAAAAATTCCCTCAAAGAAATGGAGGAAAAGACAAAAAATTGTAAGAAATCAACAAATCCCTCAAAGAAAACCAAGAAAAAGCAATTATTTGAAACTAGTCAAGTTTCAAATGATTGAAACTATTCAAGACTTGAAAACTGAAATAGAGACAAAGAAAACACAAACCAAGGGAATTATAGAAATAGAAATTATGAGAAAATGATCAGTAACCACAAATGCAAGCATAAACAGCAGAATGCAAGAGATGGAAGAGAGAACCTCAAGCACTGAAGATACAATAGAGGAAATGGGCTCATAAGTCAAAGAAAACATTAAATCTAATAAAAGCTTAAGACAAAATATCCAGGAAATATGGGACACCATTAAGAAACCAAACCTAAGAATAATAGGGATAGAAGAAGGAGAAGTCCAACTTTAAAGCACAGAAAATATATTCAACAAAATCACAGAAGAAAACTTTCCCAACATAAAGAAAGATATGTGTATGAAGATATAAGAAGCTTACAGAACACCAAATAGACTGGATCAAAAAATAAGTTCCTTTGCCACATAATAATCAAAACACTAAACATACAGAATAAAAAAGAATATTAAGAGTTGTAAAAAATAAAAGTCCAAGTAACATATAAAGGCAAACCTACCAGAATTACACCTGACTTCTAAATGGTAACAGTGAAAGTCAGAAGGTCTTGGTCAAGCATTATGCAGGCATTAAGAGATCATGAATGCCAGCCCAAAAAAACTTTCAATTATCATAGATGGACAAAACAAGATATTCCATGACAGAATCAGATTTAACCAATACCTAGCCACAAACTCATGCCTACACAAAGTACTAGAAGTTGGGTTACATCCATGAAAACATAGCAAATCCCAAAGAAGGGGAAAACATACACAATATCATCACCACCAACAAAAACTAAAATAACAGGAGCTAACAATCATTAATATCCCTTAATAAAAAAGGAGTCAACTCACCTATAAACAGACACAGGCTAACAGACTGGATACAAAAGCAGAATCCATCCTTCTGCTGTGTACAAGTAACATACCTGAACCTCAAAGACATCGCCTCAGAGTAAAGGGTTGGAAAAATTTTTTTCAATCAAATGGACCTAAGAAACAAGTTGATGTACCTATTCTAATATCTAACAAAATAGACTTCAAACTAAAATCAACCAAAAGAGACAAAGAAGGACATTTCATATTAGTCACAGGAAAAATCCATTAAGAGGAAATCTCAATACTGAACATCTATAATGCCAAATATAAGGACACCTTCATATATAAAAGAAACACTTCTGAAACTTAAAACACACATTGAACTAATAGTGGGAGACTTTAACACCCCACTCTCACTACTGCACAGGTCTGTCAGATGGAAAATTATCAGAGAAATAAAAGAACTAACAGATGTTATAACTCAAATGTACTTAACAGACATCTATAGAACATTACATCCAAACATAAAAGAATATACCTTCTTCTCAGAACCTCATGGAACCTTTTCAAAATTTGGCCACATACTAGGTAACAAAGCAAATCTCAACAGATACCAAAAAACTGGAATAACCGCATGTACCTTATCGAACCACCATGGCTTAAAATTAGAGTTCAACAGCAACACTAATTCCAGAAAGCCCACAAACACATGGAAATTAAACAATGCTTACCTGAATCATCAATGGGTCAAAGAAGAAATTAAAGACTTCCTACAATTCATTGAAAATGACCACACAACATACCCAAATTTGTGGGACACAGTGAAAACAGTGTTAAGAGGAAAGTTCATAACACTGAATGCCTACATAAAGAAGATGGAAAAATCCCACACTAGTGAGTTAACAGAGCATTTGAAAACTCTAGGACAAAAAGAAGCAAACTCACTTAGGAGGACTAGATGACCAGAAATTATCAAATTGAGAGCTGAAATCAACAAAGTAGACAAACCTTTATCCAAACAAACCAAAAGGCAGAGAGACAATATCCAAATTAACAGAATCAGAAGCAAAAAGGGGGACATAGTTTGCACAGCTCACTTTGCCTGCTGTCTTAGTGTCCCAGGAGCAGTTCAGTGTTTACTGAGGCCCAGGACAAACAAAGCTGCTTCTCCAAAATGAGTGTTAGATTCAGGATGTTGCTCAACTGGTAGAGTGGTTGCCTCAGGTACACAAAACTCTGGGTTTGATCCCCAGCATCCCATAGACTGGATGTGGCAACATACTTCTCTAATCCCAGTGATTGGGGACTTTAAGGCCATCCTCTATTACATAGTAAATTCCAAATTGCTTGGCTCCATAGGGAGTTAGAGACCAACTTGGGCTAGAAACCCTTCTAGAAAACAATCAAGCAAACAGATAAACAGACTCACTATAAGTACATGTAGCCATCCTCAAAGACCGCACAGCTTGGCTCCATTATTCTAAGGCTCTTTACGTGTTCTCATAAGGACCTGCCAAAGGCTCCAGACAGCTGTCACCACCCTTCAGCACACTCATCTGTGCTGTGTTCCAAAGTCCAAGTAGCACAGTGCCTTATGCTGCAGCATGGAGCCATTTCAGAGTATCCTCTCATTGCTGTGGTGCTAAGGATTGAACCCGGGTCTTGTGTGTGCCAGGCAAACATACTTTCACTGAGCAACCCAACCCAGGAATCTTCTCTTTCTGAGTAGCCCCAAGCTGGCAGTTTTCACAAGCCACTGGTAAGTGCGCTGATGTGTGCGTTACTCAAGGCCCAGAGAGGACAACTGGGTAATCCATCTCTTTCTTTCCCAGCGGAGGAGTATCTCTTGCACAAGGAGAGTTTAGCATTCCCAAGAGAGATGGATCTACTGGCTTTTAAAGACTTCTGGTGGGGTTTCATTTTGCATCCTTCAAGTAGACCCAGAGAGGGCACCCCCTAGAGGTCAGCACTAATCAATATCACGCTATAGTTGTGTAATATCTGGTGGAGGAAAAAAGGCACTAAGGTCTCTGTGAAACTGGTTATGACATGGGATGGAGACTTGAGAGATGTGTGAAGCAAGACAGGCCTTTCTGAGAGCAAGCTGGTCCTGATAGTCTGGGCTCATAGATGCAGAGAAGAGAAAATAACTTGTGCAATATTAGTTTAAGATGTGTTACCTATTTTTATGCTGTGGAATATTTGTTTAATGGTGAAAAGATGTATTCCATTCTTTTATGTTGTATTTGTTTAACTCTGTGAAGCTGTGTTACTTTGCCTGATGCCTACAACACCTGATGGGTCTCATAAAGAGCTGAACAGCAAGTAGATAGGAAGGAGAAAGGATAGATGGGGCTGGTAGGTAGAGAGAATAAATAGAAGGAGAAATCTGGGAAGAGAAGGTCAAGGAACAAGAAAAAAGAGGAGGAGAGGAGGACATCAAAGGTCAGCTACCCAGCTACACAGAAAGCCATGGAGTAAGAAGCAAAGAAAGGTAGATAGTATAGAGAAAGAGAAAAGCCCAGAGGTAAAAGATATACAGGATAATTGAAGTTAAGAAAAGCTGACTAGAAATAAGCCAAGCTACAGTCAGGCATTCAAAAGAAAGAATAAACTTTGGTGTGATTGTTGGGGAGCTGGAAGGCAGGCCACTAAAAAGCAAAGAGAAAAAACCTGCAGTAACTTCTTAGATCAACACCTGCATGCCAAGTACCAGGCTCTAAAGTCTGAGTAACACAGCACCTTATGTACCAACATGGATATGCTTCAGTGTATTCTTCCATTGTTATATAAATTTTTTTTTTTTATGTGGCACTGGGGATTGAACCTGGGGGCTTATGTGTGCCAGATCTTCTGCAAGTACCAGGGACATGCGTGACCTTGTTCTAGGAATAAAAACACACTTAGAAGAGTAACCATGATTGGGATTACTACTTATGATCACGGCCATTCAAGGTCTGTCTCCTTTGGAGGCCAAACATGAGAAGACTAGAGATTCTCAAGGAACTGGGAAGCAACGCCTTGCCTCTGTTGAGTCCCCTTTTGTTTGCTACAGCTGTACAGGGTTCCTTCGCTTTATTGATCTTCCAGATAGATGAAGCTTTGGTGGCTGTACACGAACTTTCACACAAGCCTCATGCTGTGTGTCAGGGAACTTATGGAGATTCTTACAGATTCTTCCAACTCTGAGTTCTCAAAATGATGAAATAACCATAGATATGGTCAGACCCATGAGCCCACTGAAACATGAACCTGGAACAAAACTCCACTGATCACCCGACCTCCTGTACTATTATGACTTGGGGGGTAGTGATACTTAGGTCTCTGGGACTTAGTGCCAGCTCAGCGCCTATGTCCAGGAAACCACTCATAAATAAACCATAATTACTCCAGTAAATGACTTTAGGTAAAATTGTGAGCAGACTAGGGAGAAGGGATATATATATATATATATATATATATATATATATATATATATATATGGCATAGCAAGGTCTTTCCAAAGGACTTGACTTCCTCTTTACTCCCAAACAGCTGGCTCAGGCCTGGAACTGAGTGTTCGACTATGCTTCTTTGGTCTCTCTCTCTCTCTCTCTCTCTCTTTCTCTCTCTCTAGAGCCTTCCCCCTTATGCTGGTCATTCAGGACAGTGGTTCTCAACGTTGTTAGATATTGCTACCCTTGAATACAGTTCCTCATGCTGTGGTGATCCCCAACCATAAAATTATTTTCATTGTTACTTTATAGCTATAGTTTTGCTGCTAAAGGTCATACATAGATGGGGTAGATGTTAGGATGGATCAGCCCAAGGCCCAGGATGTGGATCTGAGTGATAGCTGAGCTGGTTGGTCTGGGTCAATGGGACTGATTCCCTCAGGGAAGGGACAGAGCCAGCTCACATAGGCCCACGCCGTAGGGGCCTGCTTATCCATATCCATGTCTTTATGTGAAGGAAGCAAGAGCCTCCTGATTTGGCTCATTTAATTAAGGGTTGGTGTAGATCTCAGTTCCGCCTGTTCCAGGCTGCAATGCTGGAGAGTGAGCACATTGCTTCCCTAAACAAAAGCTGGCTTCTCTGTGGAAGGAAGAAAGATGGAAACCGGAAGTTTCTATAGCTCGCATTTCTTTCTTTATGTTACTGGGTATTGATAGTCCTGGATGGGGAAAGGGGAAGGCTAAGGGTCTGGGGCCTGAGAGAGCAAGAAGAGGATGGAGCTGTTCAAGTTACAGGAAGGCTTTCCCTCTGTACCTGTGAAGCTGGTTAATGTACTGTGTGTACTCATTTCCTTCAGGAAAGGAGTACTGGCCATGAGACTTCCTTATCCTCTATCTGCTTCTCCTGCCTCCCTCCCTGAAAGGGCATCATCTTGCTCCTCATCTTTGCTTGTGGAGTCTGACAAGTCTATATGAGCTACCCTTCTCACTGCTGGACATGATGCCTCACAGAGGCATTTTGCTTTGGCCCTCTGGTGTGGGAGGTCCTTCTGTCTATGTGTTACTTTTATTGGTTAATGAATAAAGAAACTGACTTGGCCTGTTGATAGGGCAGAACTTAGGTAGGCGGTGAAAACTGGACTGAATGTTGGGAGAAGGAAGGCAGAGAGAGAGATGCTTTACCAGTAAGCCACTGCCTTGTGACAATAAACAGATTAAAGGAGATGGGTTAAACTGAGATGTAAGAGCTAGCCGATAAGAAGCTAAAGCTAATGGGCCAAGCAGTGATTTAAATAATATTGTTTCTTTGTGATTATTTTGGGGTTAAGCAGCCTGGCTACGGGGAAGAACAAGCGGCCCCTTCCTCCAAGAGCCTTAATTCCTGAGGTTTGAGTCTTTCATGGTAAAGGGGCAAATAGAGGAGCTCCACTGCAGGGGCAGGACTTATCCTGCCTAGTCCTGATCCTAGTATTACATGTTATCCATTATATATGTGCCTAATTGAGAGGCACAGGCTAGACCAGAACCGTGGTTGGATATATTACAGGGTCCACTCCTAGCATCCTACTTCTGCTACCCAGGTCTTCCCTTCTATAGGATTTGCTGTTCTCCAAAACGGTACCTCTAACTGGGGACCAAGTGTCAAACACACGAGTCTGTGGAAGACATTTCACATTCAAACCATAACAGAGGATTCACTCAGGCTTATAGTACCAGACCCCCTTTTTCCCCTGTTAACAACTAAAGTGGCTTCTTTGAGTTTGAAATAAAAAAAATGAATATTTAAAAAAGCGTACTCTAATACTCATTCTACACAGGATCCATGCATATGTTCCCAAGTTCCTGAGGACTAGGCTTCAAGCAGGATGACTTATGCTGCAAAAAGTCTTCTGTTCTGCCATCTTAGCCATGTATAATTAACAAAACACCAGCTATAACACATACTACATAAATGGCAATTCTCTTGCTGACAAATTCTTCCTTTTTGGGGGGGGGGGACGACCCTGTACCAGAATAAGACATAGCTCACTTGAGAAGGTAGGCAGCATATTTCTCATGTTGAATGAATATTATTATGATGAATGAATAAACCAATAAACTGGCTGGGTGGAGCAATGGAAGCTACTGTGCAATTAAAAATTCTAGTCGAAACTGATGACTGAAATATCAAAATAAACCTCTTGTGATATAAGTTCATGAACTATGGAGAAAAACACGATGATGTCTTTTGTCCCCAAACAAGTGTCTTGGCCTTAAGATGCATATCAAAAGTCTCAATGGAAAAGCATTTGAAAGGCCAGTGTTTTTCTTCTTCAGTTAGTAAGTTTTTGTCATGTTTTTTGATCTATAGGTTGTCTCCATGGAAACTAGCTGGAAGTTTCAGTGACAGCTAAATGAGAACACTTACCATGGCTACCTTGACTTGGGGGAAACTGCCATTTTTGTTGTTGCTGTTTTGTATTGACTTCAAAGTCTCCGAGCATCTCATTAAAGGGACACTATCCCCCAACTGTGCCCTGAAGAAGATTCAGACTGCTGCGGTTCAGGGTTGAATTCCTTGCTGTTTTCTACCTGAAGTGGCACCTCCTCCTCCAGCCTGTGTTCTCTGCTCTGGGGCAGTGGCATCTCATTTCTATGACTCTGTTTGGAAGCCAAGCTTCCTAGGTCAAAGGCTGCTAGTGTATCCAGGACTATTCGGTGCTTATACATTTTATCCACCTTGTGTTTTCTTCCTTCCTTTCTTTTTTTTTTGTCTTCTTCAAAAGCCAGGAATATATGTCGGCTGATCTGCCATTCTAAGTCACTGAATACAAAAGTTTTCCTCATGTTCATGACCCTCTCATGTTCATTTCCTCATGCATAATAGGAACATGAAGAGAAAGGGTATGGAGGGAGTTTAGAGCACTCTGGCAGCTCATTATGCAAGGCTGTCAAATCCCAAGGTGAGATGTCAGGCTACCTTGAAGACTACATTTACTAAACCGCTCATTTGTCACAGACACCCAAGGGAACCCAGGAGAGTGTCAGAAACAATTAGCCAATGATATCTTTGCCTGGCTCTGCTTCATTATTTAGATTTTTCTTGCCACTGTCGGAATGTATTCGTGTGCACATTCATTTCAATACCTGCAGGAGTTAGTAGAAATCTATTTTTCAAATCATCTTTATGGCGACCTCACGAGGGAGAGTTCTTCTCTGGTCTCTTGAGAGAAATACCGTGGGAGCCTGAATGTCAGGGAAGGTGAGTAGTGAAGGCTTGAGGTGCAAAGCACCCGAAGCACAGTATAGTATTTCAGTGCCTTGTTTGCCTACTCTGTCCTCACACACTCTTCTTGTTCCTGTCCAGGAAAAATCCTTCTGCTTTTAACTTTGTAATTTCTACTCTGATCTCTAATACTGCTCAGATCAGCTACTGTCCTGGGTTTCTTGTTCTATCAGTTCACCGTGAATCTTGGCTCTCCCTTTCTTGGGTGGGCTACTGCTCAGCCTGAACCTAGACTGTGGGGTTGTGGCAGCTCTCACCAACAGAATGTGTCTGGAAGTGACGTGGGAGAATGGAGCTGATAAATGAGGCAAACTGAAGTCTCATGCAATAGCCAACTTTATTCGGAGCATCAGACAGTTTATACTCTGAGGGCTACCAAGAGTCACCCAAGTGAAGTGTACAACCAAAAGAACAGGCTGACCATGGCAAAAACATGTTTTCCAAAGTGGCATATAAACTTTTATTGCAGCAAGCCATACCGAGTAATCTGAAGTAAACCCACTCTTACCTGCTATACCTGGAAGGAGTGGGAAACATATTCCAAGAACAACTGTGTATTTTGAAGAAACCAAGGTCATAAGACTCTTGTTTTCTTGGAGTTTTCTCACAAGCACTCAAGAGTTCTCCTCACAGAACTCCATTCTTGGATAGTATTCTGACAGCATATTTTAGTAAAGGCAGTTTTCTGAAGTGGTTGTGTTGGCTTTCTGCTCACAGTTCTCTGGAGTGCTGGCTGCATTCAAAGCCTGCTGAGTTGCAAAGGGAGAGAGAGCCACGAGATGAAGGAGCTCGCGTCCTGAACTACTGTGTGAAGATAGGTAATGAGCACCCCTGTACATGCAGACAGCTCTTCCGGGGGAAAGAACTCCCATTCTCTGCGTTCTTTCTTGCCGTGTTATGATTTCCAGAGTGACTAAGTCGATGGCTAAGAGTAACAGTAGAGAGAGGATGGGGATCTCCATCCAGGTCTGCTGTGAGGCATCTCAGTAATGAGGTCAGACAGGTATTAAAGTCTAGAGCCAGCAGTCGAATCCTTGTGCTTGACGCCAAAAGAATTGTAAGGCTGTCTACAAAAGAGAACAGAGATTGGGGAGCGTGTCCAAGAGTGAGCCTAAAGGTTTCTCAGCATCTAGAATAGTGGTTCTCAACCTGTGGGTCATAACCCCTTAGGAGGGGTTGAACGAACTTTTCATAGGGGTCTCCTGAAACCGATTACATGTCAGACATTGTGATTTATCATAGTAACAAAATGACAGTTATGAAGCAGCAATAAAAATAATTTTATAGTTAGGGGCACCACAACATGAGAGACTGTATTAAAGGGTTGCAGCATTAGTGTTATTCCCTATGCTCTGGTCCCTTTAAGGACTAACCACGCCCACTCCCAGCCACTTCCGACCTCCCTCATCGCCCTTGGCACTCTCTCTTCTGTCCCTTGTCTCTTGGCGTGTGTACACGTGTCTCTGTCTCTCTCTCTATGTCTGTCCCATGTCTCTCTGTTTCCCTCTTTTTAAGTAATAAATCTCTCCCTCTTCTTTAAATAATAAATATTTAGCTTTATGTTTACCCGTACGTTTATTTATTATGTCCTGTAAGTCTTTTATCTGGCCTGCTCTTTGGGCCGCATGGTGGGACCAGCTCTGCCACTCGCAGTGTGGAACCTGTACCCGTTTTGGCGGCAGCCTCTGCCTGGACTAGCCTGCCTCGGTCACCCGTTAACAACATATTATCTTTTAAAGAACAAAAATTAGGAAGGTTGAGAACAACTGACCTAGAGGATAACTGGAAGGGAGTTTGAGAAAAAGTTAGGAGGAAAAAAATCAGGAGTGGATCAAGAGGGAGGGAGTGGCCATCGTTCTATTTGCTACCGAATTGAAGAGTAGCTATGAAAGTCATAGGTGACATTGACAAGAGACTTTCATGGCAGTGACTGAGGGAGGACAAATAGAAACGAGATGAGGAGAGAGCCAGAGGTGAGGAAGTGCAGATTATTTTCCTTAAAAGATCTTTTAAAGAAATTGTATAATAAGAGTATATAGATAGGTAGAGAGTGATGGGTTTTGGGGGTGTGGCATATCATATGGTTTTCTGATTCTCTTGTTAGGGTTGAAAGGCAGGTCCTTCATCTCCTCAGCCCAAGAGGGAAACTTTAAGATGGAAAGTGCTTGAGCCTATGCTATTAAAAACAAGTGGGAAGGGAGGGAGAAAGAATGTGAGAGACAGGGACAGGGATGCTGAGGCTGTGAGGAAGGAGGGACGCACCCTTATCTGCAATGGACTTGAAAGAGTCAAGGAATAAATTCTTCTCTAGAGCCTCCAGAAAGACCATGGTCCTGCTGACACCTTTTTTTTCTGCTTACCGATGCTGCTTTTGAACCTGTGGCTTGCCAACTGTGAGAGACTGTATTTTTGGTTTTTTTAACTGAAAAAAAAATCATATAATATATTCTGGTCATGTTCCCTCCTCCCCAACTCCTTCCGTATCTTTCCCACCTTCTTGTCTACCCAACTCTGAAGATACACACATACAGTCCCCCAATACCACAAAAGAACACACCCCCCACACATATACACACACCACACACACCACACAAAAACACATACACCACACGCACATATGGACATACACCATATACACACACCACACAGAAACACATGCACCACACACATATACACACATACCACATATACACACACCACATACATACACTACATACACCCCACAAAATATCCCCCCCACAAAAACACGTATACACCACACACACGTATACACCCCACAAACACACACACCACACACACCCACACATACACACCTCACAAAAACACAAAAATGGAGACCAAACTAAACAAACAAAAGACAAGTAAGACAAAAAATGAATAAACAACAGTAATGTGAGACAAAATACCTCAAAAATACCACAAACTTTATTTTGTGCTGCCTGATTATTGCTGTAAATGGCTAATATACCCAGGGAGACTCTATTGGAGAAAATTACTAATGAGTTTGTGTGTAATTTGGTGTGGCAGTCACAAGAAGCTAACAAAAGCGATTCTTTTATTTCATTCAGTAGTGAACTAATTTCCCCTGGATGAACCATTCATTTCTATTTACTAGTACATTGATCAACAACTGAATTCATTTTTTACACTGCTGTTACTGTCTTTGCGTTATAGAGTTAAATAAATATGTTCTCCTGGAAGAAAATTTTAGAACATGATTAGGGTTGGTGCCTGGTTTGTAGGGGCAAAGAAATCCCTTTTGTGAATGTGGTTGGTACTTAAAAGTCAGTCAAGGTTTTTAAATGAAACAGTGGTCTAACTGTGCATTAAATTTTGTGTGCACTCACACAGAAGTCCACGGCCAGTCTGTGAAGCTGGAAGAGAAGGATCTCTCTCTCTCTCTCTCTCTCTCTCTCTCTCTCTCTCTCTCTCTCTCTCCCTCCCTCTTTCTCTCTCATCTGTTGACAGATGAAGTGGATGCCTGAGCTGTTTGAGCATCAGGAGGCCTCTGCCCAGGACTCAGACTCAACTTGTGGTATAGTTATTGAGGTCCAATCTGTGTTGATGAAGACTTTAAGAAATAGTTCTGTGAAGCAGTTGAGAGTGGTGAACAATTAGTCTTTAAGTCAGAATTTACTTCAATTTATTTTATGTTGATTTATCTTTATAATTGTCTCTATAATATGTTCATTTTATTTCTTTTGCTGTTTTTGAAATTCACATAATGTCTCCTCTTTCCTTTTTTACTTGAGCCCCCTCCCATAAATCCTCTGTCTTAGTTACTTTTCTGTTGTTGATAAAATACCATGACCAAAACCAATTTGGAGAGGAAAGGGTTTATTTCAGTTCTCATCTCTCAGGTCAGACTCTATCACTGAGGGAAGTCAGGTCAGGAACTCAAGACAGAAACCTGTAGGCAGGAGTTGAAACAGAAACCATGGAGGGCGCTGCTCACTGGCTTGCTTCTCATGGATTGCTCAGTCTTCTTTGCTAGACCACAAAGGGTCACCTGTCCAGGAATGGCACTGCCCACAGTGAGGTGGGTCTTCCCACATCAGTAATTATTCAAGACAATGCTCTACAGTACCCCTACAGGACAATCTTATGGAAGCATTTTTTTTTCAGTTAAGATCCCTGTTCTGAGATAAGGCTAGGTTTGTGTCAAGTTAATAAAAAGCAACCAGTATAGCTCCATTGCTCTCTTTCAGATTGATGGCCTCTTTTTCTTTAATTGCTGTCACACACACACACACACACACACACACACACACACACCACACCTACAGCTTTATACATGCATACACTCACACACTCATCCTGCTCAGTCTGTACAATGTACAGGTATATTATTATTTCAGATATGATCTCTTTGGTATTGGAAAGCAATTGTGATTTTATTCTTGGGGGAAGCCAATGTTCTATTTTCTTAATTCTTGCTTTGAAGTGTCTACCCTCTTCTTCATCCAGGCCTTCCTTCTCTTTTTTTACCTTAACTTGTTTAATTAAAAAGTGGTGTAAAGCTTACTATTTGACAGGATTAGGCAAGAGGATCAAAAGTTTATGGATTTCGTGGACTACAGAACAAGTTCAAGTTCAGCCTAAGCATCTTAGAGAGATCCTACATCAAAACAATGGCAACAACAACAACAACAACAACAACAAAACCATTTAAAAATGTATGCTCCGTGTGCTGAGAACACCTGCTTCATAATGGTGGTGGTGGGGATTCTACTCAGTGGGCGTGGAATGCTGAAGGTGTTGTAGAGGATGCTTTCCTGTGCTTGTTGGTTTCAACCTGAAGGACCATAATTATTCTAGGAGTGAAACACTAAGGGATTGTCCAATCAGAACCATTCTTTCAGATACACTGCAGGGTCCCTTTGCTCTGGAGTGAACTCTTTCCTTTCAGACTCCACAATGGACAATAAATGTGGTTTCTGTACACCCACCCACACAAGTTTGGCCTGGGAGGCACATGTTATTTGTTGTTGAAATGTCTGGGATGGAGACTTCCTTTCTCTGCTTCCCAGCACATCGTCAGGCGGGTGGTCCTTCTGCTTTTGCTTTCTTTCTCGTTTTTTACTCTCTCCCCTACATCTGTTTTAAAAGCAGGGTCTCACTGTGTAGCTTTGACTGGCTTCAAACTGGCTGCGCACACCAGGGTACCTTCAAACTCATATAGAGCTACCTGGCTCTGCTTCTCAGGCAAGTGCCACCCCACCTAGCCCTTGCTTCTGTTTTTCTGTTTTTCTGTTTTCTTTTTTTTTTGTAAATTTTATTAAATTATAAAAGTTTCCATTTCCGCCCCTCTTCCCAACACCCTCCCACTCCCCCCACTCCCTCTCCTCCTCCCTCTTCGTCCCTTAGGGCAGTCAGTGTTTCCTGCCCTGTGGGAAGTTCAAGTTCCTCCCCCCTCCCTCCAGGTCCAGGAAGGTGAGTGTCCAAACAGACTGGATCCCCAAAATCCAGTATATGCAGAGGAAACAGGTCCCAGTATCATAGTCAATGGCTTTTCAGAAAGACTCCGGGCCAGCCACATTCAGAGAATCCGGCCAAATTCCGAGAATCTGGTTAGATCACGTTCTCGTTCAGTCCCAGTCCAACTGGCCTTGGTAAACTCTCATTAGATCCGTTCCCTTGTATCAGTGGGTGATAGCATCCCTCGCAGTCCTGATTTCGTTTTTCATGTTCTTCCTCCTTCTGCTCCTCATTTGGACCTTGGGGGGCTCAGTCCTGTGCTCCAATGTGGGTCTCCGACTGTATCGCCGTCCTTTGCCAGATGAAGGATCTATGGTGATAAGCAAAATATACATCAGTATGGTTATGGGCCACGGCCGATTCAGGCACCCTCTCCTCTGTCCAGAGAACAATCTGGGGGATCTCTCCTTGGACCTGGGATCCCATATATAATCAAGTCTCCTGTAAACCCTTAAATGACTCCCTTAGTTGAAATATATTCTTCCCTGATCCCATATTCATCCTTCCTCCCTCCCCCCCCATCCCAGGCCACCGAGCTTTCCCCATTCCTCCCCTACTCCCTTCTCTCTAACCCTCTCCCCTTCCATCAACCCTCCCACCCCCCCATGCACCCGAGGTTACCTGGGACTCTTGTCTATTTCCTACCTCCTGGCGGATAGCTAAATAATCTTCATCAGGTTCATCTTCTTATTTAGCTTCTCTAGGATCACGAATAATAGGCTCAAAGACCTTTAATTATGGCTAGAATCCACTTATGAGTGAATACATACCATGTTCCTCTTTTTGGGTCTGGCTTACCTCACTCAGTAAAGCGTTTTCTATTTCCATCCATTTGCATGCAAAATTCAAGATGTCATTGTTTTTTTATCGCTGAGTAAAACTCTAATGTATATATGTTCCACACCTTTTTTAACCATTCTTCTATTGAGGGGCAACTTTTCTGTTTTCTATTTCTAGCCATAAATGAAAATCCATTAGGTAAGACTGGCTATTTTTTGTTGGTTCAGACTCCCATTCACAGCCTGCCTAGGGCTTGAACTCCAACTCCCAGCCTGCCAAGCGCTGACCCCTCCCCAGGGAGGGTCAGGATCACTCCCACAGGGTATTTAAGGTCGTCCTGGACCGAGGAACTTGTGGTTTGGGGTTTGTGTGTGCACTCCCATTGTCTTCCCCCTACCATGCTCCAGGCCACCCAGGAGTCTGCTGTCTACTAAACTCTGGCATTTAATCTGGTTTGATTGAAATTCTTTGTGCTGGGGGAGAGGCTGTTAGAAAATATTCTTAACATGTTTAGTTGTCAATTTCATTACATCTGGAATTAACTGAAACTCAAGTGATTGGGCACACTTATGAGGAATCTTTTTTTTTTTGTTAAAGCATTTGAAGTAGAAAGACCCACTTCTTTCTAATCTAGATCTTTGAGTTGAGAAGATAAACCTTTAATTTGAATCTTTTGAGGTGGGAAGAGCCACCCTTCATCTGCACTGCATATTTTTGCTGGCAGCCTATATAAGGACATGGAAAAAGGAAACTCTCTCTTTTAGCCTGCTTGCTTCTGCTTTTGCTAGCAAGTCCATTCCTTTATTGGCATTAGAGCTTACTTCTTTGGGATTCCAGTGTATACCCAGACTCCTGAACTGAGCAGCTACTGAATTCTTGACTCTTCACTCGTAGGCAGCCCTTGTTGGATTAGTTGGATCACAGCCTGTGAGCCATTCTAATAAATCCTCTATCTCATCTGTCTACCTACCTACATACCTACCTACCTACCTACCTACCTACCTACCTACCTACCTACGTATTTATCATCTGTCTCTCTATTCTCTGTTCCTCTAGAGAACCCTGACACAATCTATAGATTCTCAACTTTTGTTAGGAGCTGTATCCTCCTTAGCTAAGTATGGCTGCCTCTGTGTACCACATCTCTTCTGTGTAATGCTTCCTTGGCTTCTGTAGGTAGATGCTCCCGTACCACTCTCCTGCAGAGTGGGCATTGCTCTTCAGTGTCTTATCACACTGAAGGACAGCTATCTTTACTAATCTTACTTCTTGATACAGTTTGAGTACTTTAGTCATAGAGACTCTGCCACATTAGTCTTTGCATTCAAAATGGTTTATGTATTTCCACTCACATGCTAGGCATCAAAACTGTTTACTAAGTAGACATTTGAAATGAATCAAATTGGCTCTTGTTTAGTGGGATTGACTGTTACTAAAAATCTTTATGTACTCAGCACCTAAGCAGTACCTTTTTGTTCATGTAGGCTAAGATATTCCCAATTAAGTTACACTTTGAACTGTACTAAGAATGAAGAAATGTCTATTCCATTGCCAAAATGTGTTTCAGTTATTTGGAGACACAACTTAAGAAACTGTACAAAATAGGAAGAGTTGAAATTGGGTAGAACAAATACAGTCTGCTGATTAAATTGCTTGGAAAGGAGCTTTAGATTTAGAAGAAATTAAGGAGCATTGTGCAGGGTATTTCTGCTGATGAGAAAGTTAATTCTCATTGGGTGACAAAGATTAATGTGTGATATAGTGTCAGGAATAATTATCTGGAATTGACGATGACAAACGATCTTCATGGTGCTGCTTTTACTGAAATGAAGTTATTGTTTTAATCCCTTCTTAAAATGGAATGGGAGTGGGGAGAATATTATGTCTTATTTTCAGGGTAATTTACCTAAACAAATATGCCATTTGCAAGGAGACTATTTGTGAATCACCTCTAGGAAACCTGAAAAGCCAGACTCGCCATTTAAAGTCATTTGGAGTATATTTGTTTTATGAAATAAGCCTCTTTGAAGCCTCTGTGATTAGTTTCCCCCAGAGAGCTGTGGGCATCTATCTTGGGATGAAAGCAAAGAATGCCATCTCACTGTGGCAGATGGAAGAGCAATGCCATCCTGCACGGAAGCCAAGGGCCTCCTGTGTAAAATTGTTCGGAGCACTGAGGAAGATAGAACACCCATGGTATATCACCAACATGACTAAAAGTGGCTTAAAAACTCAACACTGTAGTTAGGAGCCTTTGTCTTGGAGAGGATATGTTTTGTTCCTTTGTTTTCCTTCTAAATTAAAATAAAACCCAAGCCCCAAACTTTGGCTGACATGAGCAAGAACCACCTATGAAAAATGACAGTAAAGAAGCCATATAAAGTGGCAAATGAATGCATTTATAGCTCATTTAGTGATTGAAGAAAGCAGAGACCGATGGAAATCCTCAAAATTTTAAAATAGTTTACATTTGTTTGTAGTGACATGTTTTCATTGGCCATGTTAATGGGGATCACTGCAGTCTATCCATAGGTACACTCCATGGGCTCTGATCAAGATCAGCTTCACTCCTCCACTGCCTCTCTTCCCAAGCTGTATTATTTATAACTTCAAATTTGGATCCCCCAAACTCTGAATTTCTAACACTACGATATAAATGTCGAGAGACTCAGGCCTCCAGAATCATTTTAAATCTGCCTCTTTTTAGTGAACAAACTTTATAGAATTGATAGACAATCTCATGAACCCGTTCCTCATTCTAAGAGGCAGGTGTAAGGAGGGGCTGAAAACTGGGGTCACCGAGTTGCAGCCCCTCCCACCACTTATGAACTTGTCAGAAATGCAGACGAAAATAAATTTCAGGTAGCTCACATGCACCAGAGCCTTCCAGAAGGGAGATTCCAGGCTTTTTGCTGTAAGAGTTTAGCTCTACCGTTCTCTCACTTGGGGCCTCAGTTTCTCCATCTGTCAATTGGGTAGAGTAGTGCTAGTCTGGGTGTTCTTGTTCCCAACTTTGCAAAGACTCAGAAATGAAGGAGATCCTGGGAAGAGAACACTATCTACAACAGACACTTGGCTTGCACGACATTGAATGCTACCAACTTTGTATCGGAGAAAACTCAGTGTACATGTAAAAATGGATCTATTCCTTGATGGGATATCATGTTTGGAAAGATGGTTTTTTTTGTCCTGTGAATTCATGATGTGAGGGTGGGGTGGGTCATTTGTCATCAGTTCCTGAACACCAAAGAGTTGAAGTCAACTGAAAGAAAGAGGACAGAAAAATCATGTGATTCCCAGGTAGCTCAAACACAGAGATGAGGGAGGGAAGGGTGTGGTGGGAGACAAAGGTGGATGAAACAGAGACCTTGAGCTCAGCTGAGCAGTGAGAGATAGAGGACAGAGCGACCGATAGCTGGAGGGTGTCGAGTAGAACTCCACCAGGCAGGTGGCATGCTTGATTTTATTCAAGGGAGATTTAAAGATGAGTTAAAAGCAGAAACGTCAAGCGAAATTTTCTAGAAAAGCCGAAGAGAATGAGATAGACTCAGAGGTGTGTGACACCGTGAATCACAAGATGGACGGGGCTGTAAGAGCCTTTTCAATGCAGTCGCTTCTGCTTTGTGCGGGGGCTCTGCAGAGAGGAAGTGAGTCATTGGCTTTCCCATCTTCCGATCATATTAATGATGGCCCATTCATCTTGTCTTTTTCTCCTCGGGGTCTTCCTTGGACTAGTTACCTCCCACTTAGTCTGTTCTGGCCTCCACCCACTAACTACCCTCGGATAACATCTCAGTCTCGGTGTGCCTGGAAATTACCCTTTCTTATTTACCGCTATCCCACATCCTCCAGAGCCTTATCCTCCCCAGTTCATCCTCCTGATCTACTTCTTTAAACGTGCCCCAGCACAGATCACAGGTGCTGCCTGGAGCTAACATCTGCTCTGCTAAGTTGTTCCTTTTCGGTACCATCTCCTGCCAATTTTTTTTTCAGCAGAGCTACAGACGTGCAGAGAAACCGAAAATGACAAAAGACCTGGTACTCCAAATGATGCCAATGAGAAAAGGATCAGAAGAAGTCAATGATAGTGCAACTAATGCTTGCATAATTCAGACGGGCATATGTCACCTTCGCCTCTGTCAAGACTTTTGAAAGATATGGATCCCCAGAGGCTCTTGTCCGTTTAGAATGATGTGCTTCTAGCGATGTTTCTTCATTCTGTAATATATAAAGAATCACCTTTAGTTCTTTTACGTTTTGTGGTTGAGTATTGTTGTGAGGGTCAAAAGCAACTTAGGTCTATCTGGCTTACACTTTCAGGTCACAATCCATTATTTAGGGGATTCAGCACATGAATGCAAGCAAGAACTGAAGCAGAAACCATGGAAGGATGCTCCTTATTGTCTTGGACTGTGGTCCATGCTTAGCTAGCTTTCTTATGTAGCCCAGACCCACCTACCTAAGGATGCTACTACTCGCAGTGAGCTGAACTCTCCCACATCAATCATTGTCAAGATAATCTCTCAAAGACATGGCCACATAACAATCTTCTCTGGGCAGTTACTCAACTGGGGTTTTCTCAGGTGACTCTGGCTTTTGTCAAGTCGGCAAAAACAACTAGCCCAGGGATACTATGGAACTGTTCTTTGATATTTCCATTATCAAGATGCGCTAACATAGAGAGCAAGAGCCTTGGGGTGGTGTTGGAAATCAGAATTCTGACTCATCAGGCAACTTGTGGGAAATCACTTAGCCTTTCTGAGCATCTCTTGTTTTTCTAATCTGTTCTTTCCTCCTTGCAGAATGACTTCCACACCAGAGAGACTAAGGTCTCTCAGCCTTCTTCATAGCTGCCTGTGGTTTCACTAAGAGTGGCACTAATTTAATGGAAGGGATGGCAGAGTGAGGAAAGTTGACTATCCTGCTCTCTCTCTCTCTCTCTCTCTCTCTCTCTCTCTCTCTCTCTCTCTCAGGCAGGATCCTGGATCTGGAAGGATGCAGCTTACTTTCTTGCTAATTCTGAGAAGTCTTTTAAATAATCCTGAGAAATATGTTAAATTAAAAGAAGAGAAAGCATGTATATTAAATCAAAAGAAAACATTGGCGAAGCGGCCGTTGTTTGTGGCATGCCTGGAAATTTATGGTAACGACAAAGATAGTTAATGTGGGATATCTAAGCCGATGTGGGAAAGCACTGTAGTAGTGTAATAACATTTATAATTACTCTGGACAGGGTTATTGAGGTCTATTACTTGGGCCATAAAGTTATATGAGTGAGATAATCCTCAAAAAAGATTAAAATATGATTAATGGGTGGACTGATAAGGTGCAGACTTTAAGTTATCTGAAATAAATACGACTCTTTAAAGACAGTTTGAAGAAAGGTACTGAGCTGTGGCTGTTGTCTGGAAACTTTTTGGTAACATCAAGAGAGAGCTGATATCAGGGTGAGTGTGAAGAAGATGCTTAGAGAAAGCTGTAGAGATAAAAGTGGATGTCTCGTTCTTAAGAAGCGTGGTATATCTCTAGTGTTATTGATGACTTAAAGAATAATTGGGTAGGGAAACACAAAAAAAGGATCTCAGAAGGATAACAAACAAGCATTGTAAGTTCTAGGGGTATGTTGTACTGTAGCTTCATTATGCAGTGAGGCGTGGTCCAGTTAAGGTTGCAGCATCTCAACCTTCAGCGCCTGGAGAGAGAGACAACACTGGCAGCATATACTCTTGGACCCCTTCAGTGCCCGTACTCAGACTTTAAAATGTTTATGACATTTTGCCATCAGGATAAAAGAATGAGTTCAGATGAGTGAAGAAAATAAAAGAAGAAAAAAACCTGACAGGTTTCCAATGCTCAGTTAGCGTGTGAGAATGTCCCAATCTGTCAGTCGTAGGGAAGTGACTATTAGAGTCACATCAGGCACACACCAGAGAAGCAAGCCTAAAAAATGCCTCTCAAGAGTGTTGGGACGGGCAAGTGGGCCTGCTGAAGGATGAGCAGCATTTCTTCTTAGCTAGAACCCTCAGAAATCCTTCAATGTGATATGGAACTGGAGAGAGACATTTACAGGTATGTTAGCTCAGTGAAGACAGCAATTGTATGCCTCCTCACAGTTGAGGAAAAGACAGATTTAGGAGACAAAGACCTAAATATGAAGACCTACTAGGATCTGCCTTCACGGGCTCTGTTATATTCTCTAATTCAGAAATACCCTGGGCTTTGTCCTTAGCTGCAATAGTACCTCCATCTTCATATGTGGTCTTCATGGCTGAGATCCAGAGTCTCTAGCAGGCCTAAAAAGATTCATGGGAGTTAGGTAGAACCCAGTATCTAGCCAGAGGTCTTAGCTATGGCAGCCCCAAAGCTATGTCATGGCTGTGGCAAGCGGGAAGGCCCTGCTGTACTCGGCTTCTTAGGATGTTGTGGAAGAAGCTAGGCTTTGCTGCAGGCAAGCACTCCCAGGTGTGGGGTGTAAAGACCTGGGTACCCCATCCTTCCACTACTCCAGCAGGGAACACTTAACAGGCTGTCATCTGATATGCGAGATTGGTCCAGGGGTCACAAGTGCTCTTTCCATAACCAGTGCATCATCTGCATTCTTGTATGGAGGTATAATAAGGTAATCTACTGCCAACCTTCGGGCAAAGTTCTCTGTGTGTGTGAGGCTGAAGTGGAGGAGGTTATTGAGTCCCTCCTGGTTTTACATAGCAGTATACTAAACAGGATTTAGAAATCCAAAGTAAAGTTTGAAGTGATCTTTTCCCTTTCAGGAAGTTTCAGCCATGTCCTAGAGGGCCTCCATCCCCAGTAGACTTGTGGAAGCTGGTCCATGGGCATTTCCTTCAGCTCCAAATGCCCCTTTACTGTTCTTTTTTATGCATCTCACACTCATCTTTGAGATGCAGCCCAGACGTCCACTCCTCCAGGAAGCCTTCCATCTCACCCAGAGAAAGGATCTTCTGTCCCAGTGGGCTGTACTTCTGGGGTCATACTTACTACACAGCAGAGCAATAGCTATTCACTGTGAACCTGTGGGCAAGCAGTGGTTAAGACTTACTCTTAGCCTCGCTGGAGGACATGTGTTCTTCGCCCAGGCATGCGTTAGACAGTGTGTTGTCACCGGGTGAACACAAGAAGGGTTAAATCAAAGCAGTAGCAGAGACGTTTGTTCATGTGCTTACCCTTCTCTCGTACATCTGTTTTTATTTCTGGTATGTGAGTTCTCGCTGGGGAATGAGAGAAAATGCTCCCCCACCTGGAAATCCCTTCTTGAGATGATCTTGCTAGGTGGGTCCCTTTAGTCCTAGGATGCTAAAGCACTATTTCTCCTTGGCTCTTCACTTAGGCACTCACTTCTTGCACTGCATTTGTGTCTCTCCAGGTCAGTCTTAGTCACACACTCATGTCCTAAACCACGGGATTGTGTTTCATTCTCTCTCTCTTCCTGAATGTCAAGGGCAATACCTCGACACGGAAGGTGTTTGATTACTGTCTATTGAAACGAATCAGTGCTGATTGAACTCAAGCCCTGGGAGATTTTCCAGACCATGAAAGAGTGATGGATTTGTAAACTGGCTAGAATTTTGTGGGCAGAGCACACGCTGAGTAATTCTCCCCATCAGGCAAGCAGACTGTTCTAGAAGCTAGAGCAGAATAATAGAAGAATAATAACGGAGCAGGGGAGCGTAAGAGGGAGTGTGAGGACAGGTGTGAGCCAAGTAAGCCATTCAAGTTCAAAGAAATGGTGTGGGGTACCCAGCCCACCCTGACACTCCCGCCTGGAGAGGTGGGAAAAACAACCTTCTGCTACGCTTGTGTAAACTTTTGACTGAACTCAGGGTTGAGTACCATAAAGCTGAAAAATTGATTTTAGATGTCAAAAGAGAGGATGCAATTAAAACCTCCTTTTTTTTTGAGGAGACCCTGAGAAGAGATGCATTCCTTCTTCCCTGGCCTTCTCTGATGGAGCACCATGGTTCAGAACCCTCTGGTACCCAGAGGCCGTAGCCTTCTAATTTGTGGTTCAATTAAGCAGCACTGGAGAGGGAAAGAGCCCAGCTTACTGAGAATAGGTTCAAATGGAGAACTGGGAGCTTGTGGGGCAGCTAACACCCTCTGTGAGTCCATTGGCTCAGACTTCATCTGCGTTCTCAGCCTAGAAGAAGGGGGCTATTATGTATCAAATAGATGAAGGATCAATACTCCCTTTGACTCCGTCATTAGCCACCAGAGATTTCAAAATGTCATGTTTTCATGATGTAAAATGATTCAGTCCCTAAAGTTAGACCTGCAACTTTGATCTCCTTTCTTGAATATTTGAGGACTTAAGGCTGTGATTCATTGATCCTGAGGTTCAAGACAGGGTGAGGACAGCGTTTCTCACAGTTTGCCTGACATTAAGACAACAGATTCCAATCTAAGACAGATATTTACCTGTGTGTTAAGATGAATACTCAGTTAAATGTCCTGGGATCATTAAGTTGAAAAAAAGTAGTTTGTAAGTCTTGTCTTTTACCATCTCTAGCATTCAAAGAAAGCCTGTTTGCTAGGTGTGGGTAGAGTTGGAGATTCACAAGAAAGCACATCAAATCTTTACCTTCAAGGACTCATAGGTGATTTGAACTGTCAGTGTGAGGCAGTATGTCCTCCTCCCCAGGATAGTACTAATACATATGAAGGGGGTATTTAAAACTAGGAGCCCAAAGCTTCACACCATCAAGGAGCTCTGAGCACTGAGTCACATATGATAGCATAAAAGACAGTGGAATGGGGATTGTACAAGTGAAGGGAGCAGTTAGAGCATGGAGTGTCCTTCCTTTTGAGGGAAGATCAGTTGCTAGAATGGGATTACATCTGTACACAGACTTAAAATTCTGATGAGGGTTTAGTGCCCCTTTAGGGTGGTGGGATGGTGCTGTCTTTTCCTCCAGAATTCAACAGTCTAGGAGACGGTGAAGGTGTCAGAAGTGGGTAAGTATACAGCAAGAGGTGAGCCAGGCAGGCACTGGATTGCAATGAACAACTGCCTGCTAGTTCTAGTTTTCTATTAATTAGCTGGTATACTGTTGGAAGAATAAGCTTTGACTCCGGTAAAGAATTTTAAATACATGTGTGTGAGAGGTGAGATAAAAATCCTGGGCTTACACTATTGTAGTTTCTCAGAAGGATCAAAATCATTGGTGTTTTCAGTCTTTCAGATGCTTACTGTGTATATTCGCAGGTTCTTTATTATATAAGCAATACCACAGTTTATATTTGTAAACTGTTTTTACTTTGAAAAATTAAAAAAATACAATTCCATTGCATTTAGTTTGGCTCCCTTTTTTAATCCTATTATTTTCATTTTTATTTTTGAAAACATCCTGAACACAGTTTCCCCTCCCTCCACTCCTCCATGTCACCGTCCTCTACTTCTCTTCTCCCCCAGATCAACTCCTCCTCCATTTCCCTTCAGAAAAGATCTGACCTCCCAGGGATATCAATCGAATATGGTATAACAAATTACAACAAGACTAGGCATAAACCCTTATATCAAGGCTGGGCAAGGCAACCCAGTAGGAGGAAAAGTGTTCCAAGGGAAGGTGAAAGAATCAGAGATACCTCCCCTTTGCCCCCATGGGTAGGAATTCACAAAAACACGGAGCTTACAGTCATAACATATATACAGCGGACCTAGAGCAAGCCCATATCCGCTCCCTGATTGTTGCTCCAGTCTCTGTAGCCCCTATGAATGGTGCTTAGTTGATTCTGTGGGTAGTGTTCTGCTGTCTTTGACCACTCTATAATTTTTCCTCTCCTTCAGCAGGCTTCAAAGGCAAGGGACTGGATGAAAATTTCTAGTCTGGGCTCTCTCTCTCTCTCTCTCTCTCTCTCTCTCTCTCTC
The DNA here is from genome assembly GCF_982192425.1 of Myodes glareolus. Lineage (NCBI taxonomy): Eukaryota > Metazoa > Chordata > Mammalia > Rodentia > Cricetidae > Myodes > Myodes glareolus. Next base: position 39,204,952 of record NC_142037.1, read on the forward strand.
TCTCTCTCTCTCTCTCTGCCTAATGTTTGGCTGTGGATCTCTGCATCTGCTCATCAGCTACCAAAGGAATCCTCTGTGATGACAGTTGGGTTAGGCACTCGTCTGTGAGTATAGCAGAATATCATCAGGAAATCGTTAGGAATCATCCTTTTATTGATTTCCCCCCCTCTACCTAAGTCTCTGGGCTACCCAGTCTCCAGTGCCTGGCCATCCAGGCAGTGTCAGGCATGGGTTCCCTCTTGTGATGTGTACCTCAAATTAGACCAATCACTGGTTGACCACTCCCACAAATTTTAGGCCTCCATTGCCCCAGCACATCTTGCAGGCAGGACAGATTGTAGAAGGCTTTGTGGTTGGGTTGGTGTCCCAGTACCACCACTGGGAATCTTGCCTGATTATAGAAGTTACCCAGTCTCCCCCTGTCCAGTTCAGACTCTATATCCTCCATAACTAGGAGTCCTCACTAGGATCACCCTTGTAGAATCCTGGGGGTTTCTACTGCACTCCACCCTTCCCCTATATTGCAGATGCCCTCCAATTCTAGTCACCTCCCCCTTACTCTCGTCTTCCATTCCTCCTCCCACATCTGATCCCTCTTGTTCCTATTTCCACCTGCCCCCAGTCTACCTGCAAAATTTATTCTATCTCCCCTTCCCAAGGATATCCAGGAGTCTTCCTTAGAGTCCTCCTGTCTTAGTCTTTTTGGGTCTGTGGATTATAGAATGATTGTCATTTAAGTAACAGCTAATACACAGTTATAATAAGTACTTTCCAAGTTTGTCTTTCAGGGTCTGGGTTACCTCGCTCAGGTATGTTTTTTTTTTCTAGTTCCATTCATTTGCCTGCAAATTTTATGTGAATTTCACTAGCTGAGTAATACTCCATTTTCTTTATTCATTCTTCAGTTGAGGGACTTTTAGGTTGAGTCCAGGTATGGTGGAACAGCTTTTGGGTATATGCCTAGGAGTGGTAATACTGGATCTTGAGGTAGAATGATTCTCAATTTTTTTGAGAAGCCACCCTATTGATTTCTAAAGTGGTCATACAAGTTTGTATTCCCACAAGCAGTGGAAGTGTATTCCCCTTGTTCCACATCCCCTCTAGTCTGAGCTATCACTTATGTTTTTGATCTTAGCCATTCTGACAGGTATAAGATGGAATCTCAGTAGTGTTTTACTTTACATTTTCCTGATGGCTAAGGACATTGAACTTTTTTTTTTTAAAGTGATTCTTGGCCATCTGAGATTTCTCTGTTAAGAATTCTCAGCTTAGATCTATATTCCATTTTAAAACTGGATTTTTTTGATGCTTAGTTTCTTGAGTTCTTTATATTTTAGATAGTAGCCCTCTATCAGGAGTTGGTGAGAATATTTTCTCATTCTGTAGGCTGCCGTTTTATCCTACTGACAGTGTTCTTTGCCTTATAGAAGACTTCAGTTTTATGAGGTTCCACTTATTAATTGTTGAGCTAAGTGCCTGTACTATTGGTGTTCTGTCCAGTAGTTGTCTCCTGTGTCAATGCGTTCACAAGACTACTACCCACTTTTTCAGTGTATCTGGTTTTATGTTGAGGTCTTTAATCCACTCGGACTTGAGGGTTTTTTTTTTTGGACTTGAGTTTTATGTGGGGTGATAAATATGAATCTATTTGCATTCTTCTACAAGCAGATATCCAGTTAGACCACCTCCATTTGTTGAAGATGCTTTCTTTTTTCCCCCACTGTGTATTTCTGGGTTCTTTATGCTAATTCAGGTGTCCATAGGTGTGTGGATTTATGTCTGGGTCTTTAATTTGATTCCATTGATACACCTATTTGTTTTTATGCCATTACTATGCTACTGTTATTATTACTATTATTACTACTGCTGCTATTATAGCTCTGAAGTACAGCTTGAAATCAGTTGGTGACACCTCTGAAAGTTCTTTTATTGTACAGGATTGCTTTTCCTATCCCAGGGTTTTTGTTTTTCCATATAAAGATTAGTATTGTTCTTTTAAGGTCTGTAAAAAATTGTGTTGGAATTTTTATGCAGATTGCATTGAGTCTGTAGGGTACTTTTTGGTAGGATGGTCATTTTTACTTTGTTAAACCTAATGATCCATGAGCTTAGGAGAATGGGAGGTCTTTCCATCTTCTGATATTTTCTTCCATTTTCTTCTTTAAAGACTTGAAGTTTTTATCATACAGGTCTTTCACTTGTTTGGCTAGAGTTATGATGAGATACTTTATATTATTTGTGGCTATAGTGAAGTGTGTTGTTTTCCTGATTTCTTTCTCAGTCCATTTGTCATTTGTATATAGGAGGGTTGATTTTTTTTTGTTGTTAATCTTGCATCCAGATACTTTGCTGATGGTTTATATCAGCTTCAGGAATTTTGCAGGTTGGTTGTATACATTATTATATCATCTGCAAGTAGTGATACTTTGACTTCCTCCTTTACAATTAGTATCCCCTTGATCTCCTTCAGTTGTCTTTTTAAATTAATATATAGCATCTTGTCTCCTCTCTGTTGCTGTGATGAAACACTGTGACCAAAAGCAACTTAAGGCAATAACTGAAGTAGAAGCCATGGAGGAATGCTGCTTGCTGGCTCATTCCTAGGTTTCTGTTTAGTTAGCTTTTTTGTACAACCCAGGTACACATGCCGAGGTATGGTGTCACCCACTATGGGTGGGTTGTGCCCTCCTGTGTCAATTAACAATCAAGAAAATCCCCCATAGACATGCCTACAAGTCAATATAATCTAAGTACTTTCTCAGTTGAGATTCTTTTCTCAGATGACTCCGCACAGTGTCGATTTGAAAAAGCTAGCCAGGACACATGGTATTCCATATTAGGAAGCACCATAGCATATTAACCATACAAAATGAAGAATCTGATAGCTACTCAGTCCGTAAGACTGTTTGTCTTAGTAGTTCCAATCTGTAGCTGCAAGCCCTAAGGATTCTTGGATGGATAATCATTCATCTTTCATATTGAAAGCCAGAGGAAGTTCTGATACCAGCAAAATATACAGAGGTATCAGCAGCAACAGCAATGGCATCTGAAGAACAGATGAACTTTCCAGAGGGCCATGAAGGCAAGCAGACAAGGAGCCATAGTGTTTATCACAGCAGCAACAAAGTAATGCACATTAATGGAACAAAGCAGCTGCAGCAGCAGCAGCAGCAGCAGCAGCAGCAGCAGCAGCAGGTTTTCCTACTAGGTCCTATGACCTCAGCCAAGGAATTTTGACAAGCTTTGTAGTACTAGACATGAATTCCCTGCTGTGAATTGGGCCCCAACCTTATCAGAAAGCAATCAAATACACCCCTAACAGACATACCACTATTGCACAGTAGGAATCTTACCTAGAATGTTGACCTCATAGCCTGCAGGGTTCAGAGCTGGTAATCCCATTGATGATCTCTCCTCCTCAGCAGCCTGCATAACCTCTATATATGGTCCTATATAAAACAGTTAGCATGCAGGAAACTTCCAGTTCAGTTCATCAATTTCTCTATGTCCTTCAACCAAAGGAGTTACATATACTTTTCATTCCTAGCTCACTATCTTTGCTGTATTTTTGTGAATTTATGCCCCTTATGGTTTTCTAATTTTTCAAAGATAATTGGGTATTCTGATTTCAGCTCGTGTTGTAGTTAGAGAAAAAGAAAATGAATGAGAATCAAAGAAACCAAAAAAATTCCAGGCAGAGAGACGTGATAAAAAAAAATGTGAACAATCTTAGATGATAAGTGTTTTTAGAGGTTTTGAGTCAAACAAGAAGGAAAGAATTGGGGGAGCCAAACAGAGAGGTGTATATGAAAACAGGCTGGGGTGGGGAGGTGTTTTATATTATTCAGATAAGCAAGAAACCAACCAGCCAGGCAAGCAAGGAAGAGAAAGGCAAGAGCCAAGTCATGCAGCACAATAGACAATATGAATTCAGGGTGTTAAAGCTCAAGTGGGTCATGCATTGACTTAGGTTTTTATAGGAGCAGTCAGGGACAGATGTCACTCTGGCTGCTGCTTCTGGTATCCAGCCCATTCAGCTTTAGGGAGCTTCTATCTCTTGCCATTGTACAGCCACAAGCTGAGCAAATAAAATGGCCAGTGTGAGCTTTTATCTCTCCCCAGAGTTCTGCAATTCATTTCAGGAAGATAGTTTAAGTGCAACAGCTCATCAAGTATTAGATGAACTATCTTGAGTATTGAAGGGTTAGGTGCCATTTAAAAACCAGCTATGGTTGTTTTAGACCATGTCCAAGTACAGGTGTGTGCTGTTTAACATTTAAGAGAAAAGCAATTTCCATGAAATGGTTCCCTTTCCTCTGCTTCTCAATTTTTAAATAAAATTATCCTTTGTTTAAAAAATAAAAGCCAACTTGAGTATGAATTGAAGTTAGAGGCAAATCTCTGATGTTGCTAGATTCTGCTCTTGGCAGATCCATGGCCATTTTCCAGGTTCTCTGCTGGAATGTGTGGGGTCACTTCCAGGATGAGTTCTGGCTATTCCCCACTTATTCTCTGTACATAGACTGATGAATATTGGATCAGTTGCTGGATGACTCTGTAGTAGATGTGTCCTGGGTGTTTCTTTGGACCTCATGAAGCTGGGACTCTGTTATCTTCTACACTTGGATTTTTATTGACATCTTTTCTGATTTGCATAATGCATGAATGTGTAATCTTTTGGAAAGCACTGACCTTCTCTCCGCTGGAAACCCTGGGTTAAAAAAAAAAAACTCAGCCAAGCCATTGTGTTCTGTGTAGGGATATAAGAACAGAATCCAAGTGTTAGCAACAACAAAAACATGATTGTTTTGAACTTGACTCTGAGACTACACAGTGAATAGCCTAATCACAGTGCAAACACAGAGAGACTTTGGGAATTGTTGGTGAAAGAATGGGAATAAATCCGTAGTGTCTGGTATAAATGGAGAATGTGCTTTTGTTTTTCGGCCACCCTGACCCAAATAATCACACAGAAACTATACTAATTACAACACTGCTTGACCAATGGTTTATGCATATTGCTAGCGAACTCTTATATCTTAAACTAACCCATTTCTATTACTCTGTGTGTCGCCACTAGGCTGTGATTTACCTGCAAGATTCCAGCATTTGTCTCCTTCAGCAGCTACATGGCAACTCCTTGACTCAGCTACTCTCTATATATCTCTGTTCAGATTTCCTAGAAGACTTTGCTAAGTCATTGACCAAAATAGCTTTATTCACCAACCAATAAAAGCAACACATATACAGAAGGACCTCCCACATCAGTCTGGGCTCAAACTATTTTATTCTTCCTGCACTGTGGCTTTTGTACAATGTCCAGCACAGTAGCAGAAGGGCTACAATTTTGAGTGATGCCAGCCAAACCCATGTTGCTTTTACTTCTTCCAGAAGTTTTTAGCCCATATCCTCAACTTGAGATGCCAAACTCTTGGGCATATAGTGTTCTTTGTAGTCATATCTTGAGGTTACAACATTTATCAGTGATCTGTTGTGATAGCTCTTCTAATTTTACCTCTGAAAGGACACCTACCCCAAACCATCATATTTAATATTGCAACAGGGTAGAGCTCCCACTCATATGTGTGTGTGTGTTTGCTCCCATTCATATGTGTATGTGTGTGGGGTGTGTGTGTGTGTGTGTGTGCACACCCTTTGGTACCATGTTACTTGTTTTTTAGGCTCACTATCTTTCTTGTCTTTTCCGTTTTAGAATGTGATCCTCAGAATTAGGGGCTATCTGCTGTTCACATGTCCTGAAAATTCATTTAACACAGTGCCTGTGACAGAGAGAGTCGATGATTCATAAGTCATTATTAAATGTTATGAATTCATAAATGACATTTCAAAGTAAGAATGGTTCATTTAAAGTTAGCTACCAAGATTATGATTTTGATCAAATCTAATTAATTCAAATCTTCAACTAGCCTATACTGTGACTATTTTAGTTTGCATATCTACATATATCATAAGGCTTTGTATTATGATTTCCTTATCAACTGCAATATATTAGTCTTATCTTCTGGTTTCTAGATATGAGCTCATTAATAGATGATTTGATCTGAAGTACTTCGGTTCCCATAGTTATGTGATATCTTGACATCTTTTCAGCATATGCCTCTTTCTGTTTTATTTTCATGGAACTATCTTTTTGCATAGTACTAGTAGACAGCAATTAAGAACTTCATAATGAACTATAAAATGCTATATAAAATCCCATCATTTATCTAGTCTGTTTTCACAGTGTAAGTAAGATCTTAGCTCTGTTAGTGTTGGGAACAACTCGTGAAGACTTATTGTCGTGAAATACAAATCCACTTGCCTCTGGCAAAGGATGCCTTCTGCTTTCCTTGCCCCAGCTTTCTCTCTAATCATTCTTTGCAGCTCCAGCGGTTTCCCTTCCTAAAGCCCAACTCTGACCACTTAAATATTGTTTCACAACTTTTGCTTGTCTCCGGAATCTGTATGAACTAAGTCTCAGTTCTCAAGTTCCCCACTGAATTATTTTTAATCACCTCCTATTATCCCCAAGGCTTTGTATCATATTCTTTTCACATTCCTGGAAAGCCAGCAGGATCTTTGTTTTCCTCCACGTGCTCTGGGCATTTCTGTTTCTGCTACCTGGCTCAGGCTGACGCTTCTGACGTCTATGTCTTGGGGCCCGGATTTTTTTTTTTAAGTAAATTTTATTAAATTATAAAAGTTTCCATTTCCGCCCCCCCTCCCAACACCCTCCCACTCCCCCCAATCCCCCTCCTCCTCCCTCTTCGTCCCCCAGGGCAGTCAGGGTTTCCTGCCCTGTGGGAAGTTCCAGTTCCTTCCCCCTCCCTCCAGGTCCAGGAAGGTGAGTGTCCAAACAGACACTGGATCCCCAAAATCCAGTATATGTAGAGGAAACAGGTCCCAGTGTCATAGTCAATGGCTTTTCAGAAAGACTTCGGGCCAGCCACATTCAGAGAATCCGGCCACATTCAGAGAATCTGGTTAGATCACGTCCTCGTTCAGTCCCAGTCCAACTGGCCTTGGTAAACTCTCATCAGATCCGTTCCCTTGTATCAGTGGGTGATAGCATCCCTCGCAGTCCTGATTTCGTTTTTCATGTTCTTCCTCCTTCTGCTCCTCATTTGGACCTCGGGGGGCTCAGTCCTGTGCTCCAATGTGGGTCTCCGACTGTATCGCCGTCCTTTGCCAGATGAAGGATCTATGGTGATAAGCAAAATATACATCAGTATGGTCATGGGCCACAGCCGATTCAGGCACCCTCTCCTCTGTCCAGAGAGCAATCTGGGGGATCTCTCCTTGGACCTGGGATCCCATATATGATCAAGTCTCCTGTAAACCCTAAAATGGCTCCCTTAGTTGAAATATATTGTTCCCTGATCCCATATTCATCCTTCCTCCCTCCCCCCATCCCAGGCCACCAAGCTTTCCCCGTTCCTCCCCTACTCACTTCTCTCTAACCCTCTCCCCTTCCATCGACCCTCCCACCCCCCCCCATGCACCCGAGGTTACCTGGGACTCTTGTCTATTTCCTACCTCCTGGTGGATAGATAAATAATCTTTATCAGGTTCATCTTCTTATTTAGCTTCTCTAGGATCACGAATAATAGGCTCAAAGACCTTTAATTATGGTTAGAATCCACTTATGAGTGAATACATACCGTGTTCCTCTTTTTGGGTCTGGCTTACCTCACTCAGTAAAGCGTTTTCTATTTCCATCCATTTGCATGCAAAATTCAAGATGTCATTGTTTTTTACCGCCGAGTAAAACTCTAATGTGTATATGTTCCACACCTTTTTTAACCATTCTTCTATTGAGGGGCACCTAGGCTGTTTCCAGGTTCTGGCTATTACAAATAGTGCTGCTATGAACATAATAGAACAAATGCTTTTGTAGTATGTTAGGGAATCTTTAGGGTATATTCCCAAGAGTGGTATTGCTGGGTCCTGAGGGAGGTTGACTCCCAGTTTCCTGAGAAACCGCCACACTGATTTCCACAGTGGCTGCACGAGTTTGCATTCCCACCAACAATGGATGGGTGTTCCCCTCACCCCACATCCTCTCCAGCATAGGCTATCGTTGGTGTTTTTGACTTTAGCTATTCTGACAGGTGTAAGATGGTATCTCAAAATGGTTTTGATTTGCATTTCCCTGATCGCTAAGGAGGTTGAGCATGACCTTAAGTGTCTTCTGGCCATTCGAAGTTCATCTGTTGTGAATTCTCTGTTAAGTTCAGTACCCCATTTTTTAATTGGGTTAATTAGAGTTTTAGTGCCTAGTTTCTTGAGTTCTTTGTATATTTTGGAGATCAGACCTTTGTCTGATGAGGGGTTGGTGAAGATCTTCTCCCAGTCAGAAGGCAGCCTTTTTGTCCTACTGACAGTGTCCTTTGCTTTACAGAAGCTTCCCAGTTTCAGTATATCCCATTTATCCATTGTTTCTCTTATTGTCTGTGCTGCTGGGGTCCTACTTAGGAAGAGGCCTCCTGTGCCTAAATCTTGTAGACTACTTCCCACTTTCTCTTCTATCAGGTTCAAAGTGGACGGATTAATGTTGATGTCTTTAATCCATTTGGACTTGATTTTTGTGCATGGTGATAGATATGGATCTACTTTCATTTTTTTACAGGTTGACATCCAGTTATGCCAGCACCATTTGTTAAAGATGCTTTCCTTCTTCCATTGTATACCTTTAGCTCCCTTGTCGAAAATTAGGTGTTCATAAGTTTGTGGGTTAATATCTGGGTCTTCTATTCGATTCCATAGGTCGACTTCTCTGTTCTTATGCCAATACCAAGCTGTTTTCAATACTGTAGCTCTATAATAGAGTTTGAAGTCAGGGATGGTAATGCCTCCAGAAGTTCTTTTATTGTCTAAGATTGTTTTGGCTATCCTGGGTTTTTTGTTTTGCCATATAAACTTGATTATTGTTCTCTCAAGGTCTGTGAAGAAGTTTGTTGGGATTTTGATGGGGATTGCATTGAATCTATAGATTGCTTTTGGTAGAATTGCCATTTTTACTATGTTGATTCTCCCAATCCAAGAGCAGGGGAGGTCTTTCCATTTTCTGGTATCCTCCTCAATTTCTTTCTCCAAAGACTTAAAGTTTTTGTCAAATAGGTCTTTCACTTCCTTGGTTAGAGTAACCCCAAGATATTTTATGCTATTTGTGGCTATCATGAAAGGTGATGCTTCTCTGATTTCCCTCTCTGCTTCTTTATCCTTTGTGTATAGGAGGGGGGCCCGGATTTTTATCTGCCCAATATTCATCTTTCCACAGCCACCTTTCAAATGAAGTCTTTCCTAATTCCTCTCACTGGATGTGTCTCAAAACCATGATAATTTTATAATTCCAACATGCAACTGATTTATCGCAAATGGATTTTGTTTTGTATGTGATGTCCCCCCTGCTCTACTAGAAGTCCCTACAGACAGGAAGTAAAGACAGGGGCCAAATGAATGTGTTGGTACTGGTGTGTGATATTTCATTGTTATACTGAATTGGGTCAATGCATATTCAAAATAACTGAATCTCTCCCATCCTTTTATTTGGCTTTACCTCAAGAACATTTAACGCTCAGCATATGAGACTTTGAGGAATTACCTCATGAGATTGTCTCATGAATATGTAGTTTTCATTTAGCCTGAAAATGAAGTAAAAATAAAAATAACTTAATGTGTATAAAAGCACTTCAAAAATAAAAATAATATGAATATAAAATGTTTTTATTTTATAGCTCTAGCTCAGTGCCAGAAATGTAATTGGCACTTCATATTTTTTTCTGGATTAGATGAAATGGAAAATTAGCTGAATATTTGAGTTGTAATGTAATGGAAAGTCTACAGCCTCTCTTGGGCACTTCATCTGAATCACATTTAAGCAAGTTTCTGAGACTATCAGAAGCAGGACAGTTCTTTAGCTTGAGAAGTTTAGTTCCAATGGGGAAGAAAATTATGTAAGTGATATTTTTATTCTGCTATGACTGGCAGTATGCATAGGTGTATGAACATAAAAGAAAGGCAATTAACCTATTTGAACGTCCAAGGAAGACTTATTGGAGACCATTTTAAGGTGAGTCTTGAAGTATGCTGAAGAACTGAATAAGACATAAAAGACAGGTTCTTTGGTTATTATGCTGGGGGAGAGAATGACATCCACTTCATGGTGGTGGTAACTGTGTCTGTTTGAGAAGTCTCAAGGTCTTTGGTTTCATTGGAGTGCATAGTCGGGGGGTGTCAGCATGGTTAAAAGGGACCCTGTAAGGAGGCAGGTTATAGAGCAATGATGAGCTGGGGTTTCACTCTGTAGGCAAAGTGGAAAGCAGTGTGATGGTTCACAGTTGCCTTGGATAGCAGTAAGAAGGTGGGAGACTGGAGTGTTTAACAGGCAAGGTTAGCAACTGAAACTATGCCAGCCATATCAGAGATGAGGAAGAGAGAATTACCTTTTCTGAAAAATAATTATAAGTAAATTTTTTCCTAAAAGTATAATTAGAAGTCAGGCGGTGGTGGTACCTTTAATCCCAGCACTTGGGCGGCAGGACCAGGCGTATCTTTGTGAATTCTAGGACAGGCAGGACTGTTAAACAGAGAAACCCTGTCTCAAACAAACAAACAAACAAACAAAAAACAAAAAAAAATAAAAAATAGAAAGTAAGATTGGTAGGACCCTGTGATAGGTAAGTATGGGGTGGGAGAGATAAAGGCGTAAGAAAGCTGAGAGCCACACGAGGGGCTCACCCCTGACAGATCTGATGACTCATAATGCAGACAGGTTCACAACTGGAAACTGTGTGTGTTGAAGTTAACGAGACTCTGCTGAGTAGCAGCTGAGGCATCCCATGAGCGGTCAGTTAGATATCACCCCTGGTAGTTGATGTGATCACTAAAACTCTGAGCTGATGTGGCAGTATAGAGATACTCACTCATAGAGAAGGAGAGCGAGAAACTCACTGGCCAAAGACAGAGAAGTTATGATTGGTGTAACAAGAGGTGACAAATCTCATTAGGAGGGAAGGGTCAAGAAAGTAAAAAACTGCCCTGATAGGTCAGCAGACCTAGTGGTTAGCAGATTCAAGGAGGAAGGTGGAGTCTGAGGTCAAGGCTTCAAATACAATATAGGTAGTATGATAGACATGTAGTAAAACAAGAACTTACACTTGCCAGTGGGGTTTGACTCTACGGTTGCTCTTTGGGACCTGTGTTGAAGGCATTTCAGTGAAGTGATTGAGAGTGGACCACATTGCCAGTGATTGAGGCATGGACCAGAGGAAGGGAGCAGAGACAGTGTGTGGAGCGCCCATTCAGAAGCTCCTTTGCTAACATCAAAGCAGATGCTTGAAGATGGAGGCCAGAGATAGCTACTACACTAACGCAGGCAATTTTCTCCCCATAAAACAGGGGTTAAGTCCTTTGGTGCAGGTCAAAGTGCATTTTGTATTTTAGATGGGGCATGCATCGCTTTATAAGTTCATGTGTAGAAAGATATAAATCAAGTTTTCTATGGGACAATTGATTGTCCTAGCAAGTCTTGGTGTTTCCAGTATATAGTAACTTCCCTGGCCTAGTTCAGAGTCTATGGAAACAATCCAGAGTTGTGACAGACATTGTGGCCTTTCCTCTCTTGTCTTCACACTGACCCTAAGGTCTAGGGTGTGGATTTGAAGACTCTGGTTATTACTCACCTGCCTAGGCTGCTATTTCAGAAATGCCACATTTCTGCTCTTTGGCTGTCTCCTGGAACATCTAACTTTCACTTAGTATAAAAGTCATATGCAACTACACATCCTTCATGGAACAGGGTCCCCTCCATGTCAACGGACATAACACAGTTTCTTCTGTAGCCTCTCAGATGGGGTGCTGCAGTTTGAATTTGAAGTACCCCACAAAGGCTATGCACAAGTCTTGATTCTCAACCTGGGAACAGGAGGTGATGGCACTCTTAGGAGGTAGGGCCTACAGGAAGGAAAGTAGAGAACTCGAGATTTACCTGTGAAAATGGGATTGGAACTCTGTTTCCTGCCCCCATGATTCTATTTGCTTCCTAAATGTCTGGAGGGGAACAGGTCTCAGCCTGGTGCTTCTGCCCTGATGAATTGACCAACTGTAGCCCCTGAAGTAATAGTGTCCAGTGACTATGGATGGAACTCTCTGAACAAGGAAGGACAATAAAGATGTCCTTCTTTCAAGTTGCTTGCCCCAGGTGTTTGTCCCGGTGACAGAGCATTGACACAGGTGGGGTGTGCTAGGCCCTTGTCATGTACCACTCTGCAGCTATGTTAGGCCAGCCCCAGGTGAACACCCTCCACCCCTGCTTGGTTCCATCATTCTGCCACTGTATTGACTGTGTTCTGCTATGCGATGCAATATCTGTCCCACTATTCAATTCTCCAGTAGGAAAGAGTAGGTTTCTACTGATGTGATAGAGCCCATGACTAAAAGCCACTTGGAGGAAGAAGGGTTTATTTCATCATACAGCTCCACATCACTGTTCTTCAGTGAGAGAAGTCAGGGCAGGAACTCATGGAAGGAACCTGGACGCGGGGCTGAAGCAGAAGCTATAGAGAAATACTACCCACTGGCTGCCTCCTCATGGCTTGTTCAGCCTGCTTTAGCACCCAGGACCACCAACTCGGGGGTGGTACCACCCACAATGAGTTGGACCCTCCCACGTAAGTCATCAATAAAGAAAATGTACCATAGGCTCACCCACAGGGCAATCTGGTGGGGACATTTTTTTTTTTCCTCAATTGACGTTTCCTCTTCCAAAGTGATTCTAACTTGTTCCAAGTTGACATAAAACTAGCTACCACAAAGTCTGAGAGTGGGGTGAACAAAGTATTAGGTCGTGTTTTGCCTGGGGTTCTCTGAGGACTGCCTTATAGTGAAGGTGGCAATTGAGACGGCCCCAGAAGTTGGGACGAAGATGAGGAGAGAAACTATAATCCAGATAATGGTTCCTGATTATATGACACTGGGCTTGGCGGTAGTACAATGTGCCTAGCAATGGAAAGGCATGAAGCCTGGCTAGTCAGTGGTGTGAGGGGAGCAGGAGGAACATACAGGTAGGTGGGACTGGATTCTGAAAAGGTAATGGCATCAGCTTAATGTGGAGGGCCGCAACCACATTCTCCATTGCTTCAAGGGACAAAGGTAGAGATTGACCTCTGTGACCTCAAGGTGTGGTGGTACACGCCTTTAGTCCTGATGCCTGGGAGGCAGAGGCAGATTGACCTCTGTGACCTCAAGGTGTGGTGGTACACGCCTTTGGTCCCAATGCCTAGGAGGCAGAGACAGGCAGATCTCTGTGAGTTCAAGGTGTTGTAGCACACGCCTTTAATCCCAGCGCATGTGCTTTGTAACTCTCTACTGCTGCGTCCCTGCCTACTTCCGAGGCATCATCTGGGATAATGGGCAGTAGACCAATCCAAGAGTGACACGTCAGAAGCGAGGACTGTTTCCTTTATAAGGGCTGGGTTCCCCTCATTCTGGGTCTCCGCCATGTAAGCTTATGCTCTCCCTCTCAAGACGCATTAAAGCTTTGCTGCAGAAGGATCCTAAGTGTCCCGCGTCGTTCTTGCAGGTGAGATGGTAGCGCGGGACAGCTTAATTCATGGCTGAGCTTTGTGAGAGCCCAGGAGACAAAGGTTCATATTCTCATTGATTTCTAGTGCTGGTTAGTAATTAAGGGGTTGGACTGGGAAGTGCTGGGCTGGTAAGGGCCAAGCTGGAATATCTTTAATAGCCTGACTCTGAATTAAAGAGATGGCTTAATAAAACGCCATGCGTGAAAATGGAGATGAGCCGGAGTGGAAGGAAGGTGACTCCACAGGCTATGAGAAGGGGTTCCATATGGAGGAGGGGTAGTGAGGGGTTCTCTCTCCAGTGGGTGAATACAGAGAATGAGAACACGATTTTCATGTGTGTTTTAGGACTGCAATGCTCTAGAGGTTTTAGACAAAATGGGAATACAGATGAGAAGCAGTGAATGAGAGTGGTGAATGGGAAGGAGAGAGAGAGCCAGGTGAAATATCTGTAGGTGAATGAAGGACAGGATGGTGGAGGACGGAACTCTGAGTGGGGTGGAATCAACCCCAAAGGAGTTAACACACGGATGCAGCAACTACAGGGATATCAAGGGAAAGTACATAGGTGAGAGATGGGATGTGAAAGTGGGTGCTCAGTGGGGCAGGGAATGAGAGGAGGGCAGGGAACCAGCAGTGTTTATCCTGCCCTGAAGCTGCAGAAGGCAGGGGTTCAAAACTTTAGGTCAGGCAATTAGGAGGCACCAAGCCAATTAGGTGGAGCCTTCACCTTCACAATGGTGGAGGGAAGATGGGAAGAAGGTGGGAGCCACACAGATGGTCCTCAGAAGACAGTTGACAGGAAAAGAAATTCAACCAACTAAGCAAGATCAAACCAAACCAAGGCAGAGAGGACGTTCATTTCCATGTGACTGAAGGAGCTATAATTAATGTGACTTTTCTTAGAGCGGAGGTGGTTTCTAAGGAAAGGGAGGGCGTGAGAGACCGAGGACAGAGGAGAGAGCTGAAAATGGAGAAAAGTTCTCAACAGGATGGAAAAAGGTGGATCAGCCCATCTGGCAGCAGGGAAGGGGCACTGGACTAGGTACATTCAGAAGATTAAATAAAAGGAAAGAAAGATGGGTTAAGGGAGTGTATGCTGGTAACTTGTTTTTATAGAGGGTGAATGACATCGAGAGAACACAGAGGGACCCATGGGACCAATGGTGAGGAATCGGAGCCTCTGTGTAGAGTGTTAAATGACCCTTTACGTCATTGGTTCTCAACCTATGGGTCATGACCCCTTTGGGGATCAAAGACCCTTTCACAGGGACCACGTATCAGATATCCTGCATATCAGATATTTATATTATGATTCATAGTAGTAGCAGCATTGCAGTTATAATGGGGTCACCACAACATGAGAAACTGTATGAAAGGGTCACACACAGCATTAAGGAAGTTGAGAACCAGTGCGCTAAGGACAAAATCAGGCTTTCCTAGCCCTCTAGAGGACCCAGTAGGGCCAGAAAGGTAAGTCGTCTTTCACTGGTGCTGCTAAAGATAAGGAGTAATAACAATAGTGATTATAATTCACTATGTACTATGTGATGTTTTACAATAATAATTTTAAAGTAATATTTTACTTAATACAACTACATGTTACCTATCATTTCCATTTCCCACAGAAGATAAGTCAAGCTAAATGGTTTATCCAGCTTCACATAGCCAATGAATGTTAGCACCCAAACACTAGCCAGCTCTCTCTGAGCCTCTATGTGGAGTACTTACTAACTATGCTAGACCCTCTCTCGTGGAGCTGAGCTTTCAGGAGCAATGCATCATTTAGTTAAAATGCAAACTCAGCTGGAAGGCAAGTCCCATGTCTCTGTGGACCTCAGCAACCTTGTCTGTGAACTATAAACGGCAGGTTCGGGGTCAGGTTGGAGCAGGAGGTGACTTAGGTGATCCCGAGTTCTTTCCTGACTCTGACACGTGATTCTAACACCCAGCATCGATGCTCTGTACAGATTTTGCTTGGAGCTGTGGAATAAAATGCAGCAATAGCCTGTGCCAGGTGCCTCTGATGCCTGGGTCCTGTATATGATCATTTTATTTGCTATGCTTTTCAATTCAGTCTGAGATTCTAGACCTGACTGGTGGCTAATATTTTATTCTTGACCACATTTTTTTCTTTTTCCCATGCTTGGTAGGAAATGGGGTTATTTCATTTCTTATTTTCTAAAATGTCCATGTTGCTGTGCCCCTGTGGTTGCTGTGCCCCCTGCTGTTTCTGTGCCCCTGCTTCTGGCACTTCTGTGAGCACAGGAGCGAGAAGGCACACTTTCCTGACCTCTTGCAGACTGCAATCTCCTCTCAATCAGTGTTGCCAAGTGGGCTGATGGAAGCTGCTATTTAGTTTGATTGGGGAATAGGGTCCTACTTGCCGACAAATCCTCCTTCTTGCTGGACACCTAATTCTAGTATAGCTCCTGCTTGGGCTGTGGTTTGAATCACTGGTTCTGACCCGAGCATCTTTCCTTGCTGTGAAGTTTGGAAGTGATTCTTAGAAACGCTTTCCAGTCAGTGCAGGAACTTTCAATCAGTGTGGCCACTTTCTCTTGGAACAGAAATGTACTTTTCATTGGGAGGAAATGCCAGATTTTTCATCTCTGCATGGATGGATGGTGATCTTATTGAAAGTTTAATCTTCAGAAGGCAGTCGTGTGCTAATGGCTGTGAAAGAAGTGGCATGTCATGGGACAGAAATTCTGGAAAGAAATTTAGGAATGTATTTTTGAGTATGTTGTCTTCAGGTCTTCGAGGAGTTTTATATGTGTTTATTAAAATAGGTATGCAGTCTTTTTATGTATGATATATGAACTGTATTATTTTGTCAGCTATGTTTATAGTCTTGTGGAGCTAACACATCAAAGAGAAGTCTCCATAGCTACAACCAGGAGCTGGAGTTCACCCAGACACAAATGCACAAGAGGGGACATAGATACCACAGTGTCTGGGCTCCAGGCATGGGAGCATCAATTTTCAACCATCAAGAGAACCCACAGTTATCCTAACTTTTGATTGAAGTGTTTGTCTTTCATTTACCTTGTAAGTTATAAACCTTTCTTAACCTCTCATGGATAGAAAAAGAAGACTGCCCTAGTTAGCTTCTCCATTGCTGTGATAAAGCACTGCCCAAAACCAACTTGGGACGAAGTTATTTTGTCTTACATGTCCACATCACAGCCCATCATTGAGGGAAGTTGGAACAGGAACTGAAGCAGGAACGTGGAGGCAGGGACCAAAGAAGAATCTGCTCACTGGCTTCCTTTCCCTGACTTGCTCAGCTGTCTTATTCTTATAACAGCCCAGGGTGCCTGTCTATAGATGGTACTGCCCAGAGTGGGTTGGGCCCTCTTCTATCAACAACGAGGGAAAAGCTCTATACACTGCCCCATAAGTCGATCTGAGAGCGGCACTTTCTTATTTGAGGTTCCCTTTTCCCAGGTGACACTAGTGTGTGTCATGTCAATGAAGACTGCAGCATGAAACCATTTCAGAAAATAGAACTATCTCTCAGTTTGTGCATTTCCTCAGCACCTGTTTTCCGGGAACACTGTGTGCCGTGGGAATTTTGACCTAATCTCTCATCTCTTTGGGGATCTACGGTTTTCATGGCTTATATTTTATTTATTTCTATGTGTTTCTTTTGCCTTACAGTGTGGGAAACCTGTCTCTGGCTACATTGTTTTGGGGCTTTTGGTGAGACAGCAGATCATGGTAGGAGGATGTGATGGAGGAAACTTCACTCATGGCAAGAATGCAGACAGGACGAGTCAGGCAATAACACCACACCGGCATCAACAGCCTGCCTGCCTAGTAATTCTACTACATACATAATGATCCTGTGAAATTACAGGACACAGGAGATGAGGGCTTTTACCAACACCAAATCCTTTCCCCTCTCTTTTCCTTCCAGAAATCTCCTTAGACTAGAACTCTTCAGTTCACTGCCTACCATGGGTGGGGTGGAGCGACCCATCAGATGTGTGCATTTGGAGAGGCTGAACTCAGTATAGCCTGTACAGTGCGCTAAGCTCTGTGGTAGAGACCCCTGTCACCATAGCAACTTGTGTTTCTTCCTGTCTGCCCGGGCTTTTCTATTAGCAAAAATGCCTTGATTTGTATGCTTATGCCTTTCTCTTCATTAATGATACTGAATTGGTGCTGATGAAGGTGGTATGTGTGTTTCTACGGACATAGCCTGATGTCCGCTGCTAACCATATTCTAAATTCGGATGGAATAGAAGAGGAGTCATGTCTTGACTTTCTAAAATCCTGGTGGAGGTCACTCCAGGAAAAGAAAGCTGTGTTTTTAGAGACCAAAGTGGAGAATATAAAAATAAAGACAAGTTACTTGTATCCTGAAGCAGACAGTTTAATAACAGACTCAGTCAAGTTACTTCTTGTATTTATCCATTACTTAGAAAATTATATACTGGCTTTAATCAGCCTTTTCTCCCTAATACATTTCTTAATGAAAAAAAATCCCCAAATTCAGTGACTCATGTTAGTCAATATTTATTTATTATTTATAGGAATGACAGTTGACCATGGCTCTCTAGGCTTTGCTAAGCTTGGCATGTCTTCTTAATCTGACCCAAGTTATTCTTGTGGTAGATGAGAGAATGCAAAGGTGGCATACCGAGACTCTTGCTACTTCTTATGGCCTGTTCAGAGTGGTGGACTGCCATCTCTATCCACACATTATTGGTTAACACAGCTCCAACCAAGCCCTAAGTCAATAGATCAGGGAAGAACACACTACCCACAGTGAATCATGCTTTGGATGGGGACAGAAGGAGATACTGCGAGACAACCTCCTACATATAGTTTTCACTTTCATTTGACTTCTTATAAACTCTTCAGTTGCTTTTTCTGCTATTTGCAAAATCTCATTTATTCCATCTGTCTTTGATGAAGTTCTGAATACTTATGTAGTTCTTTGATTTACTCGTTTTATCACAATGCACCATTCAAAACCTTGTCATGGAGGTTTTCTAGCAGTTGTGAATCCCCAGGTTTAATCTCCAGAAGTGTAAAACAATGAAAATTAAATTAAAATCTCTGCTACCTAAACTACATATAGAAATGATTTTAATATTTTATTCCTTAAATGGGTTTGTATATGTTCTTGACCACCAAAAAAATCTTATTAATCTGAAAAAAAATCAAGGCTCTGAGTGACTACTTTGGGTTAGATTGATTCTGGGATACATCTTTGATGTCTGTCTCCTGGTGATCCTACCCTTGTGTACTAATCAGTTTTCCATATCTCTGACAAATTACCAGAGGTGATCAGCTAATGAAGAGGAGAAGTTTATTTTGCCCTATAGTCTATGCATTTTCAGACTATGGTTAATTGACCAGGCTGCTCTTGGGCTTGTAGCAAAATAGAATATCATGGTAGGAGTATATACATTGGTGGAAATTGTTCAATCATGGCAAGAAAAGAGACAGGAAGAAGATGATAACTCAAAGGATATTCAAGGACATGTCCACAGTGACCTAACTTCTACCCACAAAGCCTCATTTCTTGAAGGTTCTTTTACCTTCTAGTATTAGGTTGGCAGCCAAGCCTTTAACATATAAGCCTTTGGGGCACCTTTATCTAAACCATACCAGGAGAGATTCCCTTTCTTTGGTATGGGCATGCCTGTGATTTTCTTCTAATCAATAGACTATGAAAAATGATAGGAATGTATGTGATCAGGCTTGACAAGATTCCAAACACTGTCATACAAAAGATAATCTTCTGCTGATGTCAAAGATGCAGGGATATTGGGAAAGTCCTCATGGCAAGGAACTGGGAGTGGCTTCCACTGTAAATAACTGAAAGATGGGAATAGTCCAATATCTGGTAAAATCTGTATGTGGCTGGGAATTAATCCTCTTTTCAATAGAGACTACAACCATGACTGAAGCTTCCGTTGGAATCTGATGATGTCATCAAGAAGAGAAACCAGGTAGTTATTTATCACACTCTTGACTCATGGAATACATGCTATTTGTGATGATGTCATACAGTAGAAACCTTTTCATCCTATGTCACCATTTCAGATTATCAAGGAAAATATGTTTTTATTAATATCTGTTAACTATGCTTTCATGTCTTTGCTCCACATTGACTTCCTATTTTTTTAATTGGCTTAGTTCATACTTTAATATGAAGGATTTTGGAGTGGTAAGCAGATGTGTATACATTTCTTTATATCATAAGAACGTGTATACTTAAAGAGAACTAAAAAATGCTAGCCTGTTCCTTGATTAAATAATTACAAATATACCACAGAAGTGTTTTCTCTCTTTATGAACCTTAAGTTTGAAGAACCCATGAATAATGATTAATTTTAAGATAACAATTAAGTTTTAAAGTATTAGCAGCAGAAGGGAGAAAATAAGTAGGACTCTAGGATGTAGAAAAACTAGAGGGCCTTTCCCAGAAAAGACATCTGCAGTGTTGGCATTTAAACTGAGATTCAGCAGAGGAGAGATAGCAACTGTATCACTGAATTCCCACTAGTTGAGAACTGGGTGGGCTCTTTTGGTGTGAAATTGCATTTGCTCGTCTGTGTGTCTATGTGTGGGGGTAGAGATAGTACAGTTGAGAAGTAGAACAGGAATTGGGTTCAGAAATAAATTCGAAGAAAATAAATGTTTGAAACTCAGGATATTGAAAGAACGTATAACGAACAACAGAAAGAATACACTCTGGAATATAGTATTCCAAGAAACTGAGAGGAATGGCATGATGGAAGACCATTTGTGAGCAATCTGTAGGATAAGAAGCAAATATTTTAAAATCAAGAAACTAGATATTGAGTTTTATCTAGCAAATTTTGACCAAGTACATAACTAGTTTCATACTTAAAAGAACAGAGTCAAGAAGTTTCTGACGCATAGTCTGCATCCATCGTTGTCTGACATCTCTGTATTTTTTTAATCTGTGAAATGCTCTACTGGCTTTTATTAGGCTACAGACATCTGAAAGCGCCACAGTTCAAAATTGTTTGATTTTGTCACTTCTGCAACTCGCTGCACTTAGAAGAGGCCAGTATGCATTCGGATGCTGCCAAGAACATAAAGGGTTTTCCCTTATTTTGGCGTGAGCTCTTCTCTTTCCAATTAGTTTCTTAAATGTTTGCCTCTTAGGTATTTCTCCTGATGGCGATAATCTTTTTCCCAGAAGTGTGTTTAGATATGAGAGTACATCTGTCTTGAGAGTCTGGCGCCTTATTAAGTGGAAGTATGTGTGTGTTGTGTGCACGTTAGTCATGATTGGAAGAAATTTTGGAGATTTGTATGGAAAGAGTGGAGGCCGACAGGGGAACAGGGGAGAAGGAAGGAAAGTGAGAATGAGAGGAAAAGAGGAGAGGATTGGAAAGTGGAAGAAAGGGAAAGAAAAGGAAGAGGGGGATGAAAATAAAGGAGAATGAGAGGGAAGAGAAGGACAAAGGGGTAGAGAGAGAGGAAAAGAGGCATTCCAGAAAGAGAGACATAAAGAGAGAATATACGAAGTAGAACAACAGTCAGGAGAAGGGAGAGGCATAGAGAAGCAAATGAATGGGAAAAATTCTTTGAGAGAGTTGATAAAATCACAAACCCAAATCAGTTTGATTTAGAAAGTGCTGGGTTTGTGAGACCCCTTCGTCAGCATGATGCTCATGGATGAGCACTGAGGACCTGCCATCCAAGGAGAAGCAGCCTTTCAGAGAAAAGCCATTTGCATAGATAGGAAAGTCCCAAAAAAGGAAAAAATGTTTTGAGAATCCAATCAGGTCTCCTTTTCTGGATTCAAGGTTTCAGGGAAAAACAGCTATTTCAGGTTCAAGTGACAAGGGACCTAGTAAGTTGAGAGCAGGGCCGTTCAAGATTGGACCCTCAGTAAGAGGCCTTAGGTAACTAGAGAGTACATGTAAAGTATATTAGAAAAGGAAGGCTACCGGAGAGTTTCCTCCAGGAAGACTCAATCCCTAGCACTCAGAATCTGAGCTCTGGGGTTGGTGTTTAATCAAGTGGTTGACAGAGGTAGGATCAGAGAAGCCTGGCTATACTCTAAATTATAAGCCTGGCTGTATACTAAAGGCTGGGAATTAGTCTATAAGTGATTCTGCAAGCCAACAGCTCTGATTTATTTGTGTTTTGACAAAAAGGGTAAACTTATCATTTCTAAAATTCCTGGGAGGTATTTTTTTTAATCAACACAATTCTTTCCTTTTTCTTACTCTTTAGTTTAGACCCCTCACTGTCTACCAGGATGTTACTTTAAAATGTTGTTGTTGTTATTGTTGTTGTTGTTATTATTATTATTATCTAATCTGTAGTCTTTGGAACATGTCCTTTAAAAAATTAATTTGCTATATCATTAGAGCTTTTAAGCCAGTTATCATCTCATAGAATTTCAACCAACCACAATTGGCTGCTCATAGACCAAATTTTGTGTGTGGCTAATGTGATCAGAATATGGTCCTGGAGAAGGAGGGGGAGGAGGAATGGGGGGAGGGGAGGGGAGGGAAGTGAGAGGAGGGGAGGAGGTGGAAATGTTCAATAATAAATAAATAAATAAATTTAGAATAAAATTTAAAAAAAAGGAATACGGTCCTGGTTCTTTATCCATCAGTTCGGCAGCAGTTCGGTGGGGGAAGGCTTATGTCAAACAAACTGATGTGACACTGTGCTATAAAAGGTCATCAGGGCATGGTACCCTTCCCTGGGATGCAAAGGTGACCTCAGCTCAGGAAGCTGGTGGCATGCAAACACAGAGACAAGGATAGGGAAGACAAAGGAGGCTTTCCAGGGGCAAGAGAATGCCTGTATAAATGTATGGAGGAACAAGGCATGTTTCATGTTAGATACAAATGGAAGGAGCTGACTGCAGAATGCAAAGGAAGGTTACAGGAAGAATGAAGGCCACATGTAACATGGAGGAGAGCCCATTTCTAGAGCCTTGGTGTAAGTGATAGGCAGCTGTTAAAGGACTGAAAACATTATAGGCAAGTCTTTGATTTAAAGATAAAATTCTGTTAGCTGTGCTTAGGAAGGTAGTTGAAGGGTAGATGAAGGAGACAAATCAGTAAGGTTTGCAATTGTTGATATGAGGATTGAAGCGGGTCTGGACTGGGTGGAGGTGGTAGGAACAGATGACAGTGGTTGAATGTATTTAAGAGTAAGGAATAATGGAATCTGGTAAGTAGTTAACTAGTAGGCCGAAGGAAGGAGGAAAGGAAGGAAGGAAGAAAGGAAGGGAGGAAGGAAGGAAGGAAAGAGGAAAGGAAGGAAGGAAGAAAGGAAGGGAGGAGGAAAGGAAAGAAGGAAGGAAGGAGAAAAGGAGGGAAGGAGAGAAGGAAGGAAGGGGACTCTCTTGTAAAAAAGAAAGAAATGTATCTTAGGGAAGGATGAAGAATTCAGTTTTGGACAAGTGCTTGAAGGTTCTAGAGATAAATGTAAACCCAAGGAAGTGAAATCACCCTGTGGGTTATGGAAAGTAAGAAGTTTTCCTAGGAATACTAAAAGCTGGGAAAATGGTCAAGTAATATGGGTGAGCAGAACAGAGGGATTTGCCAGAAAGGCTACAGAATCTCTTTTAAACGAGTAGATGTGGATATTTTGACAAGTGAATGAAAGCTTTGTCTAGAAGAGGTGAGCTAAAACTTCTTGATGTTGTTGTTGATAAAATAGTGAAAACAGACCTAAGTAGACAAGTACGCTGTGGAGAGCTGCGTGGAGCCGCACCTTGAAAATGGCGCTGGCTTCCACCCCCTGCTATCCCGAAAGAAGATGCTCTCCGGGGTAAACAACCCCTTATTTGGAGATGGTCAGGCTCTTGTGTTTCTCACCCGATGATCACAAGATGCTTGCGTGTGTGTGTGTGTGTGTGTGTGTACCTATGGACAGTGCCTATGTGGCAATCCAGGGTTGGCGGCCCAGGCCTACTAAAGGGCTGGGAGGGGCTTGCCCTGTGAGAGAAGTGAGAGAAGAAGAGAAGTGATTTGTAAAAGGTCCTGAATAAAAACTATGTGCAAGAAGAGTTCCGGTGTTGTGTCGTCCTTGCTGTCGAGGTGGCAGCGACAATTGGTACTGAAACCCGGGAATGTTACGGAAACAAGTGACATACGGGGATTTCGTCCACTTTCTCTCCGCGGAGCCCAGAACTTGCGGCAGTCAGGGGGTGCACCAATAAAGTCCTCGGGTAAGTTTGGGGATCTGCGATAAAAGCAGGATTAGTGACCGCGTCGAGAGCAGGGATTAGTGACCGCGTCCAGAGCAGGGATTAGTGATCGCATCCAGAGCGGGGTTAGAGTTTTGCGAAGCAGATAGTCTAGGTAGGGAATCAAAGGCGAAAGCAGCGCAGCAGGCCATAAGAGCGCTGCCACGAGCTGTCAGACCGAAGCGGTTTCGCGAGCTGTCAAACTGAAGCGGTCAAACCGAGACTGCATGCGGCTTTGGAAGCTGTCAAACTGCGAGTAGTGAGTCCGCAGGTAGACAAATCGAAAGAGAAGAAAAGAAGGGAGATAGTTTGATTATGGGCGCTTCGTCTTCGCACCCAATTTTTCTTAGCTCTCAATGAGCTGCTACGCTCCAAGAATTTAAAACCGAAAAGAAGCACCCTTGAATAATTTTTAGGGTAGGTAGATGTGGCTGCTCCTTGGTTTGCAACCTCGGGGCATCTCAACTTACCGTCGTGGGATAAGTTAGGTAGAGATCTCGATTTTGCATTCGAGCAGGGAACGTTGAAAGGCGGGGTTAGACTGATTTGGAAGCTGGTACGAAGCTGCCTGAGTGATCAGCGATGCATTGCAGTGGTGGAAAATGGACAGGCAGCCTTGGAAGTGCTACAAGAGGAAAGATCTGAAAAGGCAACATCTGAAAAAACACATTCAGGCAAGGATCCTGGAAAAGGGAGAGCAAAATTATATCCCAGCCTTTCCGAATTAGATGAATCTGATAGCCCTAGTGTCAGTCAGTCCGAGAGAAGTAGTGAGAGTAAGGATGATCGAGAGGCCATAGAGGCAGCTCGAAAAGCCTTTGAAAGGGTAAAACTGTGCCATAAAAGGAGAATAAGGAAAGGCTATAAACCTAATACTGAAAGGGATCCCACTCCCACGGCTCCTCCTCCCTATGTGGAGACTAGAGAGACTGTGGCAGGAGGCCCTTTTACACCCGCTGGAGGAAGTTCCTTTAGTCCTGCAGTATGGAGAGAGGTCAGAACTGAAATGATAACTCAAGGAGGGGCAAGAATGATGGCAGCTTTTCCAGTCTTCCAGGATCAGCAGGGAAATAGATACCATGAATTATTGGATTTTAAAACAGCTAAGAATCTAGCTGAATCTGTCCGGACATATGGCATTACAGCCTCCTTTACCATGGCCCAGGTGGAATCTTTAACCAGATTTGCTATGACACCCACTGATTGGGCAAATGTTGCCAAGCTTTGTTTGTCCCCTGGACAGTATTTAGCATGGAAAGCTTTCCTATTTGAGTTTGCACATGCACAGGCCGCTGTAAATCAGGCCGCTGGAGGACCCCAGGCTGTCTGGGATGCAGACATCTTGCTAGGACAATTTTGCTAGCAGATTTGCTAATAATCAAAATGGATATCCAAATTAGGTGTATGAGCAAATTAATGCTATCGCCATTCGAGCCTGGAAGGCAGTACCTAACAAAGGAGAGGTAAGAGGAAATTTAACAAAAATTATTCAAGGCCCTACTGAGCCTTTTTCTGATTTTGTGGCACGAATAATGGAGGCTGAAGGTAGGATATTTGAGGATTTGAACTCTGCTCTGCCCATGCTAAAGCAATTGATTTATGAACAGTGTACAAAAGAATGCAGGGCCACCATTACCTCGTATAAACATAGAAGAATAGAACATTGGATGAGAGTATGTAGGGAACTGGGAGAGCCACTGACAAATGCAGACCTTGCTGCGGCAGTACTGAGGCTGACTAGAGGCAGAAGTTCTGCTAATGGGGTCTGCTACCACTGTGGCAAGCAAGGGCATTTAAAATGCAATTGCCCTCAGCGGCATGGAGCACCACTTAGCAGCATGCCAGCATTAGCATAGGAATTGCGACTTGGCCCCGGGGTGTGCCCCAGTTGTAAAAAAGGGAGGCATTGGGCCAATGAATGCAGATCAGTGGAAGATATTGATGGATGACCTCTTGATGCTAGGCCAAAAAACGGACGGCAGGGCCCCCCCCCCCGGCCTCAGGGCCTGCAAATATATGGGGCAATGGAGACACAGAGAGGGATAGAGAGTCACGAGCATTGGTCAACTTTCAGACACCCCAAGGACTGCGGAGAGCCACTGCAGGTTCAGCAGGATTGGACCTTCGTGCCACCGCCACACTCGTACTAACTCCCCAAATGGGAGTTCAAACAGTGGACTCTGATTTTCAAGGCCCTCTTCAGTCTGGCATGGTGGGGCTATTAATAGGGAGATCATCTACTACCCTAAGAGGTCTACGAATTCACCCAGGGATAATTGACCCAGATTATACAGGTGTTGTTAAGATTATGGTGGAATCGCCAAAAGACATCTCAGCAATTTCCCAAGGAGATAGAATAGCTCAGCTCGTTATTCTCCCAAGCATGCATGAACAATACCCTGCTAGGGAGGTAGAAAGGGGAGACAAAGGTTTCGACTTGTGCGGAACTGATCTCACATTTTTGTCATTAGACCTTGACTAAAGGCTTACATTACAACTGACCATTAATGGAATATAGATTATGGGTCTGTTGGACACTGGAGGAGACAGAAGTATTGTAGCTAGTAAGGACTGGCCAAAAGGATGGCCTGTTCAGATGTCTACTCATAGTTTACAAGGCTTGGGATATTCCAGTGCTCCCAATATGAGTGCTAGCTGTTTACAGTGGAAAGACAATGAAGGTCATTCTGGAACAATACAACCATATGTATTCAAGCTTCCTGTATCTTTATGGGGTAGAGATTTATTAAAAGATATGGGGTTTAAATTAAGCAATGAATATTCCAATACTGCCCAAAACATGATGAAAGAGATGGGAAGTCACCCTAATTATGGACTAGGAAAATATCTTCAAGGACGCAAAGAGCCTGTTAAGACAAAGCCTAGAGGAAAGAGGAAGGGCCTGGGTTTTTCCTAGGGGCCACTGGGGATGGAATTCCTATTTCCTGGAAAACGGACGAGCCGGTATGGGTTCCTCAGTGGCCACTTTCTTCCAAAAAATTGCAAGCAGCACATCAATTAGTACAGGAACAATTAGAAGCAGGACATATTAAACCTTCTCTTTCTCCATGGAATACCCCTATATTTATCACTAAAAAGAAGTCTGGTAAATGGAGGCTCTTGCATGATCTGAGGGCCATTAATGAACAGATGAAAGTCATGGGACCCGTCCAACGTGGCCTTCCACTTTTATCAGCTTTACCAGCAGACTGGCCCATTATACTTGTAGATATAAAAGATTGTTTTTTCTCCATTCCATTAAATACCCTGGATAGCGATAGATTTGTATTTACTTTGCCTTCCATCAACCATGAGGAGCCAGATAAAAGGTACCAATGGATTATATTGCCACAAGATATGGCCAATAGTCCTACGATGTGTCAGATTTTTGTGTCAACCACCCTAGACCCAGTCAGAAGTCAATTTCCTGAAATAAGATGCCTTCATTATATGGACGACATTCTTTTAGCTGCAAGGAAGGAGCCTGTGCTGCAGGAAGCTTACGCTGTCCTAGCAGATAACTTGAAGAAAAGGGGCTTATTTATAGACCCTGAAAAGGTACAACATAGTGAAATAGTAAGCTATTTGGGCTCGAAAATAACCTATGACCACGTTGTACCACAAAAGGTAGAATTAAGAAAAGATCACTTGCATACATTTAATGATTTTCAAAAATTGTTGGGAGATATAAATTGGATCAGGGGCAGTTTGGGTATGGCAAATTACGAGTTAAAACCGTTGTATGACATTTTAATTGGTGATGTAGCTCTCGATTCTCCCAGACAATTAACCAGTGAAGCACAACAAGCACTCTCTCTTATAGAGGAAAAATTATCTAAAGCCTTTTTAAAACGTGTGCAAGCTGAAAAAGATACTGATTTATGCATTTTACCCACTAGTCTACAACCCACGGGTATTCTGTGGCAGGAAGGATCACTACTTTGGATTCATTCCAAGATTTCCCCCACAAAATCCATAGAATATTGTCCTATTGCTGTCGCTTCGCTTGATCAGCAAGGCATTCAAGCTTGCCTGCAACATTTTGGAGTTGCACCAGGTGTAGTAGACACCCCATATAATACTACTCAAATTTTAATATTTTATGTGCCACTAGTGATGATTGGGCTATTTTACTGTGCTCCTATTCTGGGCACATCAATTGTCACTTTCCTAAGCATCCACTGTTAAACTTTTTTAAAGAACATCCAGTAGTCTTTCCAAAAATCACTGCCTTACGAGCCAGCGTTATATTTACAGATGGATCTAAAACTGGCTGTGGTGCTTACATGGTGGACTCCGCAGAACCTGTTAAACATCAATTTTCTCCTGGAGCTCCTCAACAAGTAGAATTATTGATTGTGATTGAGATGTTTAAGTCTTGCCCTTTCCCATTTAATTTAGTCTCTGATTCTTGTTATGTGGTAAATGCTCTCAGGCACCTTGAGTGTGCTGGACCTATAAAAGCCTCCAGTTCGGTGCATTCATTGTTTGTTCAGTTGCAGTCGCTGATTTGTCAGTGGAAACACCTTTTCTTTGCACAGCACATTCGTGTCCATACAGGTTTGCTAGGACCCATGGCTGCAGGTAACCATGAGGTTGATTTATGCACCAGACAAGAATGGATGTTTCTTGCATCTGCCCTTCAAAGGGCCCAAGAATTTCATAAAGAATATCATGTCAATGCCAAAACCTTACAGCATAAATTTGCCCTCTCTCGTGCTGATGCATGAAAGATAGTTGTTGACTGTCCAAGCTGTGTGGTACATCACCATCCTCCTACGCTTGGAGTGAATCCTCGAGGTCTCTTACCTCAAAAGGTTTGGCAGATGGATGTTACTCATATTTCAAAATTTGGAACCCGAAAGTATGTACATGTTTCAGTGGACACCTGTTCTGGCATCATCCATGCCACACCTATGACTGGAGAAAAGGCCAACCATGTTAGTGCCCACTGCCTAGAGGCTTGGGCAGCATGGGGTAAACCTTCTCAACTTAAAACAGATAATGGGCCTGCCTATACAGGACAAAAATTCACATCATTCTGCCAACATATGGGTGTACAGTTGGTACATGGCCTGCCCTATAATCCACAAGGACAAGGCATTGTGGAACACACCCACAGGTCCTTGAAAGGGATGCTTCAAAAACAAAAAGGGGGAATAAGACATGCACAGTCCCCTAAGAATAGACTTTCCTTAACCTTATTTACCTTGAACTTTTTAAATTTGGATTGCTCCGCCCAATCAGATGCGGACAGGCATTCCAATTGGTCTGGTCCCTCCAAAGGCTTGGTGTGTTGGAAGGATGTTCTGACAGGGGTCTGGCATGGCCCTGATCCCGTGCTGGCATGGGCACGAGGTTCTGTCTGTGTTTTTCCACAGGATCATCAGGACCCTATTTGGGAACCGGAGCGCTTGGTGAGAAAAGTGCAAGTGCAGAGGAACGACAAGCAAGATGAAGTCTCCAACTGTGATCCTACTGATGGTGATGTCCCCGTTGCTGATCCAGGCCAATGAACAAATTTTTTGGGCCATAGCAAAAGCATGGCCAATACCTATACATGTTCATTCTACGTCAAAGGTTTTACCAGTCTTTTTTTCCACTAGTTGTGAATTAGGCTTACCCTGCGTAAATTTGGACCCTAGCATGGCTATGTATAATGCAACAGATGTTCCTCTTCAAGGAGCCTTATGTTTTTCTCTTGAAAATAATTCTAACCCATGTATATGGTTGAAGAATGGCTCGGTAGGTAATTGGCTTGACCTGCTAACCGATGATCATATTCCTCTCGCCATGCTCACGGAAGCACTGCGAACAATAAATACTGGTGCTTCCTCAGGCACAGGCAGTGGTAAAAACAGTGGTGATGCCACAAGTATTACTACCCTGTTAATGTTGATGGAAGGGCTTCAGCCTTCTAGTTCATGCTTTGGATTAGAGAATTCCACCGCTCGACAAGTGTTACCTTATTGTGCCCCTAATTTAGGGTACCCTCCTCATTGAACACCATGTCAAAGCCCAGATCATAGGTCAATGAAGATTGCACCAGGTTTTGAATTTACTCCTCCTTTAGGGAGATATTCCTTTAATCTTGCTAATCAGACTGATCAGAAGACCAATAAGAAAAATACCTGGCCCTGGTTTCAGAGGATTCTTTCTAATGAAAGAGGGGCCTTTTCATCCCTAGAGCCTTTTGCTGCCCTTCATGATCTGACTGTTCGGGTACTTAACATCTCTGCCAGCAGAGATGCAAAGGGCGTTCTTTCAAACATCACTATAAACAAAATGATGAACAACCTTATTGTTCCTGCCAGTCCAGTGTGCTTAAAGGCACCCTTCTTCTTTTTGCTGACCAATATTACCAATGCCACAGAGGATGTGATCTATTGCAATACCTCCAAGGCAACTTGCCTTGCAAGTAAATGCTGGGATGGTACTTATAACACAGCTGTGGTGATGAGAGTTCCCACATATGTTCCCATCCCAGTCAGAGTTGATACCGGTACCTTCCCAATCACTCATTTGCTCAGAACAAAACGAGACTTTGGGATAACAGCAGCCCTAGTCTCTGCAATTGCTGTATCTGCTGCAGCCGCCACGACAGCTGCTGTTGCCATGGCTCCAACAACTCAGATTGAAGAGACAGTTAATGAAATCGTGGAGAGAACAGCCTCCACAATGACCACTTTGAAATCCATCGATGGTCATTTAAAAGCTGGCATTTTGACAGTAAACCAAAGAGTAGATCTCTTGCAAGAGCAAGTGGATGATTTAGTAACCTTAACCAGTATAGGATGTATTCATTCCCTCTCCTCTTTACGTATTACTTCCAGACTGGTTGAGAATTTTACACAGAACAGTAACCTGAGCTGGCAGCTGAGCGCATACCTCCAGGGAAAGTGGATGAGAACCTGACGGACACCTTGACCAACCAGATCATTTCCCTGAACGCCACACAGCTGGAATTACCTACTGCTAATGCCTTTCTCAATATGCTGAAATGGACTTTTAGTTATTTTAAGGAGTGGGCGGGAATAGGAGCCCTGACAGGCCTAATGGTGCTTGCCTCCCTGGTATGTCTGTGGTGCATTTGTCGCATGAGAACCTCACAACATCGCAATGCAGTCCTGATCATACAAGCCTTCATGGCTATTGAAGCAGGACAGTCCCCTCAAGCTTGGTTAACTGCTTTAAAAGAGATGTAAGCACAGGATGCGAGGCTTGTGCACTGCACTTGAGGGTAATTACATCTACCTCAAGGGGAGCAAGTCTAATTGCACGTGGGTCGGTGCCTATGTCCTACCTCTGTAAAAAGGGCACCAAGTGGGTCTAGTGTTTTCTGGGTAGAGGACACCTGGATAGACAATAGTACATGCTTCATTTTTAACAGAGATCAGACCTCTACTCTCGCCTGCTGCTTTGCAAAACAAAAAGGGGGAGCTGTGGAGAGCTGCATGGAGCCGCACCTTGAAAATGGCGCTGGCTTCCACCCCCCACTATCCCAAAAGCGGATGCTCTCCGGGGTAAACAACCCCATATTTGGAGATGGTCAGGCTCTTGCATTTCTCACCCGATCGCAAGATGCTTGCGTGTGTGTGTGTGTGTGTGTGTGTGTGTACCTATGGACAGTGCCTACGTGGCAATCCAAGGATGGTGGCTCAGGCCTACTTAAGGACTGGGAGGGGCTTGCCCTGTGAGAGAAGTGAGAGAAGCGAGAGAAGAAGAGAAGCAATTTGTAAAAGGTCCTGAATAAAAACTGCGTGCAAGAAGAGTTCCGGTGTCGCGTCGTCCTTGCTGGTCGAGGTGCCAGTGACAGTACGTGAGGAGATTCTTCACCAGATCTGGAGAATGGATGGAAGCTTGAAGGTGAGAAGCTGATTTCATCCCAACTGTACAGAAGCAAACAGAGAAAACCTCTTAGAATTGTGAAAAGATTTTTTTGAGTATCCCACTCTCTCTCTATATATGCATGTGTATGTGTTCATATATACAAGGTCTTTTCATATATTATCTTAAATTTTCTTTTGCCTAGAAGTTTAATTCAAGAAGACATTGCTACTTTGAGTCTTTTTGTGGAAGAGACATTAGAAATTACAGATATAATCATGTCATTGGATTTATTTTTCTTTCACCTAAACCATATCTTTTCATGTCAGTAAAAGAGATATAGAACTAACTGTCTGGGGTTCCATTACACCCATGCTCAACAGTAGACAACCAAAGCCACACTAATGAGAATTTAGATCATTTTTAGTCCTCTCCATATAAGCATTGCTACAACGAATAGCCATCTCACCTGTCTCTGTTGTACCTGCGGATGTCCATATTTATAGACTAAGAGCAGAATTGCTGCATGAAATGATAGCACATACTTTAATAACTATTACCAAATCAATACTGTACAGATTGCTTCAATTTGCATTTTACCAGTTCGATATGGGTTTATATTTTCTGATTACCAAGTTTGTCTCCAAAATGTCAGAACCCTGCCAATCTGATGAATGAGAAAATGAGGCAGGATAGTTTTAATTCCTGTTATGAATGTGATTAAAGATAGTTATTATACTCCAAAGCATTTAGTAACTTATTTATACATGCATTTTGAGTTTTCTGTTTTGTTTCTTAAATCAATCATAGCAATTCATTTTGTATATGAATGGTAATAATATACACATTTTTGTAAATTATCTTTTGTCTTGGTTTTGTTTATGGTGATTAGTAGAAAGCTTTAAGAAACTTTTGTTTCTATAGTTAAATTTATTAGAAATCTCTAAATTCCTTCTAAGTTGTGCAATTTGGATTGAGGATTAATAAAAAAAGTCTCTTATTTAATCCTCTATTGATTTATGATATTGTTTTCTTTTTGCTTTGTTTGCTACTTAAAATTTTAAGTTATTTGGAATCTTTCTAAATATAAAACTAGAGTCCTTGTATAAGAATTTAGCTTAGAGCTAAAGTGTTATATTTCTAAATAAGATAATATCAAGATAGTAGAAACTGAAGATATTCTTATAATGTAAGAGAAAACTTTGCAGAGAAACTGTATGTGAAAGATGACTGCTGTTTCTAACACAAGCACATTACAAGAAACTTTATTTATCATCTTAATTTTGTTTTAGTAACATACTGAATAGAATTTAGCAGATGAAGAAAATTCTACCCTTCTATTTCCTTGAAGGCAGACATAAAGAAACCTGGTCATGCACACCAAAACCACAACTAGCTATCATATCATGTGTGTTGGGATGAGTATCAAAACAATTAAAAAATACATGGGGTGTAGCTCAGTGGTAGAGAATTTGCCTAACATGCACGAGGCCTTGAATTTGATCTACAATGTGCATGTATATGCACCCTGCATGTGTATACCATACACACATTTAAAAAAAGTGTTTATTGTGTGGGGAGAAAAAGAAATCGTAGGACTGTGGGCAGGAATATGAATATAAAGCCAAAGTGTAAAACGTATGGAGGGTCTTTAGGAATTTTTAAGTAGACATATTGTGATCCTAAAGTCCCATTACTGAATTCCTAGCCAAATGAAAGGAAGTATGTATGTCAGAGAGCTAGTCATGGCAGCATCATTCTCAAATAGGGAAAGAAACAAGTTATATTTATATCAACAGAAAAACAGACACAAAAAATATGGTATAGATACACAATGGAGTACCATTCAGCTTTAAAAAGCAGCAAATGCTGCCATTAGTGACAGCACTGGTCCATCTGTAGAACATTATGATAAATGAAATAAGCTGGACACAAGAGGCCAATTACCGAACGATCATATGTGTGTGGAATATAGCTTAGAAAAATTCGAAGAACTGAGAGCAGAATAGACGTTGATCAGGAACAGGTAAAGAGGACCAGATCAGTTAAAGAATGCAAAGCTACAGCCCTGTCAGATGAGGAGAGGATTGCAGCTCTGGAGACCAGTGTGCAGTGTGGTGAGGCAGTTCCTAAGACTGGATGGCACGCTCAATTCTCTGGGAGGGTGGATTTCAATTGTTCTCCACACACTGAACAAAGGAACAGAAAATAAAAACTCTGTTATCCATGGGGATGTTAGCTTCAGGTGACGACCATTTCACAACACATGAATGTATTAAAATATCATATCAGAGCAAAGAGATGAGATGTTGCTGGTAGAGACCATGAGGAGCATATGAGACCCTTGAAGTTCAATTCCCAGTGCTGCAAGAAGCAAGTACATTGTACACCTTAAATATATTTAATTCTTGCTGTCTTACTTTACTAAAGCTGAAGAAAAACTATAGAGTTGTTTTGTACCACCCCTCTCTCCTCCAAAACTGAACCCAAACTAAATTAAAACACACCTAGAATCCAGCTAGGGCTAGGGGAATCCTGATTTCACAGCAAAGCTTGTCAAAGCCTCAATGTAGAATGAGAGTTCAGAATCAGAAGTAGAATCCCTTGCTGGCCTTTTGGCTATCCAAAACTACAGAGACATAAGGAGGAACCACATAGTAAGTTTCTAAATTGCTAACCAGATTTCACAGTGAAACTGCAAGATTATTGAATATAGTGCTGGACAGTAGCCCCAGTGGAGTGATAAATAAAATCTTTATATAGCTCTTGGGTTGAGTTTTGCAACCAAATTAGTTCAAGTTAGGTCAGTTGTTACTGCCAATGAGTTTCTGAAAACCTTGTTTTTATAGCTTTTTTTAAAAATTAAATTTCTGTTAAGAGATGATAGGCATGAACTTTGCAGGTTCTCTGAGCTCTGTTTCTCAACAATGGTTTCTCCTGAAGCCACCTGGATCAGCAGAGAAATCTTGTTCCCTGTGGTGGAGACAGAAATGGATTTTGCTCTTCATATAATAATTACAAGGGTGAAAGCACAGACTAATGTTTTAAATATGTCTTTACCAATAATTTCAGTTATGAAGTGATATGGATGAAACTGTTCCTATCAAATACACATGGAATATACAGATACCCCCAAATCATTCTTCTCTCATTTTATACTTTCCAGATCACCTGTTTGTGATTGAAAGTTATCTTACTGTGTTTTCATACAAAATAGCCAGCCAGTGCACTGTACCCAGGATTGGGGCAATAAAGGAAGGATGAGATGTTTTCTTCACTATGTGTTGACTTCAGTGAGTGTAATGCAGCATGTGAGTGTACAAGTAGGTATAACACGTAGGTAGTAGGTACAGGATGTACTGTCCACTCTAGAGAAATCCATGCACCCCTCCTTTGAACCTTCCTTGTTAGTTAGCATCTGTGGATTGCAACATAGTTATCCTTTACTTTATCATATTTGTCTTTCTGGGTCTGGGTTACTACACTCAAAATGATCTTTTTTAGTTCCTCCCATTTCCCAGCATATTTCCTGATGTATTGCTTTTTTTTAACAACTGAGTAATATTCCATTGTGTGACTATACCACATTTTCTTTATTTGCTCTTCAGTTGAGGGATATCTAGATTGTTTCTAGTTTCTGGCTATTATGAATGTAGTTGAGCAAGTGTCCTTGTGGTATGGTGGAGCATCCTCTGAGTATATGCCTACAAGTGGTATTGTTGGGTCTTGGGGTAGACTGATTCCCAATTTTTTTGAGAAACCACCTTATTGATTTCCAAAGTGGCTGTGTAAGTTTGCACTCCCACCAGCAGTAGCAGAGTATTCCCCTTGCTCCACATCCTCTCTATCATGAGCTATCACTTGTGTTTTTGATCCTAGACATTCTGAAAGGTTTAAGATAGAATCTCAGTGTAATTTTGATTTGCATTTCCCTGATGACTAAGGATGTTAAATATTTCTTTAAGTGATTCTTGGCCATATGAAATTTCTCTGTTTAGATCTGTACCCCATTTTAAAATGGAATTATTTGGTTTCTTGAATCTTGTTTATTGAGTTCTTTATATATCTTAGATACTAGCCCTTTGTCAGATGTGGGATAACTGAAGATATTTTATCAATCTGTTTGCTGCCATTTTGTCCGTTGATAGTATCCTTTGCCTTACAGAAAATTTTCAATTTCATGAGGTCCCATTTGTTTTGTTGATCTTAATGCCTGCATGACTGGTGTTCTGTTCAGGAAGTTGTCTCCTGTGCCAATGCATCAAGGCTACTTCCCACTTTCTCTTCTATCAGGTTCAGTGTGTCTGGTTTTATGTTGAAGTCTTTGATCTGCTTGGACTTAAGTTTTGTGTAGGATGATAGATATGGATATATATTTGTTCTTCTACATGTCCAACATCCAGTTAGAGCCTTGTCATTTATTGGAGATGATTTCTTTTTTCCATTGTATATTTCTGACTTCTTTATCAAAAAGCAAGTGTCCATACATTTGTGAATTTACCTCTGGGTCTTCAATTCGATTTCATTCATCAGTCTGTCTGCATTGATGCCAATACAATGTAGTTTTTGTTACTATTGTTCTGTAGTAAAGCTTGAAATCAGGAATGGTGATAGCTCCAGATGTTCTTTTTTTTATTTAGTCATTTGTTTTACATACTAATGTTTCCCTCCCTCCTCTTCTCCCATTCCTTTCTCCCTACCTTCCTTCTACCACTCCCCAATCCACCACTCCCCTGTTTCTGTTCAGAAATGAGCAGGATTCCTATGGGTGTCAACAAAGTATGGCATATTAGTCGAGGTAGGACTAAGCTCCTCTCCTTATATTAAGGCTGGGAAAGGCAATCCAGAATGAGAACTAGGTTCCCAAGAGCGAGGCAAAGTGTTAGGAACAGCCCCTGCTCCCTCTGTTAGGAGTCCCACATGTAGACTAAGCTACACAACTGTCACTCAAATGTAGAGGGCCTAGATTGGTCCCATTCAGGCATTCTCGATTTTGGTCCAGACTTTGTGAGCTCCTATGAGCCCAGGTTAGTTGTTTCTGTGGGTTCCCTTGTGATGTTCTTGGCCCCCACCCCCTGCTCACTCCTTCCTCCTCTCTTCAGCAGGATTCCCCAAACTGGCCCCAATGCTTGGCTGTGGGTCTCTGCATCTATTTCGGTCAGTTACTGGATGAAGGCTCTCTGATGACAATTGGGGTGGGTAGTCACCAATCTATGAATATAGCAGGACATTGTTAGGCATTATTACAGACGTTCTTTTATTGGACAGTATTGTTTTAGCTATTCTAGTTTTTTTTGTTTTTCCATATGAAGTTGAGTATTGTTCTTTCCAGGACTGTAAGGAATTGTGATGGTATTTTGATGGGGATTGCATTGAATCTGTACATTGTTTTTGGTAAGAGGGCAATTTTCAACATGTTAATC
The DNA here is from genome assembly GCF_982192425.1 of Myodes glareolus. Classification (NCBI taxonomy): domain Eukaryota; kingdom Metazoa; phylum Chordata; class Mammalia; order Rodentia; family Cricetidae; genus Myodes; species Myodes glareolus. The sequence continues at coordinate 39,241,995 of NC_142037.1, forward strand.
ATACTGATCTATGAGCATGGGAGATCTTTCCATGCTATTACAAAGGATATTGTTTCCCTGAATTCCTTCTCAGCCCATTTATCACTTGTATATAGTAAGACTACTGATTTTTTGAATTAATTTTGTATTCAGCCATTTCACTGAAGGTGTTTGTCAGCTGTAGGAGTTCGATGGTAGAATTTTTGGGGTCACCTATATATACTATCATACCATCTGCAAATAGTGATACTTTGACATCTTTCTTTCCAGTTTTTAATCCCCTTGATCTCCTTTAGTTGTCTTAACTGCTCTAGCAGAAACTTCAAGTACTAAATTGAGTCAATATGGGGAGCATTGGCAGCCTTGTCTTGTCCCTGATTTTAGTGGAGTTGCTTTAAGTTTTTCTCCATTTAATCTGAGGTTGGCTATTGGTTTGCTGGATATTGCCTTGATTATGTATAGGTCTGTCCCTTGTATCTCTTATCTCACCAAGACATTTATCATGAAGGAGTGCTGGAGTTCGTCAAAGACTTTTTCAGCATCCAGTGAGATAATCGTCTGGATTTTTGCCTTTAGATTGTTTATATGGTGGATTACATTGACAGGTTTTCATTTTCTATTTCCCCATTTTGCTGGTTAGAGAATGTTAGATGGTTGATGTATCTAGAGAATGGGATTTTTGTTAAGGTTGTTTAAGTTAAATTTTAGAATGAAAACCTCTGGACATCTTTATTATTTATTATTCATTGTGAGCTGGAATATCACATACTACTTTCTCCAGTCCTGTCTGAGGTGTCACATAATTTTCTTTCCTAGAAGCTGACAGAAAAATAGAAGAGATAGATTTTTGGCATTCCTCTCTATCACCATACTATATTTTTCCCTCATTGAATATTATCTGCTTATTAAATTCCACAGTCATTGGTGTCTCTCCTCTCTCCAGCTCTTACATGCCACTGGGCCTTTGCACATTCTGCCTAAAATTGTCCCCCTTCCTTCTACTCACGGTTGTTACTTTTTCACCTTTTGGCAGTATGATTTCACAGTTGTATTATTGTCCAGCGTTTATAGATGCAACAATGATGGAAAGATATTCCACACTCCTTTTTATTTAGATCACTTAATATGAACTAAGGGTGAAATTATCATGATGCTTCTAAGTAGAAGAGCAATTTGACCCCAAGTAACACCACCAGAGCCAAAAAACTTGTGCACAGAGAAATGAATGTGAACCTGAGATTCCTGATACATGGCCTTGCTGTTTCTGTAGGGTCATCGTTTTATGTGTGGGTCATGGTGTCTTATTTCTTAGGAATAGTATTCCTTTTAGATAAGCCATCTTTGGCAATAGCTCTGCCTTTCCTCCAGGGGGAAAAACAAACAAGTCCTGTAATCTGAGGTAGATCTTTTAGAACTCAGTGGAAGAATGATTTTGTTTTCCCTGCAGAAGGGAAATTCCCACTCTTTTCAGGACTGATTAGAAGTGATGCTTTCCCTGGGGACATAATCAGCTCTGGACAGTTTGTTCTGATGGAATCTGAGTTTCTGTCTCTTGCTTTGCCCTGAGGAAGGTGAGCAGTTTTCAGCCTTTACTTTTTAATGGCCATGTAAGGAGAAAAGAGCAAGCTGATGCCAGAGGAGAGGTCATTCATGTAGGAAATGGTGGGGGAGCTGCAAGGTTAGAAGCCATGTGTCACTGCCTGGGGGCTGATCTTGGAGTCCTCTGTGTGTCCTTGGCGATTATTTCAAGGAGCTTAATCAAGTCTACTGCAGTTCTGTATAAATCAGAGGGAGAGTAAACTAATTGCCAATTTCTTGCTTTAAATTACATCACCTCCTTTCATTAAATAACTCTAGTGCGTAGCTGCACAAGTGGAAGTGTCAAATGTATCTACTTGCAAAGTTTTTTCCTTCATACCTCTAAGCTGGAAAGAGGGACAGTCATGAGGAGCCAGAATTTCAAAGAGTACTGACAACCATTCAATGAGAAGATGAGATAAACTTCTTAGGGTTAGCATTCCCTCCTCTTTCCTTGGAACTGCCTGAGAGTTCTTGAAAATGCTTTTATTTCTTATTATGTTTTCAAATATAATTTAATTATATTTAATGTAATTAAATATAATATTTAATATTTCATTCCACTACATTCCTCCTTGGGAACAATGTTGTAGATAACATTCCTAGTTTTTGTTGTTCTATTCATTCATTCGTTTTTGAGATAGTGTCTCATTACAGTTCAGACTGGCCTTAGACTTGCAGCGTTCCTCTGGTCTTAGCCTTCCAAGAGACAGGGTTATAGGTATTGCATTCATGTTCAGTTTAGAGAAAAAAAAATTAACACTGTTATTTTGAAATGGTCTCTGTAGAACTCAAGGGCACTGACAGCACCATAAGAACACTGTTGTGTGGCAATTTCCTTCCAGATAAACATTCCATCCTGGAAGGAAGCTAATTAAGACACAGAATGTTAGACGAGAGGGAAAACAAAGGATGTTCCAAGGGGAGAAGACACATGCACATTCTGTAGAAAAGCTCACTAAATTCATGAAGTAAACAATTCAATACCTTCTGAATGTCTCTGAAACCGACCAGATTCATTAGGTCCTTCACTCCCTAAGGCCATACAAACAACAAGGAATTCCGAGAAACACTAGTAGGCTAGCCAGGCAGCCTAGGAGAGACTTAGACCAGCTGAGTCACCTGGAAGAGGCATGGACAAGCAGATATGTCTGGAAAAGACAAGAACAAACTAAGAACAAACTGAGCTGCCTGTAAGAAACACTATTCAACCTGTTGACTGTAGGAGGAGGAGCTACTTGTTTGTCCCCAGCACCCAGAACCAAAATAACCACACAGAAACTGTATTAATTAAATCACTGCTTGACCCTTTAGATCTAACATCTTATTGACTTTTACATATTAATTTAACCCATATCCATTAATTTATGTATCACCATGAGGTTGTGGCCTACCAGCAAAGTTTCAGCTTGTCTATTGCCGGTGATGGATCTATGGCATCCCTCTCTGTTTTCCTTCTCCAAACATTCAGTCCAGTATTCCCTGCCTACCTAAGTTCTTCCCTATCAACAGGCCAAGGCGGTTTCTTTATTCATTAACCAATAAAAGCAACACATAGACAGAAGGACCTCCCACACCAGTTGACTTGACATTAAGTTGTGTACTGGGCTCCAATATTACACCCTTCATGAGCCTTCTCCCATGCTGGTGTGGGCGTTGGGAATGCAGCTGTCTCTGAGTCATTTTGGTTCCAATAAGTAACCCTTCACTCATATTCATGTGGGTACCCACTACAAAATTCATAGGTTTGCCAGTTGAATGTTGGTGGCATCTGTACTTTTGTCTGTCATCAGTTCCCTATCTGGGCTAAGGAAATGTCTGTGCAAATCTCCCCAGGAATAGCGTTGAGTAGAAGGCACTACTGGCATTCTTCCTGCTCTATTAGGGAAGGCTGTCCGTGTTTGATGTGCATGGCGGTGGTGCAAACGCACACTGTGTCCTGCCAAATCACGGTGGAGCTGAGATTGAGTTTATAGTTTCACCCAAACCTTCTGCACTCAACATTCAGGTGATCTAGCAAATGCCATTTTATCCCTTCTGTGGCTGAAGTCTTTAACCTGTCCCCATGGCCCCATCTTGTTCTCTGAGTCATTTCCTACTGCAGCTGAGGATTTCCTTGTGTTGTCCAGTTGAGTCGGCTGCAGGGAAGCAAGTGTTAGGCCCCCAAAGCGGGCTCCAGAGTGGCAGTGCTGATGGCACTGGCACCTGAGCTGGGTGTTGCTAGGAAACAGAAACCCAAAGTGGTTTTCAGAAGCCCTTAAAGGCTGACAACTATCAGCACCTCCTCTGACTGAAAACATCCCCACACTAACCACATGGCTGTTCCAGCTTCTGAGCAGCCTTCCTATGGCATCTGCCCATATGAAATACAACGAGCTTTTGCAGCTGGGCATTGGCCTCCGTTGTTCAAGGCAGCTGGACAGTATTTTTTTTTCAATTAAACTGTTCTTCTCTTTATGAAGAGTGGCTGTATTCTGTGTTTTCTTCCTGTACCTTCTTCCATTTGGTGCAGAAACGCAGAGGAGATGTAGAGGTTTTCCTTTGGAGTCTTGTACCTCCTCCCACTAAACCAAAACTACAGACTTGGCCCTTGCGTGGTATGGATCATTTGCTTCCACCGGCTCCTGCTACCCATCACATTTGACTCAGAATCTAGAGTCTTTCTTGTTATAGCTGTTTTTGTCCTCCATTTACTCTACCCATTTGTCTCTCCTTGCCTACTTGGAGCTGCCTGCTCTGTCTCACTGGAGCCTGCTATAGAAGGCTTAATTGGTACACCAGGCAGCCTCTCTTTGCCATTCTAGACACCTTGTTCTGCTGCAGCCAGCGCAGCCTGGATAGCCAAGACTAGCAGGTGTGTGTGTGTGTGTGTGTGTGTGTGTGTGTGTGTGTGCTGGGATTGAGACATGGAGGCTTCTTTTCAGGTGGAAGAACAGCAACCTTTATTTTGCCCAGCAACCTTTTATACCTCTACTCCTTCTGTGGAGACCCACCAGCCAGAAAGAACACAAACATCCTTGTCAATTACAGACCACAAGGAAGTTCCGCTGTCAGTCAGGGGGAGTGAGGGCAGCTGGATCACAGCATTGTTCCATGCATGGAGAATGTCTGTCCACAAGATCATGGATATCTCTCTGATAGGTCTTGGTCTCCTGGGGACACCTTCAGATATAGACCTTCCTATGATACCCCTTAATGTGTTGATCTCCCTCTATCTCTGTACCATGAGGGCTGGCTTGTTGGGGTTTCTGTCCTGCCCAGTTCCCCACAGCCGGCAAGTCCCCCCAAAAAATCGCACAGAGGACTCCGTAAGTTATAAAGCTGATTGACCCATTAGGTCAGGCTTCTTATAAGTTCTTGTAACTTATATTAACCCATTATTCTGATCTATTTTAGCCACCTGGCTCAGTACCTTTTCTAGCTGGCTGGTCGCATCCTGCTTCTTCTATGATCTGGACAGGAGTGGGAGGAATCAGCTTCCTCTTTCCCAGAATTCTCCTGTTCTCATTGCATCACCTCTACTTCCTGTCTGGTTTTCTCGCCTATACTTCCTGCTTGGCCAATGAGCATTTATTTAAAACATGATTGACAGAATACAGACAATTCTCCCATACCATGTCTCTTTCCCTATACTATTGGAATCTTCCTTCTGATGGAATTGCTGCTTATCCCCCCTTTTCCCAAGTCTCTCCTTCTTCCTTGCCCTGCTCTTGAAAGCTCTTTCTTGTTACCTTTTAAGGGTGTTTCTTCCTGTTCTGTCTCTTCTCCTGGAGCTTGATCTGTTTCTCTTGCTCACTGGCTGTAGCCTGAACTAACCACGGTTTTTGTTCAACTCATGGACTCCTCTCACTTGCCTTCTCTAACATCTTTCCCTCTTCAAGCTGAGAGATTCCATTTTAGCCTCACTACTTTTGTTCTTTAAAAAGAAGATAGGTTGGGATGCCCCGAGCGGCCTGCAAGCCAGGCAGAGGCTGCCGCCAGAGCAGTGCAGGGTCCCTGGGCGAGTGGCAGAGTCAGGCGGCTGGATGCGGTGGACGGCAGAGTAAATGGACATAAGGCTATATATAAAGCTAAACATTTATTACTGAGAGAAGAGGGAGACATTTATTACTTCAAGAAGAGAAAACCAGAGAGACATAAAGACAAACATAGAGACAAAGACACATGTATACACGCCAAGAGACAGACAGAAGAGAGACTAAGATGGCGACCAGGAGGTCAGAAGTGGGTGGGAGTGGGCATGGTTAGTCCTTAAAGGCACCGCAAAGGAATAACAACTACCTTATTTTTACTCTAGCATGACTTGAACTCAGTACAAACTAGATAATCAGTCCCAATGGTCAGAAAATGGCACATTTAATTTCCACATTCTCACAGATTAGGACAGCTTCAGCTATGACACAGACAAAAGATCCAAAATTCCTTTATCTCTAAGTTTTCTTTGCTCTCTGTGCTCCTTCTTCGCTCTTCATCCTCATCCTTCTGACTCAGAACTCATTTTAGTCTTATGGAGATTCAGATGTCTTTTTGGGGATATGAATAGGACTAAAATATTTGAAGAGTCCAAGAATGAGAATATAGAAATGTAATTCATAAATAAGAATGTAGAAGTAAAGAAATACAAAGTTGTGAGTCTAGGAGAAGGAGGGCAGGCTGTCAGCAGTTTTCTCAGCAGCTTAAGGATTAACTACTTTGTTTTACAAATAGCTCTGCCTGCAAGGCTGAAGCAGCCCTCTGCAAACTGAGGGTCAGCTCTGTACACTGAAAGTTAGCCCTAAGAAAACACCCCAGCTACCTGTGATCAACAATGGATATGAACTGAATTAACCTTTAGGTGGTGGGGTGGACCTGACTTTTTGTTGTGCATTTTCCCATACTCCTCCTGCTATGTGTAATCAGTGTTACCAGCAGCATTAGGGGGAACTGCAGAGCTTTGGTAAACACCATCTGGGAGCTCCAGGGGGAAAATGGACTAAATACAAACACTAATTTAACTGAGAAACACTGTTAATGAAAATTGCAAAGAGGGGCAATCTGTGTCTAAGTTTCACCTCAAGATTGTAAAAATTTCTTTGTTATTGCCTAATGTTTGTTGCTATAAAAAGGAGGATCGGAAACTGTCTTCTCCACAGCCTTACAAGTCCATCTCTGGCTGTGGTCTCAGCTAGCTGATAAGCTTTTTGTGCCCCATGGATATTTATTTTTTAACTTTTTAATTGTTTTCCTGGAATAAAGTTTGCTTCTGGTTTACTAGACTTTGGTGGTCTGTCCCTATCTTTGTGCGACCCCTGTGGACCCAACAATATTGTTATATGCTGTTCTACTTTATTGAAAGCAGGCTCTGGAGGTGGGATGTGACCTGCTCACTCAAGGCTAAGTGTGTTTGTTTGAAAGTTTCCTCCAAAATTTTTGCCCTGGTTCAGGCTGGCCACCTGACTCTGTGGCAAGAAAGGGGAGAATAAAACAATATAGCCCAGGGAAAGACAGAAGTTGCTTACAAACAGCCAGGAGGTAAACTATTCGCAGTAGAGATTATTGCTGCTTCTCTCATAGAACCTTCCTTTTTTTCTTGACTTTATTTACTCTCTTTAAAGGTTTTGCTAAAACATAAACTTTGTCTCATAATTTGCAAGTTCACTGGGTATATTTTTTAAAAAAGTCTGCAAAATCTGTAACAAAGAAGTGTTCTTAAAACTTATAACAAAAGAGTTAATAGTAAAAACATAACAGAAGGGTAGATAGGTAAATTTAGATATAGATAATCTCAGTTTGCTACAGCATACTTGTATTCAACTCTTGTTTAGGAAAATAGATTTTCTATTAGATTAAGAAAGCAACACCAGGCTTCCGTGATGGTTTGTTTAATTTATCTGCCCTAGACTAATTAGACAACACTAGGCCTTTAAAATATCTTGGATAAGAAACAACATACATTTGATGACTGAGCTTTATAAATTTCCAAGATTATAAAATGTCTCTCTAACTAACAAAAACTAAAAGATGTATGTCTAACCACTTAGTATCTTTGTGAGCTGTGTTAATCTTTAGTTATTTGGATAAACTGAGTTATAAAAACAAATTAAGAAACACAAACCTGTGGTATAAAAGCATCAATAAGATGAGGTTTCCAGTCTCCCCTTGGACTGTATTTTTGTCTTAAAGTTTGTATAATGTAGATGGCGGCCCTGAAACCTCTGAGAGAGGTCTGCTGAATATGCCATTTTGGAAATCCTGCATTATTCTCTGTACAGTTTGCGCACCACTGTACCACTCGCAAGCCAGACAAGGGCCTGGAGCCTGAAAGTACACACAAGAGACCTGGGTCATTCAAAAGGAGATCAGCCGAATGCCATTTATTTAAACTTAAGAAAAACCTTAAATACCAGCTGCTGTACAATGGATTTCCCCCCAAGCAGGTGGGAAATTGTCACACCCAAGATGGAGTAAACAATGCCCTATAGCTAATCACCAGGCGGGGCAGAGGGAGCACAGGAACAAACAGGATGTTTTAGCTGGCTAGTCACAAACTGTCTTCAAGATGAACACCAGGAGCAGGGGTAGAACCATGGGCCCTACAGCATTTAAGGTGTTTATTGGAAGGAACAGGGAAGGCATCCCATGATAGACAGAGACACCATCTTCTGGTAGGTATCCTGAGGCCACCTTCAGAGAAGATGGGTCACCAATGGACTCTACCTGGGCTTTGCTTCAAATGTAACAGTACTGGTTACTGGGTGAAGAACTGTCTTTCACCTTGCTCACTACCCAAACAGTGGCTAGACAGGACACTGGAGGATTGACTACCCCTCTTTGCCTTGCAACATAAGTCAGTCTCCCAGATTCTTCCTCTCCAGAAAAATCTCTTGGATCTTCCAGACCTGGCACCCAAGGCTGACACTGCTCTGGGACCTCTGCTCTAATGCCACCAAGATGACCATGGAGGAACCCAGGTAACTGTCCAGATAGTGGGTAAGTTTCTGTTAGTTTTAACTGATACAAAGGCCATTTAGTTTATAATTCCTGTTTACCCTACTAAAATCTTCTCAGACCTGTGATGGGTGTTGACCGCTGGCCCTACCAGCTTAGGGCTTCAGGTCCTTTTCTCTGTTCCCTTGGGTGTCATTTGCTCTCCCACTCCTTTGTTGATGGAGGCTGCTCATTTGTTCCCAGCTGCCCAGACTCAAAATAACCGCACAGAAACTATACTATTTAAATCACTGCTTGACCAGTCACTTAAGTGTATTGCTAACTAGCTCTTATATCTTAAATTAACCCATTTCTATTAATCTGTTTATTGCCATGTGGCTGTGGCTTACCAGGTAAAGGTCCATCTGGTGTCTGTCTCTGGTGGGGTTACATGGCTTCTTCTTGTATCTGCCTTCTTTCTTCCAACATTCAGTTTAGTTTTTCTGACTAGCTCTACTTGCCCTATAATAGGCCAATGCAGATTCTTTATTCATTAACTAATAAAAGCAAGACTTATACGAAGAACTTTTCACACCACTCCTTCTTAAGTTTCTATCTTCTCCTAGCCTCCGAGGATCAACCTTCTACGGCTTAACTTTCTTTTAAATACAAGTTAAATATATTTTTCTATTTCATATAAAGTAAATAAAGTTGGTCAAGGAAAAATTAAAAAAAACCCACCAAGATACCATGGCAGATAGAATATTTTGGTACTTCATCTGGCCATAAATTAAAAAGTTTGATTTTACCTTAAAAACATTCTGGCTTTACAATAGCTTTGGGCACAAAAAGATTGATATGTTTTCTTTCTGATGATACAAATTAAATAATTAAAGAAGTTAAAATTACCTGATTTTTCTTCAGTGAAAAAGCTTTGAAACTGAGTCTCAATTACCTGCCTAGATTCATTTCAAGTGTTAAAGTCAGGCCTTGCTTTTTCCTGGAGCTATCAGGCTTCCTACTGAGATATATAAACTCACAAACAGGTTACAAAACAAAACCCCTCAAAACTATCATGCTCTTATTACCAACTTAAAAATGTATGAAGGAACCAAACTGAAGCCGTTTTTAAAAAATCTTCCATCTTGAATAGGGGTCAAATACAGCTTAAGTTGCCAAGACCTCCCTGGGGTGACTGACATCCTGTTTGGCAAGTTGAGGCATGAATGTGGAGCAAGCTGCCTTCACAGTGGAGTAACCCACCAAGGAGAACAGGATAAGTGTGCCACAAGGAAATGTTTCCAGGAAAATCCCCTATTCCTGAGTCCTGATTAGTGGAAAATGTAACTAACTTGGTTCAAATGTTAATGACTGTTGTGTTTAAATGCTCTGTAGTTTTCGAGATGCAGGGTCGCCATTCACCTTCAGCCTGATCATCAGTAGGGGCTTGATTACAATACACTTCTGTATTGATATGGTATTGAAGTTGTGTTGGATCCAAGTGGACCCCATATCAAAAACTTGCCATTTACTATTCCTGTATGTGCCAGTGGTGATTTATGAGGACTTTTCTTCAATGACTGTTCTCAGTAATGAAATATCTGTACCATGGTAAATGATTGGGTGTTTCCAGATACAAATACAAGACACAAGTTTATACAAGTTATACAAATTGTCAGGGTCTGAGGAAGTGATTTAAATTATTTAAAAAAAATCAGATGTATTAGTCATGATTCTCTAGAGGTTCTTGGCCTGTGGGTTTAACCTCTTTGCGGGTCCTCAGGGGTTGCATATCATATATTTATACTGATTCATAACCATAGCAAAATTACAGATATGATGTAGCAATGAAAATAATTGTATGATTGGGGGGTCACCACAACATGAGGAACTGTATTAAAGAATTGCAACATTGGTAAGGTTGAGAACCATTGCTCTAGAGTAACAGAACTTGTAGAATGAATCTCTGTCTATATATAGAGAAAGGGGATTTATTAGAATGGCTTATGGGCTGTAGTCCAGCGAATTCAACAATGACTTCCTATGAATGAAGGGTACAAGAATCCAGTAGTTATTCAGTTCATGGTCTTCAGCATATGCCAGAATCCTGAATAAGTGCGTTCTAATACCAATGCCAGAATGGACATGGTAGCAAGGTGAGAGCAAGCAGGCAAAGAATGAAAACTTCTTTCTTTCAAGTCCTTATATAGGCTTTCAGCAGAAGGCAAGACCCAAATTAGCAGTGAATTTACTGATTTCAAAAGATCTGGATTAAAGGTGTGTCTTCCTACATCAAAAATTCAAATTTGAAGTGGATCTTCTCACTTCAAATTAAGCAAAAATCCCTCACAGATATGCCCTCCATTTTTGGATTTTAATTAATTTTAGATGTCAGATGTAGTCAAGTTGACAACTAAGAATAGCTATCACAGACTTAAGGATGATTATTAAAATTTTGAAGTCCAAAATCTAACACATTAGTGTTAACTCTCTATTTAAACCAATAGAGTTGTCAAGAGTGATTAATTTACTTTTGCTGACAGTTTTAAGTACTGGCTACTAAAATTTCAAAATTATTATAATTATCATAGTTACAGGCTCAAGAGATTTCCTTTGGTTGTTTTTTGTTGTTGTTGTTGTTGTGTCTTTGTTTTATAGACTTAAAAAGTGCTGGAGACATCTCCATCCAATCTAAATCTATCCAGCCCTCTTAATGTGGTGTTGTCAGAACTACAGGACAGAGGGAAGAGTATTCATCTATCTTTCAGGACCTCAAGCCTAAGTCTTCCCCCTTGCTTTTCTTTTTTCCAAGAAGTTTCTGTCTTAGTACAGATGAATGTTCGTGTTTGTGTTAATAACTTCTCAGTCTTTATTTGTGCTATGACTCAAAGGCATGAACCTGCTTGGGCTGTCTACTACGAGGATTTCAGTGCAGACTACAAAGGCAGTCGTGCTGCTGACCTCTGTTATCATCCTTAGGAGATTCGCATGAACTTCAGGGAGTTGTGACTTGGGTCCATCTGCCACAGCCCAAATCTGCTCCATACCCTTGTCTCAGGAGTCCTCCTGGCTGCCAACAGCTTACACACTCCTGTTGTGATCCAGCTGCCCTCACTCCCCCTGACGGACAGCGGAACTTCCTTGTGGTCTGTAATTGACAAGGATGTTTGTGTTCTTTCTGGTCTGTGGTTTGCCACAGAAACCGTAGAGGTATAAAAGGCTTTAGCTTGGGCCAAAATCAAGGTTGCTGTTCTTCCACCTGAAAAGAAGCCTCCCTGTCTCAATCCCGTCACCCCCTGCCAGTCTAGGCATCCAGGCTGTGCTGGCGCAGCACACTCCTACCTGCAGCATCTGTCTCCAAGGATGGGATCCTTCTTTCATTTGATCTTGGGGCCCCTTCCCACCTTTCTAACTACCAGAACCATGTACTGGGCTCAAAAGTGTCAAATACATACCAAGATTCCCCTAAGCGCCTTAACTTTACCTTCCATCCATAATCTACATCTGTCCAGCAGCCTTCCACCCAGCTGGCTGATACAATCCAGGAATCAGCCTAGGACCTACCATTCCCTACCAGTTCATCCCCCTAGCCTCAGGGGTCCCACAAAATTGAAAGACCCTCTACTTGCTGCCCAGGAGACACTTGTCTCTTCCTCAGTGAAGTATGCTGTTAGCTGTGTAAGTTGATCTGACCAGGTGGAAGAAAGGAGTAAAAATGAACAGGGACTAGCACACAGAGTCCAACCCATGGGAGCTGATGCTCTGTGACTTAGATGCTTCTGATCGACGTCCCTCAGGTCTCCTGCTGTCGCTTGATAATTTAAGCCCCTGCTTTGTGCCAACGTTCCAGACACCCCTTTTCCAATGTCCCCACTCAACTGGAAGTAGCCAGAGAATCACCATTGCCTTTTGTCATAAACAAAGGCTCAAAGCAGGTCCCAAAGTAACAGTGCTGGGGCAAAGGCTTGACTCTCACCTGAGCCAGGGTTTGCTAGGAAACAGAAACCTAAGGCATTTCTCAGAAGTCCTTAAAGGCTGGCTAGATGGCCTAACTGTAGCAGTCTGAAAAAATTCCTAGGCTAACCACCTGACTGATGCAACTTCTGAACTACTTTCCCTGGCCTCCACGCACATAAAATTCAGCAAGATCTTGCAGCTGGGAGTGGTTCTCCAATGTCCGAGGTAGTTCACTTGTTTTGCCTTTTGGTTTTGAATTATACTGTTCTTCTCTCCATGGAGAATGGCTGTGTTCGGTGACTTCCTAGAACGCGGTCTGGCTTTCCATGATGACACCTGTCTCTGCTCGTATTTAGTGACTCTTGGCTCTCCAGCACCTTAACTCCAAGCAAGTTGATGAAATTGGATTTTAACTTTGTTTTTTTCTTTTTTGATGAAAGAGTAAAACCTGTCTTCTTTTCATCTTTCTACATTCCTCTGTTGAAACTCTGGGGGAGGGAGGCAGTGAGGTGGCTCAGCAGGTAAAGGCACTTCCTACCTGTTTTGTGACACTAATCCTCTCCAGGCCCCATTAGGCACCCCTTGACTTTATGTTTCTGAAGATTTCCTGGTCTATATATCGCATGATAATGAAACATTATGCCTATCCATTTGTATCTTGCCTGTTCCCTATAACATAATGTATTCAGGATTCGTTATTGTTGTAGTGTGACAAACAATTTCAGGGTGTTTAAGGTTCACTAATGTTTTACTGCTCACTTGGTCATTCATTTATCCTTTGTTCCTTCATTTATTTATCCATTATTTGGGGACACATGTTTGTCACCATGATTCGGCTATTATGAATAAAGCTGCTGTGGTTATTGGGGAACAAGCATCAACTATGTCCTTGCATTCAGTTTTTTATGGTTCTGTACCCCAGAAGAGAGATCAGTGGGTCTCATGATAAGTCTGTGTTGACGTTTTGAGGAATTAATACTTTTGGGGCAGCTGCACTTACTTACATCCCCACCAGAAAGCCCAGAGGGTCTAGTTTCTCTGCACCCTTATCAGCATCCGGGATCCACTCTGAACGGCAGCCATCTGTGCAGATGAAGCATGAGAATGGCTTTTCTGATTCCCAGGGTGTCTCTGCTTTCCTAGGATCTCATAGGGTATTATGGCAAAGAGCTTCACCGCCGGTTTGATTTGTGAATCTTTTCTTTCAGGAACTTACAGCTGGGAAAAAGTCACTTCTCAGAGAATCTTGAGGTCCAAACATACCCAGATTCTCCAAGTTATAAACCATCCCTGAGCAGCTGGCATGGCAAGGAGAAAACACTGAAGATCATCTTGCACACATCCCAGTGAGGAGTTGTCTGCTGTCTTGGCGGTGTGCTGGGTGTCTTCCCTATGCATTTATCTGGGTGTGACTTTGTGAGTTTGTATAACTGCTCACCATCATGAGAAACTGCATTATGTTTGTATCATAGCATTGGCATGAGGATTGCACGATTTGGTTTATGTGATTTCTTAAAATCCTACTGTGCACCCAGCAAGTACACACAGTGTAGCTGCTAGGGTTTCTCTTTTATCAGTGAAAATATGATAATAATTGTAGTCATATTACTATTAGAAATCCTTAAAAAGCAGCCTATTAAGGATGTTGGAAATGGAAGCATGTCAACTTGAGTCGGTGCTCTCATTTACAGTTTTGTCCTTTATTCTTCAGGTGGCAGAGTCATTTTCCAGAGTCAATGTAGGCTCAGTGGATGCAGGCAGAGCACATCTGCCCTAACTGAGGAAGAGAGATTTATTTTTTTCTATTCTGAAGAATTTAGACAATAACACTGACAGTGTTTGACTGTGGAGTGGCTGCTGTGTGTGTGTGTCAAAGGTGACGTTCTAAATCCACAGTTGCTTGGTGACTGAGGAGGAACGAAATGACTCATCCAGATGATTTCCTATAACATTCCATGGTTTCTGATGGCTCAGAGAGTCAAGAAACAAAAGAAACACTTGATTCCTTGTTCATGGTAGTTTTTTTGTACTATGTAAGCATCGTGTGTGTGTATGTGTGTGTGTACATGTACATACATATACATAAAGTGTATACAAACCTTTCATTCTACTCCTTAGTTCAATAGTAATTTTCTTAGTGACTGAACCGTTCACACTTCAGTTTCAGCTAGAATGACATCAGATGTTGAATTTGTTGCCCGTTTCACATTTCCTATTTCTACCTACTTAGCAGCTTTCCCAAACACACCTGTCATGTGTCCAGCCAGAAATGGATGTCACTGATATTAGCATAATTTGAGCATGGTTTAATAATCAGACTATTACAAAACATCTGGGGGCTAGAAAACCCAGAATACAGAGGGCCATCTGCTAGTGACAGAGGGCTGCAGTGGGGAGGAAGGGGAGAAGATTCTGGAATGCTAAAGGAGCCAGAATCAAGAGGGTATTTTGAGAGGAGTGGCCATAGCTAAACGAGGGAAGAAGTCAGTGAATGATACCTTCCCAGTGGCTGACGCTAAGGGAAAGCGGGGTCTGAGCCCACAGATGTGGTCCTACAGATTAACTGTGGTGATAGAGTCTGAGCCCACAGGTGTGGTCCTACAGATTAACTGTGGTGATAGAGTCTGAGCCCACAGATGTGGTCCTGTGGGTTAGCTGTGGTGATAGAGTCAAATTACAGTGCATGCAAGAATTATCTTTAGGCTCCCTGTCTCCTTCTTTCCCACATCAGAAGGAAGACTGCTGAGCTTATCTTTCCAGCCATCATTCTTTCCTGTGTCATAGATCTCATCGTTACTACTGCTTCCTTCCAGTCACTGGGTAATTTTGCTTAAGTTTATTTATCTTAAACACACACACACACACACACACACACACACACACACACACACACTGCAAAAAATCATACAAACATTTCTTCTTCTGTCTCACATATCCTTTAGCTTCCTGAAAAAATGGCTAAGACCCGTGAGCTGAGAACGTGCTGGCCAGGTGAAGAGCGCGTTGTAGAGATGACTTCAGCAGCTGGAGTAAGCAAAGCTCAGTGTGGGCAAAGCCTCATGTGGTACTGGAGGCCCAGCCGATAGCAAAGGCTAGAGAAGCTAACAGAATGGCAAGGAGCCAGGTTCTGTCCCGGTGGGAAGCTCGTCTGTTTAGTGTATTTCAAATTACTCCAAAATTTAGTGACAGAAGAAAACTCACTTTATTTTTACTCAAAAGTTTTTTTGTTAGTAATTCAGGAAGCAACTGACTATCAGTTTTCATTTATATATAGTCTTTTCTGTGACCATGGCCACAAGTTGTCTGGGAACATGGGGATATAGTCAGGGGCATTAAAGATGTGTCACTTAGGACTGGTGGGAGAAGCTAGGTCTCAGCTGAGAGTGTTCACTGTGGTCCCTGTGTGTGGCTTTCTAGAACAGTGCTCATAAAAATTGAGCTTTCGTAGGCTTTCATCAGAAGCACCTGCTTCAAAAAAAAAAATAGCCGGCAGCTTGGTGATCTCTCTCTCTCTCTCTCTCTCTCTCTCTCTCTCTCTCTCTCTCTCTCTCTCTGTTAGTTATCTGATAATTTCGCACAATATATTTTGATTATATTAGCCCCTCCTCCCACTTCTGTCTCCATTTCCAAATCCTCCAAGCTGTGCCCTACACCTCCTCCTTTAGAAACCCATCGAGCCCAACTTGTGCTGCCTATGGACTCTTGGATGTGTGATAGTCACTGGAGGGTGGGCCTTCTCCCAGGGACCACAGACTTAAAGAACAGGCTCTTCTAGAAGCTATCAATTTCTTCTTGGCCAAGGTGGGGACTTTGTTTTGCTCCCTTTTCCATGCTGTGATTTTTATAGGTTGTCTCAACCATATGCGAGTTCATGCATGCAGTTGCCCCGATGTGTTCTCAAGAGACTGTTTCCTTGCCATATGCCACTTCTGACTCTTAAAACCTTACACCCCTTCTTCCACAATAATCCCTGAGCCTCAGGGGGAGGGTGTGTGACAGAGGTGTTCCATTTAGGGAGGAGCATCCTGCAGTCTCTCCTCTTCACCTGACCAGCTGTGCATCTCGGTATTCATCACCATCTATTCCAAAAAGATGATTTCCGAGGAGGGTTGAGAGATGCACTGATTCATGGGTATGCCATTAGGAGTTAGTTTAATACTGTCTCTATTTAGAGTAAAGAAATGCTATCCCCAGCCTTCACTTAATATAGTACTATAAATTGTATGTAGGGCAATAAGACATGGGAATGCAAATAGGAAAAGAAGTAGTCAAAGTATCGTTATCCTCAGATGATCTGATTCTTTACGTAAAAGACACCAAAGGGCCCAGCAAAAATCTCCTACAGTTGATACAAGCAGAAAAGTAGCATAATAGAAATTAATACAGGAAAATCAGTAGCCTTCCTATATACAAGTAATAAGGATATTGAGAAAGATGTCAGTGAAATAATTCCATTCACTAAAATTATCCCATCAAACCTCAGAAGTAGAAAATTTGTACAATGAGAACTTAAGACATTGGTGACTCTTTTCAGCTGAGCCCTGCAAGCCACACTTTGTCATTTCCAGTACCTGTCATTAATTAATTAGAAGTGGGTCACAGGGGTAGCCCCAATTCAAGGAGAGTGGAGTTTATTGCTCTTTTGTTTGGGAAGAATTGAGTCACATATTGTTTAGGGTACCAGACTTTTTTTGGGGGGCCACCAACCAGTTCCCAAATTATGAGGTGGAAACTTCTTGTTAGTTGCAAATGCTCGTTCTAGCTTAGGCTCATTACTGGCTAGCTTTTTTTCTTTAACTTAAATTAACCTGTTTCTCTTTAACTCCCTTTTTCCTCAGGGACTTTTACTTTTCTGTCCTTCAGCATATCTTATTTTCACTGCCTTTTGTGTCTGTCTGTCTGTCTGTCTGGCGGCTGCCTGGCTTCCTGCCCCAGGTGTGTGCCTCTCTTTCCTCCTTGTTCTCTCCTCTCTTCTTTTTCCTCTTTCTTCTTCTGAGCCTAGATTCTATCCCCTATTTATTCTTTCTGCCTTCCATCCCCACCTATCCCTCTCCTGCCTAGTTATAGTCCGTTCAGATTTTTATTAGACCAATTAGGTACCTCAGGCAGGCAAGGTGAAACAAATGTAACATATCTTTACATATTAAACACACATCCTTTTATCATTAGACAAATGCAACATAAATAAATATAGCAAACCTTTAAACAGTTAAAGTAATATTCTGCAGCATAAACAAATGTAACATTTCTTTACATAGTTAAAATAACGTTCTACAACTGTTTAGTTTGTTGGTATAGCTGTAACAGAATAGCCAAACTTAATAAAATAAGTAATAGATTTATAATCTCATGATTATGGAGGCTGAGAAGTCCAAGATTTAATTGCTGCCCATTGGTAAGTATTTTCAAAAGACACCCCCCATTTATTTAGTATGTGTATGTGTTGTGTGTGTATGACATAAGAGAGGCCATGGTAGGTGTGTGGATGTCTGAGGAAAACTTGAGGTTCTCTTCTTTAACTCTGTGAGTTTTGGGGATTGAACTCAGGTCATGAGACTTGGTGGCAAGTGCCTTACTCACTGATCCATCTTGTCAGCCACCAAGGATGTATTTCTGATGTATATTCACAGAATGGAAGACAAAAGGCTAAGAGAGAATGCCTTGATGGTAGTATTTAATGCATGCACGAAGATAGTTCTCATGACCGAAAATCTCTCATGAGGCCCATTTCCCATGCCACTTGGATCAAATTTCTAACACATGAATTTGAGGAGCAATATGTTCAAACCTCAGCATATGTGGTAAATGTACATAAACCTGTGCATGGAAGTTATTCTGGCCTTTCAGGAAAATGCTGTTGCTCAGTTTATCAATGATCTTGTGCAAATGCTAATGTGAGTTAACTTGTGTTTGACAAATATCACTATGATTGCTCTTCACACTGTGAAAACGTGCTGTAGAAGCCCAGGGGTAGTGCAGGTGTGAGACAATGCTCTAGTGGAAAGTGCCTCAGAAAGGGAGAAGTGAGCAAAACTGAATTAACTGGTAAATTCTGTTGCCAAGGTATGGTGAGGGCTGCATGTGGAATGTGATGGAGGGGGGTGTGCCAAGTGAGACTCCAGGCTTTGGGGTGTGAGGCTGATAGACAATTGCAGATGCCACTTACGGCATCTGAACAGTCAGGAAGCAAAAGGGAAAATCCAGATTTCAGTTTAAGATAAATCTGTATTGGGTTAGGGACATCCAAGTGACTTTGTCGGGAGCGCTGGCAACCTGGATCCCAGTTTCCAGTTGAAATGGCTAAAAATTTAATGTAGTTTTACTGGAAGATTTACATTCACATACATATATGTTTACATATATTAATTATTACATATTATATTATCATTATTACATATATTGCATATGATTTCTAGCTCACATAGGTTAATATAAATATCTGACTGAATTACTACTACAAAAGCTCCATGCTCTGCAGATGCCTTTCATACCTCACAGCCAAAGAGGCACCATTGGATACTCTGGGGTATTTCTGTGAATGGGGTGTCTGTTTTAAACAAGTGAACATTCCAACTGCTGTCTGAGATGGTGCTCTGTTCCCAGATGACTTACTTAGCATACCATGTTCTTCTTATTTAGAAAGTCCGAGTCTATAATTAACTTTAGAAAGGGAGCATCACATCCCTTTGCTCGAGGTACTTTATGTGGCTTCCTGTGAGAACAGCTATTCTGAGGTGAATGTGTTGAGAACCAGAAGACGGTGTTTGCTTATGACCTGCACATCTCTTTTGTGCTAGCCGCAAACATCACTAGATTATGTGTAGTAGATAAAATGTTGCAAATGGTCAGAAATAGTTGTTGTATTGCTTCATGCGGACATGATTGTCACCTCAATACGTGAGTGTTGTCTGTGAATAGTTTCAACCAACCACGGATGGAAACTATTTTAGAAGATTATGTCTGTGTATATTTTAGGAACTATCTACAGTAGTATGGTTTTTTTCTGACTTTTTCAAAAGCTTAATGTTACCCCTGCCCCTATTTCCTCCTCTGCCCTGATTCCCTATTTAATTTTTACTGTCCCATTAGAATATTTGCCCCTTTTAATTCTACATCTACATTCTTTCTTCTTTCTTCCCCATAGACCCTTACTAATTTCTTGACCTCCATCAATGTTACACATTAAACATACTTAACTAAAGATTCAAAGTCACCATTCATGTATGAGAAAAACAAGTGATGTGTTTCCGGGCCTGGGTTACCTCCCTTAAGATGATTTACCTGTGAATTCCATATCTTCATTTTTTTGTAATAACTGAATAATATTCCGCTGTGCAAATGTACCACATTTTCATTGTCCATCGGTTGATGGGTAAATAAACTGTTTCCATTTCCTGACTATTGTGAACAGAGCAACAACAGATATGGGTGAGCAACTACCTCTGTAGTAAGATACTGATTATTTGAGTGTATCCTCAAGCTATTATTCTTAGTTACCCTCCAGAACTTGAGGAGAAGACCCTATAGCTGAGAATACCATGTACGCATGTCTTAAAACATGGGAAAATTAAGGAAGTTTCAACCTGACTGTCTACCTTTCACGGCGTTGTTAAGTGTTATGCATACTGCCGTAGAGAAAAAGCAATCATTGATCTTGCCCATCTGCAAATGCTATGAGTCACAACAATGGCTGTCCTGAACAGACATGCCTATTGGTGTTATAGCTGCATGACTGCTATCAGAGTCAGCAACTGCTTTCTGTTTGGGCTAAAGGCCTAGTTCACGTGATAAAATCCGAATCTGGCACCATTATCAGGGCCAAATATTTGTGTATAGATTGCTCATAATCCTAAGGGGAGAACTTATTACTACTGTTCTGCTAAATGCATATAGTATAAAAAACATTTCCTAATAACTTATTGCTGTATCCGTAGATCAGTGAAGCTCATAGCCTTCATCAGAGAAATTTATTTCAGTAGCAGATAGCAGTTAACCCAGAGACCCACACCTGGTCAAATGCAGAGACTGAGAAATATTAAACCCTAAATAGGATGTGTGTTTTACATCCTTTCCACAAGACCTCAGGGATCTGTGTGGCAGAGGGGACAGAAAGAGTGTAAGAGCCAGAGTAGTAGCTGACACCAAGGCGACTGTGTTTGGCGGATACAACAGGACAGTTGCACATGTGAACACGTAATGATTTTGATCTCGTGTATAAGACCTGCAAAAGCTCAGGGCAGGTAAAATGCCCGCCTAGAAACGAGAAGGTGGGCATGAAGTCCCACCCATAGCTGAGGCGCTATTGGCGCTTGATAGCCATTAGGAAAGAAAGTGCCAGATTTCTTTAAGGATGTGGTCCTTGGTTTCAGCCCAGCACTCAAGAGTATGTGGGAAGTGCAAATTGGACTGTATGGGTTTAAAGAAGAGAACATGAAGTTGGGTGGGCAGGGGAGGAGAGGTATGGGTGGATCTGGAATGAGTTGGGGGGGTGAATGCAGTCAAAATGCATTCTGTGAAATTCTCAAAGACTTAACAAAAAGCATCATTAACAAAATTGTATTATGTGTATTATTATCATCTGTCTGCACTAAATTAATGTAGACTTATGGTCACCTCAGGAATCTGGCTTATGCCACCTTATGTCAAATCAAGTCAACAAAGATATATTACCCTTTTAACTAATATAGGGCAGCAACTTTTTATATTATTTGAATTGTTTCAGGCACTGTATGCCACTCAAAGATGATTTAAAGTGTGTGGAAGGATATGTATAATTATATGCATGCAATTTTCTTTATAGAAAGGATTTATCATCTGTATAATTCAGTACCGGCAGGGGTTCCTGGAATCAATTCCCAATAGGTGATAAAAGGCTATAACAACAAGACAAAAAAGTCTATGTATCTTTTATATAATTAATTTTTTCTAATAGTTTTGATTCACTGTTGGGTTAATCTGCATATGTGGAATGCATAGATACAGAGAGCTGGTAAAAATTGTATTCAACACATACATGTAAATATCCACAACACACCCACATGGGCACTTGTGTTGAAAACAGATATGTAAGCACACACATGTAGACTCACCCGTATACTCGTGTTGAAAATATATAAGCACGCACTTGCACATTCACATGTGTACACATGCATGTGCATATACTTATTACATGAGTGCATTAAACAAATTTATAAGAGTATTATAGATCAATAAAATGAGGAATTCTTTAGGTTACACTAAGGTGCAATTATAATGCTTCTTTCTTCCAGCCAAATTTGAAAACTAATTTTTAAAATCATTTTGAACTGCTGTAACATTATTTTTAATAGTAAACCATCTCTCTTCATGGGAGCTTTCCTAGGTAAAAAGCAATATCATGGCTTTGCTCCCATTGTACAGATTTCCTAAAGGTCTGCTTCCCAATTGTTATCACTTTGACCTGCAGTCTGAGTCACCTCATGTGTTTGCAAGCAGCTCATTTCAGAGCAAGTCACTTCCTGAAACTGAGTGTTTTAAGGACAAATATTGGTTTATGCGATACCCAATGTCTACTGACATTTGCCAGTATAGATGGCTGGATCACTAGGTGATTTTCAGAACTTCACATATTACGTTTTAAGTCTTAGTTTGGATTGGTGCTATAGGGAGGGGGACAGTAGGTGACATATTTTACAACATAACTGCATTTTATAAACGATGAAAGAGTCACATGCAGAAGCTATGAGGCTTTCCTAAATTGCCTCTAACCTGGAGAAAGAATCACCTTTTTGTCCTTAAGTTTTCCTGTCCTTATGATCGAGTGCTCGTTTGAGATCATCAGAGATGTGTCATCTCAACATCTCCCCAAGGCTTTAAAGCAGGAATGACCCAGGAGCAAGATGACAGTGTTGCTTAAGGGAAATGGCCGGGAGTGACTTCCAGTCTTGGCCCCCAGCTCACAAATAAGCTCTTGAAGAACTATGGTGTGGAAGACACTGTGACTTTGAAACTGAAGATGCTTAAAGTCGAGTGATTTTTGAGATCACCAAGACACAAAGAACTATCGGTAAAAATAGCGAGCACAGCACTCAGTCACTCGTGGAGATCAGCGATGTCCACCTGCCGCTCAAACTGCCCTGGATACTGGATATTTCTCAGAGGAAACAACGTGTTGAGATTTCAATTCCTTTTTATCAGATTTTCCAGAATTACTGATTATTTTTAATCTCAAATGGTGTCACAGATTTTCCTAGATTTAGCCATGGCTTGGTACACTTAACCTACACAGGATTCAGTTCCAGAACACTGAAGGAGCAGCATATAGCATCACAGAAATCTGCCTTATGCCACCTTAGCCCAAAGTCAACACACATGAACTGCCATCTTGTCAACACTGTCCCCTGTTAACTACCCTGAGAAGAACACTGAGGAAAGCAACTTTTATTTCCTGATTTGTATTGGGAATGAATTAATTGGAGTTGGGTATTGCTTGGCCCATACTCAAACCAAACAGGACTAAGAAAACCCATCCAACCACAGACTTACCATTCCTCTTTGGTTTTAGAATTAAATATCATTAATCCTAAGAAACTAGAAAAAGATGCTCAAATGAAACCAAAGCATAAAATCAAAACAAAAGGAGCCATTTAAATTTGTATAAAAATCAAATTAAATGAGCCCAAAAGCTTACCATGACATCAATATTATATGGAAATTAGAGGCAATACTGACTAATAAAAAGTAGACTAATAGAGTAGGTAGCTATTGACTAATAAACCTGGCAATTTGAATGGAATAGAAAGATTCTTTACAAGACTAGCTCTCATAATTTGAGACGAAACAGCTAATATGAGTAACTATCTGGAGTACAGAATTATTTCATGCATATACATACAAATTACAGACCTCAGTTTCTTCACTGACAAATTGTACCATATGTTTAATGAAAAATATCACTCTTTCAATAAACTGAAGAAGTGAGAACATTACCAGATTATCTTAGAGGGTTGCATTATCCTGGTATCAAAGACTAAAAGTGCATATGAGGAAAGGAAACCATAGACCAATGGTGCTCATGAACAAAGAGTAGAAAGCCTGAAAGGTGCTTCAGAAAAACGCATTCAGTTAGAAATGTTAAAAAATGTTTATCTTGACTTGGTGGGGTTTGTGCCAAATTCATTAAAAAGTCAATCACTGTAATCCAACATATTAACAAACAAAAACAAAGCTGCACAGTAAAGCATTGGAAAATGTCCAACATTCTTTTATTATATATATATAATATATATTTGAATATATAATATATATATATTCAAAAATCTTTCAGCAGAGTAAGACAAAGGGAGATTTAGCTTGCTAAAAGCTTCTAGGAAAAAACCTAAAGTCACAGCATAGAAAGACAGGATACTTTCCCCTAAAATCAGAAAGGAAAGGCAGGTGTCTACTTAATGTTAAATGTGAGTTTAGCCCTGAAATGGTGAAGGTAATTAGGCAATAACACTCATATCAGAAAGGAAAGGGCAGACAGTTATTGGTGAACAATGATCATCAATGTAGAGATTTGATAGAATCCATGAAAAATATACAAACATTTTGATCTACAATGACTGTAAGATCTTACATGCCTGTAAAATGCATGAATGCAGCAGTAACAGAAAGCTTATGGGAGTAATGGACTGGTAGCTGATGGGATTATAGGCTCCCTGCTTGAATTGGAACCCATTCCAAACACTGCTTGGGTAGCCAAGAACCTGAGACTAAAGAATGCAGGGGACCCAGGGAAAAACCAAATACTTCTGTCCTACTGATAGAACATAGTAATAAAATGACTCCTAATGACATTCCGCTATACTCATAGATGAGTGCCTTGCTTAGTCATCCTCCAAAAAAGCTTCCTCCTACAGTAGGTGGGAGCAAATACAGAGACCCACAGCCAGTCAATGTACAGAGAGCAAGATACCTTCAAACACTCAGTCCTGCCAAGCTGCTGTCATGGCTGCAGAGACTGGGGGTGGTGGTGCTGGGATTGAGACATGGAGCCTTCTTTTCAGGTGGAAGAACAGCAATTTTTATTCTACCTCAGCTAAAGCCTTTTATACCTCTACTGCTTCTGTGGAAAAACACCGCCCAGAAAGAACACAACATCCTTGTCAATTACAGACCACAAGGAAGTTCTGCTGTCGGTTAGGGGGAGTGAGGGCAGCTAGATCACAACACCCCCCCCCCCCCATTTTATTTTATAAAATAAACGGTGCCTGTCTTGTTACTTTGGGTGGAATACCTTGCCTGTCGTGGGGAATAGCCCTTTAATATTCCCTGTCTTAAGTGGTATCCTGCCCCCAATTATTACCCGTCTGTGGCTATTCAGACACATAGCCCTAAACCAAGTATTCCCAGGACTGACAGTGCCAACAAGCCAGACCAGCACTGCAACCATCTAGCATGCACTAACTGGGTGGTGGTAAAATTAACAAAAGCAATATTTCAAACCCGTCTCATATGACAGTTGAATTCCTTAACAGTAGCAAAAGCATGCAATACAGTGCCATGAGTAACTCACATAACATGATAAAAGCTAGCCATTAAAAAGTCCAAAGATAGTCCACTTACTCCTTAACCAGAGCCACTTGTTGGTTTAAGATCAATGTATCCTGTTGAATATGTTCATTAATATCATTTTGAATGTCCAAAGCATTGCTGCCTTGCTGCAGCCAACGCAGCCTGGATAGCCAAGACTGGCGGGGGGTTCCTGGGATTGAGACTCGGAGGCTTCTTTTCAGGTGGAAGAACAGCAACCTTTATTTTGCCCAGCAACCTTTTATACCTCTACTGCTTCTGTGGAGACCCACCAGCCAGAAAGAACATAAACATCCTTGTCAATTATAGACCATAAGGACCTGCCAGTCAGGGGGGAGTGAGGGCAGCTGGATCACAACACTGACTCTTTTAGCTAGCTGGTTGACAGTCTCATTCATCTGCACAGTCTAGGAACTTCTGCCGATCTTCTATGATCCAGCACTTGTTGCCATATTTGCTGATACTCCGGACTGGGCCAGGGCAACATGCCTTTGGCCACAGTCACCTATCAAAGCTCTTCTCCAGCTGCCTTCTGGCCCCAGACGTGCTCTCTCTGGGCCCAAACTGCTTCATGGAGCCGAGCAGAACACAGAGAAGCAGGCTCGCTGCTCCTACTCCAGAACCATTGAAAGGGCCCCAGTTTAACAATCTTTTAGGGAATTTGGGCATTGTCAACCTGACTGGCTACTTTTTGCTGAATGGGAGTGCTGCATTCTTGGGGGTAATTTACATCAACATTTCAGGGGGGGTCTCAGTGATTCAAACCACATAAATTTGCAATGAATCCATTGGAATGCCCTCCAATTCCAGTGTCTCTCCCGATACTCTCTTCCTCTATCCCTCCAAGGCCATCCAAAGACTCATTAGGTCATTCTTCAAATCCCTGCAGTCCACAAAATTGGAAAAATCTAAAATAAATGGACAATTTTCTTGATAGATCTAGAGTAGCTTTAATTTAATAAGATTAAATCAAGATCAGAGACTTGTAACTTTTACAAAGAGGAACCTCATTGGAGGAGGTAGGCTACGGAGGGTAAGCCTTTACTGTCTCTCTTTGATTTCATCTCTGACTGCTTTGTGATTCATACAGATGTGAGTAATAGATCAAGTTGATTGGTGAAGGAAATTTCAAGACACTGTAACATTCAGGATCTGTAATGGTTATTGGCCACATCACTTACCCTGATTTATAGTGAGGGGGGAGAGTGAGACAGAAAGACATTCAACATGTGCAATTTGGTGAGGAAGGAATCTTAAACCCAGTTAAAGCTGAGGATCCCCCTGGTGTGGATGAAATGGCTGTAATTGCTAAATTAAATTTTGCACTGAGACATCAAGGCTGAACTTCCTTCGAGGCAAGACCCCACCAATCGAGAGCTCCAGAATGTAGTCATGCAAATTTATTTGAAAACCTTCATTGGATTGTTTGTTTGAGTTTGTCTTTTGAGACAAGGTCCCATGTACCCATGGCAACCTCAAACTTTCTCTGTGGCTATGTACTGGGGTCACAGGTGGTATCAAACTCAGGGCTTTGTGTATGATAGCTAAACTTTCTACCAACTGAGCTACCTCTCTGGCTCCAGAGCTTTCATTTGTAAAGACAGTGATTGGGCAAATAGAAGCTTAAGTGAATGCTGGAGCAAAGTTGCCTTGGGACTTGTTTTCCCAGGCTTAGCCTCAAATGCACACTATTATCTGTGATCAAACATTTCAGATTGGCAGAACTTGGTATAGTCTGTATGGTACGAGTGTCACAGGTGTGCAAGATGCAAGAGTGAAGTGGAATATGGAGGCACACATTAACATTTTGAATTGCTGAGGCCAGGCAACCAATAGTTAACAGTCTTAAAAAGATGCTGGCGTGCCCCCTGAGTGGCCTGCCCAAGATCCCCGGGCAGTGGGCTCGCAGAGCAGCCACGAGCCAGGCAGAGATGGCTGCCAGAATGGTGCAAATTCCCCGCGGCAAGCAGCAGAACGGTGGCTCATCCGGGACAGGCTGGTACTGCCATGTGGTCGGGAGAGGCAGCGGATAAAAGGCTTACAAGACATAGTAAATAGACATAAAGCTGAACATAAAGCGGAACATTTATTACTTAAAAGAGAGAGAGAGACAGAAAGACAGAGACAGAGAAAAAGAGAGAGACAGAAAGGCAGAGACACGTGTGCACACGCCAAGAGAGAACAGAAAGAGGCCAAGATGGCGATGAGAGGTCAGAAGTCACTGGGAGTGGGCGTGGCTTGCCCCTTAAAGGGAATAACCAAAGGAATAATATATAGCAGGTCAAATTTCCTGCTAAGGTGAAGTTCAAGTTGCAGAGGAAATCCAAGATAACTGGACATATATGAAACATGGGATCTTCACCAGGATAGCTGCAGTCACCAAGTTCATGCAGCCCAAGAGAGAGACCACAGGTATAAGACAATAGGGTTTGAGGGACAGGGCTAGCCAAGCGCTTTGAAACTCATCATCAGCTCTGAAAGTATACATGGGGCTGCGGTGTCTCATGCTTTTCCCAAAGTTCTCATTTTGCAATGAGAATATTTCTTCTGTACCATTTTTTTTATGTTGGAAATATGTAACCTGCCTTTTGGCTTTACAAGGACTCACAGACGACACACCTTAAGCTTCACCACAGACTATATTTTGAACAGTGTTGAAACTGTTAACCAAAGACTTTTGTAGGTGGAATAGAGACATTCTGCATTATGCAATATCATTACACATGAGAACTGAGGGTGAACTGTTGTGGTTTGGCTGGGAAATGCTCCCCAACAGGCTCATATGTTTGGACACTTCTCCACCTGGTGACACTGTTTAGGGAGGCGTCAATTTGGTGGAGAGACAGGCTCCTGGGGGCCAGCCTAGTCATAGCCCAAACCAACTTCCTATTTGTTTAGGGCTTCCCGATCTAGCCAGATCAGAACAAGCTTCATATTTTGGCCACCATGGCCAAGAGCTACTCCCACCCACCACCAGGCCTCTCCTGACATAATAGATTGTACCTCGGAGACTCTTCTCCCCATAGGTGCTTCTTATAAGGTATTTGGCCATAGAAATACGAAAGAAATAACTATTATATGAATACACAAACTGAAGTATCCTTGTATAGTGGAAACTTATAGTCAGACTGTATTTGAATTCATTATTTGAGCCAAAAGAAAGCAGATAGATAATGACTTATTGTGTCACTCTGATTTCATAAAATTCTAAAAATTAAAAACTCATCAGGTGATAGAAAAGAGATGAATAGTTGCCTGGAAATGGTGGTGGTGGGGTTCCTGGAAGAGAGGCAGGAAGAGATGCATAAGGCAGGGACAACTTCTGGGGTGGTAAAATATATACGCATATATAAGTTATGGTCTTAATTGTGGTGATGATTTCATGAGTATATGCTTCAACTGTCAACTTGTATTATTTAAGTATTTTGTGCTAATTAAAGCTCAAACCTATTAAAACTCAAAGAACAAATTTGTAAAGGGATGCCGGGTAAGGCAAAAGAAGAGCTTCTCTGAGTATTTTTCACGGATAAAAGTACAAACTAGAATATGAGAAAATATAGAAATACCAAGAAAGAAAGAAAAGCGCTTGTAAGAATTAGGAGATTCCAGATTTAAGACTTTAAACTCTTTAACTACTTAAGGAAATCCGTGTACAAGAATATTTCCAGTCACGCCAGTTATTCCTGTTCAGCTCTGCTACATTTTGCTATCCGTCCTGCTCAGTGTCACCTCTCAAGGGTCTGTCAGATGCCAGGTGCTACGATTATGTAAACTCTGCTTTCTTCCTTCAGAGAAGGAAGTCTCCGGAAACAAGTGATTTTCAAATACCGAGAGGCTGTCTTCTCAGTCAGGAAACTTTCTGTCCTAAATGTACAATGAACCAGAAAGCAGCTCTGACTGCATCCCCCACATCCATCCTTAGAGAGGACAAGAACTCCCAGATGAAAGCAGCACTGGGGAGGAGGAAGAAGGCATGAGCAAGTCAAGAATACGTTGTTTTATTTCAGGGATTATTTATAGAAAAAGACAAGTAGGCGTTTTTATAAATTATTGATAATCATCAGACTAAAGCATTGAATATCTGTCTCCCAAGTCAGTAGGAAAGGAAAAATGATGAAAGGAAAGGGTGATACATAGGAACATTGGCAAATATGGTTAACAGATATTCATACCATAGCATTTTTGATGCATTAATCTGGAATATGATCTCCTCACCAGTGAACACAAGATTTTAAACTGATTGGTAATCTAAATGTCCAACAAGCAAGATCTAGGGAAATGCTCTCTGTAGAAAGTACAACAAATAAATTGGAGAATGAAAGGGTTTTGGTAATGATATATTTCTACCAAGAAAAGAGTAAAAAAACTTTGAAAATTTTACTATTTTTGTAAAATTTATAGAAGGAAAACTGACAGAGAGACAAAGAGGTACGTGATACTGATGAAAGCAGAAGACAGAGAGATCCTCACAGTCCCCTGGCATGTTCTCCTAAGGTTAGGAAGCATCACATTTTATTTGTAGATAAGAAAATGGAACTATGATTGATGTTAGTAGCACTTATTTTTATATATTCATTTTGGAAATGGAAAAATAATGCAAATAAAAGTAAACTAGATTTGACCTGTAATATAAAACATTCTTCTAAAGAATTAGTTTTTAGTTTTTTAGAAGCAGTCTTTTCATGTAGCCCTACTGGCCTAGAACTCACTATGTAGAGCGTGGTAGCCTTAAACTTGCACTTGCTATGATTTTCCTGCTTTTAAACCCACTCCCAGGGCTGGGATTATAGATATACTCCACCATGTCTGTTTTAACCACAATGGTATATGTAGAATTTTATAAACCACATTATTTCTAAGAAACACACACACACACACACACACACACACACACACACAGTTCTGATCCATCTAGATCAGAACAATATATATCTAAAAAGTGTATATATGTGTGTGTGTGTGTATGTATATACAAACATGCATACACACATATATATACATGCATACACACACACATATATATATGTATATACATATATATACTGTTTAAAGATACAGATTGGGCTACAAGGAATTATCAGATTTAAATCACTGTCAATACACAAATAGTATTTGTACACAAAGCACAAGATCAGGAGTCAATAGTAACAAGGTAGTTAAAAAACCCCACCATCATAGCCTTGAAAATATCAGTACATAATTCCATTATGCAGAGAAAGAGTATGAGAAAAAGTATGAGAAAACCAGAGCTAGATAAGGAAGTAGTTCAGGTCAGCACTATGGACTGGAGCTTATGATTATTAGGAACTTTGATATACTCTTCAATAAGAAGAAGGAAACTATACAATCTTAGTTTTCAAGAATCTAGTAAAGGTTTGGAAGTAAATCCAAAGCAGCAAGGGACATCAACAGTGAAGACAGAAGTCAATGAATTTATAACAGTAACCTTCACAAAAGTTACACAGCGGCTAAATAAATTAGAAGCGGATTCATCAGTTAAGAATAGTCAAAATGAGTTTGCTAAAACTCTAACAGAGGTAGCAAGAATTACAAAGTGATAATCTGTAGTTACAGTAAGTTTTTTATGCTCATAATGTTTTGAGAACAAATATCGATAGGAGTTGGAGGAATAACTCAGATGACTTGCTGTTCTTGTACAAGATACGTTAAAAAAAAAATCCCACCTCACATAAGGTCAGTACAACTTTATAATAAAATTGAACACAATTCGAGAAAATGTAATTTTAAGTTTTTAATCTTTTAAAAACTACTGTGAAAAATTTAAAGAAAAATAATGCTTGTCTAAATTAGATACTCTTTTATATTAGCGTTTTGTAAAGTAAGCCGTCTTTGTGAATACAAGGATTGTTAGGTAGCACTGTAATCTAGCAGTGCGATCCAGTATGTTAGCAGAGCAACAGAAAGAAAAGGAGGAAATCACTTATAGGTTTTCTGCTCACATCACTGTGATGAGTTCCAGCTGAGTATGAAGGGGAAAGAGCTCTAGTTCAGGACCAAGGCTCCACCAAATTCTATCACACATAATACTTATTTGATAACATTTAGATTTTTATCTCTAATTTCAATAAATATAATCTGTTACTACTATGAGGCATGCATCTTGATACGCTTGTTGTCTTAGGTAATTACTTAAGAAAGTAAAAAGTCACAATACTTAGAAATCTCAGAAAAATAGAACTTATATGTCCTATATTGACATATAATTGACATATGAAACTCAAAGGAATTTCAGAAAGAACAACTGTAATAAGAAACTTAAGATATTTAGATCTAACATCGAGGTATAAAATGAATAGAAATACCCTAAACTAGTAACAACCAAACAGAAGTATTGGTAAAATAAGATGCCATACGCCGGGCGGTGGTGGCGCATGCCTTAAATCCCAACATTCAGGAAGCAGACATAGGCAGATCTCTGTGAGTTTGAGGTCAGCCTTACTTACAGAGTGAGTTCCAAAACAACCAAGTAAGACTACACAGAGAAACCTTGTCTCGAAACAAACAAGCAAAACAATGCCATTCACAGTAAGAGTACCAACAGTTACCATACCCCAAATAGCAAGCTATCTTAAAATGTGGTCCAACCTGTGGCCAGTAAACTTGCTTAAAATATTGAGGGTTTAATTTTTTTTTCTTATAACCCTATTGCATGGTTCTTGAGCATGGACCTTGTCATTAGCATTATTGTGCTTCAGTGTGAACAGTGAGACACACAGGAAAGTGTCCAGAAATTATCGAAGAATAAGTTCAGACTTTTCTTTTGGGGTATACATATTCATAGATATTGATCAAAGAACATTATGTATCCACTTGAAAAGAATGGAGCAACAGATGACGTTTTAAGACACCCTTTCTCCCCAAATTAATCTCGCAGGCACCAGCTACCTATCTGAGGAGCCAGGAGGTCCAGCCATATGTCTGTGGATCAGGTTTTGTCAGAACACAGCTTGCACACAGTGTCTGTGGTTCTTTAAGTCTACAATAACCTCGATGAGCTGCTGCAAAAAAGACTTGTTGGATTTAAAACCCTACATGATTTCTAAATAAAGCCCCAATGTAGACAGCGTAGTAATTCTTATAAGGGAAGAGGGCGATTGGTGGATTAGTTCATATATACAAGATTTTGTTAAATGAAGTGAGCTATAGAGATAGTTAACACATTTCTAATAAGCTCTATAAGGTTTTTGTAAAATTCGTAATGAACAGTGTATTTTCTACCAGGATAATTCCCAACAATATCAGGAAGCCTGCAAGAAAGAAGGTGTGAGAAGCAAAGGCTGACATATACTAGGTGAGAATTTTAGAAGAGAAAACTGAAACCATGTATGAAAGATGTTCATTTTGACTAGAAATTAGAGAACTCAAACTCAATTGACAGTTGGATTCTTTTCACATTCCAGTCTGTAAAAGTCATTTATGTTGGATAATAGCAAATAATGCCAGGGTTAAGACACAGAGGAGTCAGTAATTCACACATCCTTTTAAAAGAACCATGGAGCTATACTCAGTGAAGTTCCAGATATGACGTGCTAGGACTGTCACCTTACTTCAGAGCTACCACCCTAGAGAAATTCTCAACCACACACAGAAGAGACATTTGAAAAGCTTTTCTCTGATTCTTTGTCATAGCGAAAGTTGAAGGGCCATCAGTGGAGGAAAAAATACAATAAAATATTTTTTTTCTCTAGAGGATAGAAATTATGCAACTTCTGGTTAAACAGACCAACTCTG
The DNA here is from genome assembly GCF_982192425.1 of Myodes glareolus. Lineage (NCBI taxonomy): Eukaryota > Metazoa > Chordata > Mammalia > Rodentia > Cricetidae > Myodes > Myodes glareolus. Next base: position 39,274,722 of record NC_142037.1, read on the forward strand.
CATTTACTGACATGGGTAGTGCCTACAGGTTTAGCGTCAGTGACAGTGCTGAATCATTTGTGAAAAATTAAATAATTCCCTCTAAAATTAATAATACATTTCCAAGAAGAACATACTTGCAAATAAAAGGCATGGGGGATAGCCTGGAAAGACTATCTCCCGAGATACACACACAAATCCCGAGAGAACGTTTAGAAGCAGAGGAGTAACCGCAGGGTGGAGGAGGAGGAGGAGGAATTGCAGCTTTGTGTAGCTGAATGATAATTTTCTGTGAACTAAAATAAACAAGAAGAGCCCCATACAACCCCCATAAGCGAAGTGCGACTTTCTCAGGGTCAGAGACATGAGAGGGCCTGGTGGATTCTGACACCGAAAACACTTGACAAAGTGTGAGAGGCGGCCCAGTTGTCTGGGTTTAGAGGGTGACCAAGGCATATACATACGGAGGGATAAGTGGGCCTCTTGGAACCATTTGTGAAAACTGCGTCTACAGCTTTAGAATATGGACCAAAAGTCAGAAGCACTTCCTGTCAGATTTGTAAACTAGACTGGTAAATTTGTAAATAAGCCTGACTCTGTTAAATGATTCAGTTGAGGAAAGGGGCCCACAGGCTAATGTATTCAGAGCTCACATTATGATTCTGGGGAGAGCAGATCTTCCTGAGAATGGTTCTTCACAGCCTCTGTGGTTACATTTGGAGGAGTACACAGAGGCATACGTTTCTTCTTCATGACTTGTTTCCTAGTTTCTTCCATACTTTTGGAAATGGAAAAGTCACGCTTCGAACACACAGGACTCTCATGGCAGCCTTGTCCCTCTGAGCCTGAATGTGGAATCTGATACAAAGCCAAATAAACCAAGTGTGAATCGTGGGCCCATTTCGCTTTGGGGGCTTCTAGCTGTGGGGTTTCTCACTGATGAAGGCCTCGGCAGAACCAGGAGATCTTTGGAGTTGACTTGTCTCATCTCCCTGCCAATCAGCACCGTTTGTGGTCTTCTATTCAGAACTACTAACTGCTGTAACATGAATACAAACCAAAGGGCTTGTCTAACAGTTTTAATTCAGTATTTGGATAAACTATCTTTTAAAAATTTTAAATTATATTAATACGATATTTGTATCAGAAATTCATTAGGAAAGTTCCTTAGAGACTGCTTTTAGAGTTCAAACCTGATATAATATTTCAAATATAATCTAAATATTGTCAGTTTGAGTCCAGTATAAAAACTTTTCATGTATCGCTTCTTTTCTAAATTTATTGCAAATAGATTTTTTTCTATACAATACACATTGATTACGGTTTCCCCTCCCTTAACTACTCCCAGTTTTTCCTACTTCTGCTTCCATCCTGATTCATCCCTTTCTGTCTTTCCCTAGAAAACATTCAGGCATCTAAGGGAATATAATATAATATAATATAATATAATATAATATAATATAATAAAAGTATATGATAAAATAAAACCAGGCTGGAAGAAAAAGAGTCTAATAAAAGATACAGGGAACAGATATAGACACAGAGACCAGTTCATTCACACATTAGAAATCCCATAAAACAAAACTGTAAACATATATATATATACACATACACACACATATATATATACGTGTGTGTATATATACACACATATATAAACACTATATATGTATACACACAAACACACACAAAGGACCCATAGAATAAAGTAAAATAGATAAAATAAAAATTAAAAATTAAATGCCCTAACATGGCATTATGAGACAAGGAACCTTCAAACATGCCATTGAGTTCTTTTTTTGTTGGCCCTCTTCAGTTGGGCACGCAGCTTACCCTTAAGAATAGTTTGATTCCCCAGTGAGCTTCTTTTAGAGAAAACTAAATTTTCATTTGTAAGTGCTCATCAGTTGGAGATGCTTCTGGGCTAGGGATGGGCACATGTGTCCATGCCTCATTTCAGCTCAAGGACTCCATCTCGTGCAGACCCTCTGGATGTTGACTCAGACTCTGTGAGTTCACGGGTGCATAGGTTCTGCTATGTTTAGAAGGCCTTGTTTCCTTGGTTTCCTCCATCCCCTCTGGTTCTTATACTCTTCCAGACTTATCTTTTGCAGGGTTCTCTGAGCCCTGAGGATTAAAATTTGATAGAACTGTCCCATTTAGGACTGAATGTTCCAAGGTCTCTTAGTCTTTTAGTGTTGTCTGACTGTAGGTCTCTGTATTTGTTTTCATCTACTACAGAAGGAAGCTTCTCTGTTTATGGCTAAGCAATACTTTTTTATATAATAGAATTATTAGAAATCAGTTTATTTCAAGTCCTTTAGTAGAACAGTAGTATTTGGGTTTTCCGCTAGGTCCATGGGTATCTAGTCTCAGGTTCTTGGTAATCCAAGCAGTGTAGGGTATGGGTTCCATCTCATGGAGTGTGCCTGAAGTCAAAGCAGGTATTGGTTGATAACTCATAAAAGCGTTGTGCCTCTATTGCCCTAGCCTATCTTTCAGGTGGACACCAATGTGGATAGAGGGTTTCTGGTTGGGTTGGCATTTATGTTTCTCTATTAATAGCATGTAGAGTACCTTTTGGTAGGAAGAACACTAGAATGTAGAGATGAAGGCTGTAAGGAGACGCCAGTCCAACTTCTCCATATTCAATGAATTGTATTGGTGTTGTCTTCAGTAACCAATTTCTGATGCTGAAAGAGATCTAGCTGGGGCTGTGTCTCCCCCATTATTTGGTGGTTTCATTTAGATCACCTTTAAAATATGTTGTTTTAGGAAACTGCTACAGCATTAGCTCTTCATACGACCACTCACGTGGCTCTGGTTTCAGCTGTCTCCCCATTACCCTGTGAGTTCACAGACTTATAAGTGAAGCTTGTTAAAACCCTATTTCAGAGCTTGTGCGAGATTAGGGAGGGGAATAAAACACGTAGGTAGCAAGCTTAAAAGATAGAATCGTAATTATTAGGCACACAAATTTGGGCTCACATCTTGACTCGTTTATGATTTAACTGTGGGCAATTTCATGAATTTCTATAGGTCTTTCTGATATTTTTTTATCTGTAAAATGAAGATGATGAGAGTTGCCATTTATTTGTGCCAGCAGGCAGAGATAGGGAGCAAGGACTTTATGAAGAGTTTGTAGTCTTTAGAAGAGAATGTGTGCTGTTCAAACAGATGTCAGTGTTGTCTGTTCAGATCTTTGTTGACTGGGCGAGGCCATGTGACTTGTCCTAGCAAATGCACTGAGAGTGACAATCAAGGCTATCACGGGACTTTCCAAAGACCCATCCCCACTTTTGCCATAGAAGTTGATGATTCAAGGTGAGCTATCCAGGAGCAGAAACTCATTGCTGACCTGTGTGGGCCAGTAGTATGAGATAGTTATAAAACTCTAAGAAGCTACAGAAATCTTTGATGGTCCTAGTTACTTTAGCAGCAGCTGCTGCTTCCTGATATTACAGGATGTGCTTGGCAGAACTTCTAACACCCAGCAAGTAGTAAAAAATAATGTAGTTATTAAAATGAAGAATCTTATTATGATTCCATTAGCATAGTCTAAAAATCTTTTGTTTCAATGTCTTATCACTGGTGAGAAAGGGCTACAAAGGAAGGAATAAAAATGTATGAGTATCTGTGGAATTTGAGTTTTCTGTTTTACAGACATTAATTTCAGGTCTTGATGAATAAGCATTCAGGCAGATCGTTACTGCACATGTAATTATCTTAGAAAACTCTAGAAGTTGAGACAAGTAATTGATTACATGGAAAGTTTGATGCAAAAGCTTAATTATAAATATATGTCACTCGATCTCTATAATTAATACCTATGATGATTCTTAGCTGGCTTATAGTTCTGGACAACATCGTGACTATTATATCAAAGCCTATTATAAAGATAATAGGACAGAAGATGAAAAAAAAATCCTATTAGGTTTTTCAAGGTAACATTCACACTTTTTCGTGACCTCCAAATGCCAGTCACAAGAACCACGAAGTATACTAGGAGGACAGCTCAGGGGGCAAAATGTTTGCTTGACCAGCAGGAGGACCCGAGTTAAGATTCCCCACACCCATGTAAAGAGCAGAGCAGGGTGACATGTGTTTGTAATCCCTGTGTTGGGAGGTGAAAAGAAGAGGATTTGGAGGGTTTGTTGGCCAGTCAGTGTAGACAATTCTTGAGTGTCAAGTCAACCAAGGATAGATCCTGTCTCAAAAATTAAGGTATAAAGTGATGAGAAATATCAAGATATTGACCTCTCATCTCCACAGGTGTATACACAGGAGCATGTACTGGCACATGTGCATATACATAGTTTACTGAAGGACAGAAACAAAAAGTGTTCATATTTTGACATAAATTTTGAAACTGCAAAAGTATTATAACAATACATGGAACTCTACATTTTATTAAGATTTAATAGTTTTTAGCATTTCTTCCATATTTGTCTCTTCTCTTTTAAATAAAGATCCTCATTAAGGTTATCACAATATAGCTCTCAAGTTATAAGAATTTAAATTTGGTGCACTATCTAGGGCTTAATTTCAATTTCATTCTGATCTGTTGTTTTCTAATACCCTACAGTGTCCTCTCTATCTCCTCTTGCCCAAGACCCAGTCCAGAACTGTGCTGCCTTTAATTTTCATATCTTTTTGGTATTCTTTGCTGTAGAATATTTTCTCAGCCTTTCTTTATCCTTTGTTGTGTTTATACTTTTGAAAAACACAGACCAAACTGGATGTTTCATACTAGTTGGATTCAGGCTATGTATTTCTTCGGCAAATTCTACAAAAAAAAAAAAAAAAAAAAAAAAAAGATGTGTGTCTTTTGCAAACTGTACTTGGAGCTGTTTAATTGCCCATATGCCTCACTGATGCTGTTGATTGTAATTACCCAGGAAAGGTTTTATCTGCTTTCTGCACTGGACACTGTTTTTTTTCTCTTAAAAAATAATAAGTCATTTGTGAAGAAGACTTTAAAGACATTTATATGATTCAGACATATCCTCAAGTTGAAGAAACATTATTTTAGATCATAAAAGAAAAGAATAACCAATTTTTTTGTTATCATTTAACCAGAAAACAAAAACAAAAGCGAAAAAACCAATAACATTGACAACAACAACATAGGTAGTTTTGGGGCAAGGGAAGTAAGTTTGTTTTTACTTACCGAATGCTGTCAGAAACCAAGCCTTCAAAAATAGGCTGCTCAGTAAGGAGACCCACAAAACATTGGAAGATCTATCTAAACCAACACTTGTGCAAATCTCCACAGAAAAAGCACAAGAAGCTTGGAAAGGGAAGAAATAATGAATCCTCCATAGGACCATAATGTCTCTGTACTGTTCTCAAATATACTGAAAGGTAAAATGCCAGATGACAATTTAAATATATTTTTCTGGTAAATATGATCAGTGACTCAAAAGACGACAGAAGCAAACAGACAAACTCAATCCGAGACTCAAAAAGGAAAGCTAGCAACATAAAGGGGAGAACCTTCAAATGGTGAAAAAAAAAACCAGAAAAATGAAAACAAAAGCACACCTTACCAACCTCAGGGATACAGCCAAGGCGCCTCTAACAGGAAACTGTGATAACATGACAAACCAGTGCGATCGCAAATAAATAGCTGAATGATACATTTAAATATTCTAGGAAAACCGCAAGAATGCAAACCCCAACGCAACAGGAGGGAAGAAATAATAAAAATCACACAGAAATTAATAATATGAGAGGAAAAGAGCAAAAACATTGACCTAGAGTTAGTTCATTGTAAGAAGTAAGATTGCCAAACCTTTGCACACCATGAGAGAAAGAATCCTCAAGCAGGTGTTTCTCAGTCTGGTTCTCGTTTGAAGCCTCTGGTCTGTGCTGTCCGACCGATGCTGGGTGCTCATTGCAACTCTACTGGACAACCTGTTGCTGCCCTGTGTCATGGAGATCCTGCAGCCCTGGGTCCACAGGTCTAACCACTCATGTTCCAGCAGATCACAGATGGAGTGGGTGTTGGAGTGGGCCAACAGATAACCCCGGTTGTAGGACTGGGTAGTTGCAGAATTAATCAGTCTTCCAGCTCTCCTCTGTCTTCACCACCAGAGTGCGCTCTCCAGCATTGCCCTGGCTAGTTTTCCCCCCCGCAAGGGGCGGTGCCAGTCCCCACCCGGTCAAGGTGCAGGGCCTGCTCTCCCAAGTGTTGTAGTTGGTTGGGGGCCGGGACGGTTCTCCTATCTGCCTCAGACCTTGATGAGTGGGGGTTATCTCCCCCTTGCCCATGCTGCCGCTAGACAGATGAGTAGGAGTGACAGCTCTCCTATGCTCACAATTTCTGAACTGGCTTACCCACATCTCTGCCAACAGGGTTGGTTCTTTGTACTTTTCAGGTCAGGTATAGGACCTGCTTTCCTGAGTGTTACAGCTATTGGGGGCAGGGACAGTTCTCCTGCTTTATGATCTCAGGGCCTGCAATAGAGTACTTTTCAAACACTGAAAAAAATCTTGGGGAAATTGTTGAATTCTTAGACACATATGACTCAAGGTTAAGTAAGAAGATAATACCAACAAAAACACAGCCCCATGGGAACAGTGATAGATATTGTAACACAGGAGAGCCTGTGAATGGGCTTTTCCAGCTTCAGTGAGTCAGCTTCAGATTTTCAGACAAGACTGCCACTAATATTCTCCAGCTCTCCTGGAGAATAGAAAGGAAACCACCAAATTCTTTTTTTTTTTTTACATTGTTGTCGTTTGTTTTCAATGTTTATTCGAGACACAGTCTCACATAGCCCAATCAGGCCTCCAACTTGCCATAGAACTTAGGATAATGTTTTTAGTATATTATTATTTCTAAAAATTTGTATCCAATATATTTTGATCATATCCACTCAATTTTTCTATGATCCACCTCCTCCTCCCTGTCCCCCTCCACTTCATGTCCTCTTTCCTTGAAATTAGAATATAATTACATCACTTCCTCCCTTTCTGTTCTTTCCCCAACTCTTTCCATGTCCCCTCCCCTCCAACCCATGCCCTAACCCACCTACTCCCTCTCAAATTCATGCCATCCTTTTTATTATTGTTGTGATATGTATGCATAAACTTATACATACATTGCTGATTCCCTTTACCATGGCTTGTGTGAAAATTATTATAGGACTGATCACTTTGTATGGATAATTGTTTGGGAGACTCACCCTTAGGAGAGAGTAATTTCCTTTCTCAGAAGTCTCCTTCTTTTTTCCACAAGACATTTTCTCACTGTAGATGTCCTGGGTCTCTCTGTATCTTACAGTTTTCCCATCTCCTCTTCCACCTTCCCCGAGCCCGAACTGTAGGGAGCTTTGTTGCAGTTGTATCAAATGAGGACAAGCACCTTATGGTCAACGTTCTCTACATTTTGACCAGTAGAGGTTTTCTGTAATGGTGTCTGCTACAAAAAGAAGTTGCTTTGATGAAGAATGATAGCTATGTTTATCTGCTTTTATAAAGATAAGTATTTAGAATGTGTAAGCTAATCCTGACTTCTCTTCCTTCCATCTCCCATATGCTAGAATTACATGTGTGATCCTCATGTTTGACTGCCACCAAACTCATTCTATGAAACTATTACATTGATATCAAAACCTTATTAAGGACACAACAAAAATATCCATTCTCCTGATAATAATAGATGTGAAAGTTCTCAATAAATAATTGCAAATCAAATTTAAGAGCATATAAAGAGTATATGCTGTGACCAAGTTGCTTCCTTTTAGGATTCAACGTTTGTTTAACATATGCAAATCTATAATTATAACTCAGAATACAAATAGACTTAAGGACAGGAATAATAAGATTATTTTAACTGATGCAGAAATAGCCTTAAGCAATATTTCATAGCTCTTCAGGAGATTAGCTCTAAAGAAAGTGAGAGTAGAAGGCACATACCTCAACTTAATAAAAGCTATATGAAATTAATCTATATTTAACATTATATTAAAAAAGGAAAAACTGAAAGTGTTTTCTCCAAACTCTGGAAGGAGATAAAAATAAAAGTGACTTTTCTCTCCACTCTCATTTAATATATTGGTGAAGTCTTAACAAGAACATTAAAATGAGAAAAAAATAGAGGAATATGAATAAGGAAGGAAGCCAACTTTTTCCTAATTGCAGTGATCCTATACTTAAAACCCTAAAGACTTCTATGGAAAATTCTTACAACTGAGAAACATACTCATCCAGTGTATCCGGACACAAAATCAAAACACAAAAATCAGTAGCTTTTCTATCTACCAATAATGAATTTGTTCAGAAACAAATCAAGAAAAAAGAAACAAATCAAGAAAAAAAACTTTATTATAACTAATAATAAACAAAATACTAAGGAATAAACTTAATAAAGCAGGGCAAATTCTTTTACAGGGAAACTCCAAAATAATGAAAAAAAAATAAAGCAATAGAAGAAGGAAAGACCCTCCATGCCCATGGATTGGGAGAATTAATATTATGGAAATGACTATATTATTGAAAGTAATCTACAGATTCAATGGAATCCCAGTCGCTGTCACAATGATAGTCTTCACATAGTGGGAAAATGTCTAAAGTCAAATAGAAGCACAAAAGATCTTGGAAAGCAAAGGCATTCTTTCACATGCGTACAATGCTAGAGGAACCAAATGCCTGATCTCAAATTATGGAGCCTAGTAACAATAGCACCGTGGCACTGATACAAAAACAGAGAGAACAGAATTAGAACAGAAGACCCAAGAATAAATCCACAGCAATACATCCACCAAATCTCTAAGGAAGCAATACATCCACAAATTCACAAATTTCTAATTAGTGAAAAGATGGCCTTTTAAAGAACCATTTCTGGAAAACCTAGATAACATTACACAGAAGAAGCTAGATTCATATATCTCTCCCTGTGCAAGATTCAAATCAATGCAAAGGGGAGCAATATAATATTTGAAAATTTTACAGTTCTGGAGAAAACACTGGCAGAACACACACACACACACACACACACACACACACACAAAGGTGTAGTCAGTCAGATTTTTCTGTGGGCTGCCAGCTCCCAAATAACAGTATGAAGACTTATTAATTATTAAAACTTTCCTAAGGTTAGACTTTTCCTACTAGCTCTTAGAACTTTAATTGACCCATACATATTAATCTATGTTTTGTCTCTTGGTTTTTTTTTTAAACCTTTCTTTCATTCTGTGTGTCCAACTCCCTCAAGGTCTTGTTGGTATCTCTCTGTATCTCAATTATCTCTTCCTATTTCCTTTGTCTGTGCTCAGAAGTCCCACCTATACCGTCTACCTATATTGGCCATTCAGCTTTTTATTACACTAATCACAGTGTCACGTTTTCATACCATGCACAAATATTCCACAATGAAAGGCTTTATGGAAAGGACTATAGTAGCAAATGGAATAACCGCAAGATTGAGAAATGGGCTTACATGAGATTAAAAAGCATCTTCACTGGAAAGGAAACAATGACTAAAATGAAGAGACAGTCAACAGAACTGGAAAAATCCTGTGCCAGCTACAGACCAGATAGAGGATCCGTGTGTAGAGTTTATGAAGAACCAAAATTATCCAGTTAACAAATGGGCCACTGAATTGATTAAATAGCTCTTAAAAGAAGAAACACCAGTGGTTAACACATACCTGACAAAGAACTTCACATCCTTAGCCACCACAAAATGCAAAATTGAAGCTGACCTGAAATTACACTTCATTCTGGTTAGAATGGCTATCACTAAGAAACAAATGACAATTCCGGCCAAAGATCTGCTGGAGGAGCCCTTGTTTGCTGGTGGGTTATGTTACGGAAACTACCGCACCATGGAAATCAGTATGGATGCTTCTCAGAACACTAAAGGGAGAACTTACATGTCACAAAGCTGTGTTGTTCTTGGGTGTATGCCTAAGGGACTTGAAATCAGTATCCCACAGAGATATTTGCTCATCCACATTTATTACTGCATTATTCACATTTATTACCACATTCTTTACAATTGCCAGGAAAAGGAACCAGCCAAAAAGTTCATCAGCAGAAGAATGTGAGACACGTACATAATGAAATACTTCGTTCAGCTATAAAGTAAAATGACATTTGCAAGAAATTGGATGGGCCTGGAAATCAACCATGATAAGCAAAATAAATACTGTGTGCTCTCTCATCGGTTGGAACTTAAATATGTATGTTTGTGTGTATGCTTAAACTGGGCAGGGAATCATGAGAAGATGTACTACAGAGTGAAGGAGAAATAAAGAGGGCCCTGGAGAACACATGGGACATAAGCATCATTGTGCATCTGGGGAACTATCTAGAGAGAGAAAGGAAACCAAGCAGAGGTAGGCAGGGATCTTGGAGGAGGACCTTGGGCACGGGGGACAAATTAGAACAAAGTACAATGAAATATGTATGGACATCCTGTACAGAAATCCATCATTTTGTCTGGCAACTCCTAGGATTAGTAATAAAAGAGACCGTGTACATATCCTATGACACGCAACATTTCAAGTCATATATAACAACCTCCTTCACTTAGCTTAAGGCTAACCCTGGGTCCCGCTCTTTGTACTCACATGTGCCACTACAGCCACCTGTCACCGTGTCATCTTATTTCGCTCTCTTTCTGTATGACAGTAGAGTGTCGCGACCACCTCGACCAGCAAGGAAGACTCAACACCGGAGCTCTTCTTGCAAGCAGTTTAATCAGGACCTTGTTACAATGGCTTCTCTCTCCCGGCAAGCTTCTCCCAGCCCTTAAGTAGGCCTGGGCCGCCAATCCTGGATTGCCGCGTGGGCACTGTCCATAGGTCCACTTACTCCCAAGCAGCTTAAGATCGTGGCGTGATTCCGGCCTTAGCAAAATACGGTGCTGTTTACCATGGAGAGCACTCGTTTTTTGGGACAGCAGGGGGCGGAAGCCAGCGCCATTTTCAAGGTGCGGCTCCACGCAGCTCTCCACAGTAGAGGAACATAGATTCATATTTTATTCACTGGGAAATAATCTGAAACTGGCGTCTATTTTAATATTCAAACTATCCCTTCTTGGCCAGGAGCAGCCCCTTCAGACTAAAGTCTGTGTGACTGTGTCAGGAGCAGAGGTGGTAAATTTCTTTTACTTTTCTGAATTGTAAGATAGTCTAGCTCATATAATACCTATCCTTCCCCAGGTCCAGATTTTCAGATCCCAAGTCTAAGGTGATGGAGTTAAATGCCAGGGAGTGCTGCTAGAACTCTGCATTTCAAAATCAAATATTTTATTTGATCAAGATGTTTAAAAAAGGTCTCAGCATGCTAACGATCAGGTTTCATGACCCTATCATGGATAATTGATTCCTTCAAGGCTCTGTTTTACAATTGCAGAGGAATTGTATGACAACCAATTATCCTATAGAAATGTCACACTGTTCTCTGGTCAGATTGTGACAGGGTACCTTTTTTCTTTACTACTTCCCTTCTGGATGGTTTTAATTCTCTCTTAATGACACAACTCAAATCTGTACATTTATTGTCTGTTTTTTCTCTTCCTTTTTCTCGATTTATCATTCCATAGCAGAAGAGACTTTACACAAAGGGCATGTGATACTTTATCAGACTATGTGAGGGAAAGCAATTATTTGGTGCAGTAGAATATTTAACTCTACAAAGGTACGTGACATTTGTTTATGTTGTGGGATATTTGTTTAACTATGTAAAGATGTATTGCTGTTTTACCTTGACTACCTAAGACACCTGGTTGGTCTAATAGAAAGCTGAATGGCCAATAGCGAGGGAGGAGGTATAGGTGGGACTTCCAGGCAAGGAGAGTGAATAGGAAGTTTAGGCTCAGAGAAGAAAGAAAAGAGATGCCAGGAGCAAGTCGGCCAGACACAGAGGGAGCAAGAAGGTAGGATATGCAGAATGAAGAGGTAAAAAATCTTGAGGCAAAACATAGATGAATAGAAACAGGTTAAGTTATAAGAGCTGGTTGGACAAGTCTAAGCTAAGGTCAAGCATTCATAATTAATAAAAAGTATTTGTGCCTTTATCTGGGAGCTGGTTCGTGTCCCAAAGAAAATACCAACTATAATTGAGTGTTTGTTTATCCACTCAGCTCACAAATAGTTACTGAATACTCACTATGTACCCAGAGTGAGGGATACAGCATGGACAAAGCATTCCTGCTTCTACTACCAGAGAGTTACTGGCTAGTGTTTTAAAGCAACATTAAGTCTGGGTTCCAGGTAGTCAGGTACAGTGGTAGTCTCAGCACTTGGCAAACAATGGCAGGAGATAAGCCTGGTCTATACAGTTCCAAAACAGCCAGGTGTTACAGTGAAACCTTGTATTAAAAGGCAACAAAGAAGGAAGGGAGAAAGGAAGGAAGAAAGGAAGGAAGGAAGAAAGAAAGAAAGAAAGGATACATGTAGATATGCATGCGTGCACACATCCTAAGGTAGAGATTTGGAGCTATGGGAGGTTGCCACTGCAGCCCTGCTGTACCTGCTGAGCCACATGTTCTTCCTCAAAGAGTTACAGCAGAGAAAATTTTTGTAAACACAAGAGTGACTGATGCTTTGAGGACATTCAAGTGTCCCATGTTACTAGACACAACACTTTCTGCACAGTCAACCCCAAGTTGCTGGCAGTGACTGTAGAAACCAGCACCAAGTTTGGGCGAGGGTCTTTTCTGGTGTTCCCTTTAAGCAAAATGGGTCACACTGATAAGGCCCATCCAACAGTGCATGAGCACACAGGATCTGACTGGATGTTGGCTGGTGTCCCACAATGATGACGTCATAGGCAATGGCTAAGAGGACCGCACAGAGAATGGGCTGACCTCCTGTCTGGCAGAGTTAGTACACCATACATGTGAGCATCCCTACCCACAGCATGAATTGTGCTGCTCAGTGCAGGTTTTAATAAGGTGGTGCTTGTCTGGAGCCTGGGCACTGTCAAGCAGCTCAATAGCTTGTACTCTGATCTCACCTTTTATAATAGCTGGAACCATAGGGATGCCTCTCCTGCTCAGTTTGCAAAGGCAAGAGTGTCTGTATCGCCCATCCCCAGTGGGGCACCCTGGTGACCAAGTAGGAGAAGGATCATAAGGGGGCAATTCCAGGTCATGTTTCTGGTGGACAGCAAGGTATTCACCTTCAGTTTCAGCTGCATGAGTGAATGATAGCTGGAACTCTAGGGCACAGAAAACTTTGAGGAGCCAGCGGTCTGGGATGATCTAGATTGAAGCAATGGGGACCGACTGCCCTTTCATGATCCAGATACCAGTGTGGTCTATGTCTGTAACATGAGGGGGCCTGTTTGTTGGGGGTTTTCTGTCCCGCTTAGTTCCCCCAGCCGGCAGGCCCCAGAGAAAATCAACCACACAGATTTCTGTAAGTTATAAAGCTGATTGGCCCATTAGGTCAGGCTTCTTACTGGCTAACTCTCACATCTTGATTAACCCATTTTTTCTGGTCTATGTTAGCCATGTGGCTCAGTACCTTTTTCAGTGGGGCAGCTCACATCCTGCTGCTTTGGTGATCGGGGCAGGAGTGGGAGGAATCAGCTTCCTCCTTTCTAGAATTCTTCTGCTCTCCTTGCATCATTTTCACTTCCTGTCTGGTTTTTCTGCCTACATCTCCTGCCTGGCCAATCATCATTTATTTAAAACATGATTGACAATGAATACAGACAATTCTCCCGCACCACTTCCCCCTCTTTTTTTAAAAAAACAAAAACAAAAACAAACAAACAAACAAAACAAAAAACAAAAAAACAAGGGAAAATATCCATAGTCCATTTTTTGGGGAATGTGGGCATAGTATTCCAGGCTACTTCCTGCTGGTTGGGGGCACTGATAATCTTATGGGGACCTAAAGAAAATTTTAGAGTTATGATCAAGTCCTGACTGAAGTATCCTGTGAGTCTTGATCATCTCAGGCAACAGTCTTGAACCTGTTCTGGATGAAGAACTCTGATATTGGGCCATCTGTTCCTACCGGAGATTTTTCAGGTGGTCTCCCTTGATCAAAGATGATTTTTCTTAACTCTGAATAAATCCACAGCCTCTCATTTTCTGTGGAAACAAAAGCAAAATCTCTTCTACAAAGTAACATACCTTTTGACTTCAATTTTGAAGCCAAGGTATTTTCAAAATACCTATCTTTGATTAATTCTGCAGCTTTTATAAGCAAATATCTTTTAGCAGCTGTTGCTCCTTCCTCAGCATTTAAACAATTAAAAAAGAGCATAATAGCATACAGTATCAAGATTCCCTGTGTATTTTTCATCTTTACATGACTTTATTTTAACCTCTATTTCTTTTATTTTTACTTTTAACTTTTGGCTTTTTGAGACAGGTTCTTTGCATATCTTTGTCCTGGAACTCCCTCTGTAGACCAGGCTATCTTTGAACTCCCAGAGATCCGTCTTGTCTCTGCTTCCCAGGCTACTCGTTCTTTCTTTTTTATTTTGAGAACTTTAACCTTTAGCCTGTATATATTTTTAACACACTGTAAACCATTTAGAGGTTTTCTTACTCTTTGAATTTTTCTTTACTGTATATCTCTCTTTTTCTGACCACATGGGTCTTTAATTTGCTAAGGAATATGGTGAAGACAACACTCAAAAGCTCTTAAGGCTTTTCAAGGTCCTTGCCAGGAAGCAAGCTGCAACATTGTGTCCATAGTCCAGACTGCCTGCTTGAAAGAGTCAGAGTTTTCCCTGGCAGGACGGCCCAGAAAGCCAGCATTTTAAAACAGAGCAGCTTTTTTTCCTGCTACGGGTGAAAACTGAAATGCTTTACTCTAATCTTTCCCAAGCTTTCTCAGGTTTTCTGTGGATGCAGTTATCCATGTTGGGTGCCATTCTGTAACATGAGGGGCTGTTTGTTTGTTGGGGTTTTCTGTCCTGCCCAGCCCCCACCAGCTATTGAGTCCCAGAGAAAAATCAACCACACAGAGATTTCTGTAAGTTATAAAGCTGATTGGCCCATTAGGTCAGGCTTTTTACTGGCTAACTCTCACATCTTGATTAACCCATTTTTCTGATCTATGTTAGCCATGTGGCTCAGTACCTTTTTCAGTGGGGCAGCTCACATCCTGCTGCTTTGGTGATCTGGGCAGGAGTGGGAGGAATCAGCTTCCTCCTCCCCAGAATTCTCCTGCTCTCCTTGCATCGTTTCCACTTCCTGTCTGGTTTTCCTGCCTACACCTCCTGCCTGACCAATCAGCGCTTTATTTAAAACATGATTGACAGAAAGCAGACAATTCTCCTGCATATGTCCAGGGTGGCAATATCCATTATCACAGACAGGTACCTCTACATCTATTTCTTGAATTAATTCACCATGAAAGAGCTCCAGAGGGGTCTGGACAGCATGGCTAAGAAGGACTTGGAGGTCAGCAATATGAAACTGCCTGGTTCTACAAACTGTATGAGTGCAAGTATGAGCCCAACCCATAATCATGACTGTGCCACAAAAGGCCAGCTTCTTCTATGACAAATCTGTCCACGACATAGCCAGGCCTAAATCCTCTCTTGAGGCAAAGGATTGGATGAGTGGGCTGGGTACTGATCCCATCTTTCCTCACCCCAAGAAGCCCTGGCCTAGTAACAACGGGATCTGAAGACCAGTGAGTATACTAGGCTATCCTATAGCCAGCCTGCCAGCGCCAGCTGCCCAGGAACCTCCACAGCTGCTGCCATCATTGACGTCCCCAGTGATACCGTCCCTGGGTCCTAGGAGCCTGGGAAGGTGGAAGAGGCAATGCAGGAGCTGTGAGGGCTGTGAGCGGTGGTCAGGAACATTCTGAGCTTATCGGTTGCCTGGAGGAGTAACTGGGCCGTATGGAGAATGGGGTGCATGGGACCACCGGTGACCTGTACACTGTACACTGCATTCTTCTCTTCCACCCTCCTCTCACCTAGCTTTGACTGCTAGGTCACTTTGTGCGGGTTGCTGCTCAGTGCCTCTGGGGCAGCTAGTGGTCAGCCCGCATCTCTCGCTCCCCAGCCTGGGGGGCCCAGGTTGGAGGCACCACCTGGCTTTTGAAAAGTTTTTGTATCTAGGCCGACTCCCAAGTACTCTAAGGAGCTTTCTCCCACACCTGCCCATTCCACTGCCCCTCACACCAAGAGAACAGCAGACGTTCCCAGCCTTAGCGTGGCTTGTTTCTAGCCAGCTTTTCTAACTCAAATTAACCTGCTTCTCTTCTACATTTTGCTTCTGGAATTTTTACCTTTTATATATATATTCCCTTTTTACTCTGTGGCTGGTTGTATGGCTGGGTGACTGGCCCTAGGTGTCCTCTCTTTCTCCATTTCTCGCTCCTGGCTCTTCTTCTTTCGAGCCTAGACTTCTCTGCCTGGCAGCCCTGCCTATTACTCTCCTGTCTGACTACTGACCATTCAGCTCTTCATTAGAACAATTGAGTGTTTTAGGCAGGCAAAGTAACACAGCTTTATAGAGTTAAACAAATGCATCATAAAAGATTGTATCATTTACATTACTAAACAAATATTCCACAGCATAAACAATTGTAACACATCTTAAACTAATATTCCACAATATTAAGGTAATTGTTGGACTTGCCAGGAGACGTGAGTGGAATGATGGAGGTAATGGTAAAATTGGAGTGAAAATAAGAGATTAAGATAAGATACATGAAAATATTTCTGAAGAGTGTTGGCTATACATTGGAGATTCTACCTCTCCAAAAGCACATTTTCCATTTAGAAATGGAAATTCTCCTTGCCTAGTTTTGACCTCTGTGAACATAATTCTCATGGTCTATGGTCATACCTGGAGCGAACCCCACCTTGGCAAGGGTCTTTGCTTTTTCTTATTCTAGGTTCATAGAGGGCCAAGATGATAAAGTGATGTTTGTTTATATCAAAACCATTAGTCATTGGTTGTGTCTCCTACTAACATTTATTTAGAAAGGATACTACTGGTATTAAATTTTGCCTCCTATTTTCACTAAAACTTTGGCGACTAGTACAATTAATTCTGGAAAAATGATGTTGTTTCCTCTCTGTGGTGAACTTTCAGGCTTTCTCTTTTGTGTCTAAGTCACATTGTGCTAGAATATGTCTCCTTCAGCCTGAGGAAGTTGCTCTGAAACCTATCCCTCATTGGCCAGGCAGAGGGACAGACATGGATTTTATCTGTCTCACTGGGCTGTGTCATGTTTAATCCTAAAGCTTCCCAAGCTGGGTTGCCCAGTGTTTGGGGTAGAGCCTCTCTAACAAGGTTTTCTACCATTGTGAATGGAGACGGCTCTGCTTCTCACCCAGATCCTAGCTGGCAGAATGCGAAGGACATCTATATATCACTGGTAGGTATATTTGGAATAGTAAGCAGCTTGTTAGCGTGGGGCTTATAACTTTGCTCTATCTCCAGTTGTTGGCTGGACACGCAGGCAGAAGTTCTTCCAACTAGAACATAGTCCTACAGAAGACTAGGGAAAAAGCTAGAGACCAAGTGCTGCTATATCATGGTTTAAAATGAACGGTTGAGGGTCCCAAGTCTTCATGTGGTCTTGAGGTAGATTGATTCCTTATTATCTGAGAAACTGCCATACTGATTTCCAAAGTGACTGTACAAGTTTACACTCCCACCAGCAACAAAGGAGTGTTCCCCCTACTTCCCCTTTATTTCTAGCATAAGCTGTCATCAGTGTGTTTGATCTTAGCTATTCTGACAGGTATAAGATGGTATCTCAGACTTGTCTTGATTTGCATTTCCCTGATGGCTAAGGATGTTCAGCAATTCCTTAAGGGCCTTTGGCCATTTAAGATTCCTCTGTTTAGATCTGTACCCCATTATTAATTAGATTATTTGGTATTTTGATGTCTAGTTTCTTGAATTCTTTGTATATTTTGGAGATCATCCCTTTGCCTGATGTGCAGTTGATGAAGACTTTTTCCCATTCTATAGGCGGTTATTTTTTCTTGTTGACTGTGTTCTTTGCCTTACAGAAGCTTCTCAGTTTCAGGAGGTTCCACTTATTAACTGTCAATCTCAGGGTCTGTGCTACTGGTGTTATATTCAGAAAATGGTCTCCTGTGCCAATGTGTTCAAAGTTATCTCCCACTTTCTCTTCTGTGAGGTTCAGTGTGACTGGATTTATATTGAGGTCTTTGATTCATTTGGACTTGAGTTTTGTGCATGGAATAAATATGGATCTATTTGCATTCTTGTACATATTGACATCCAGTTATGCCAGCACCATTTGTTGAAGATGCTTTCCTTTTTCTATTGTATAATTTTAACTTCTTTGTCAAAAACCAGGTGTTCA